>NC_087519.1:21094778-21399488 GCF_963921805.1 Phalacrocorax carbo
TCTGCCTGTTACGCTGCTGGAGAGGAATCCAGATGCCACTCTATTCCCACTCTATTCCCACTCATGCCAGCCCAAGCTATTCCTGCAGAGGCAGGGACAGCCAGCATGTGAAATCACCCCAGGGGAATGGCCCTACCCTTGCCTGCAAGCACTTCAAGGAAAGTTGCTTTTTCCTTTTTTTTCCTTCAGTTTCAGCTCAGTGAGTAACACTAGTGCTAAGCACAACAGCTGCAGTAGGCCTCTGTTTCCAGTGTTTTAGGTCCTGCTTGTTTTTTGATATATTTACTGCAAAGCCTGTTGAGAGAGGATCACCTTCTGGTGAAGTTACCTGCAGATTATGCTACCTGGTGATGAAGGCTAATGCACCTCCCACTTGCCCTGTCACAAAGTCTAAGATGCTGCAACTTACCCATTGCCTTTAATCCCGGAGATAGCAGCGTGATGTGATCCAGCAGCTGGGGGTTGAACTTAAAATATACACTTACTTTGCCATTCCAGTGAAAGTAGTTAAGAAGCAGGACGGCTTCGCAGGGAGCGGGGCAGCCTCTCGTGCACTGGCAGGCTACATCAAGACCAGATGCATCTCTGGGAAACGTGACTGAGGTCAACCATAAATTAATGGGCTCACTGTGAGGGGAAAAAGTAATCATACTGGGTCCAATTGCATGATCTGGCCTGAAGGAGGCCAGATGAGATGGGCCGATGAGTCCTTTCTGCGCCCATGAACTTTCCAAATCCTCCTTATCCGGAGACGGAAAAATGGCAAGGGCTCCCTCTGCCATTTTACCATGGCTGATTCTTAATCAACAGCAGTGCTGGCAGTAGCTCTTGTGCAATACCACTTTCCCCAGAGCTGGGCCCTCTTCCCCTGCAATGCTCCCAACCCCTGCTGGTCTCAGAAGAATTGAGCCCAAAGCTCCACATAGCAATTCAAATGCATCACCAGACATTAGGCCACCGGGTTAACCACTGTTTAATTTCGTCACATTTGTTTGTGAGTTATGTACGTGCCTTTCTTTTGTCAACATCTCCTTTTAAAAAGGATATTGATTTTGTTTTCAAAGGCTCTCGAAAATAAAATGAATGACTACATTCTAAGGAAGAGTCATTTTCTCAACAGCTGTAAATAATTTATTGTTCGCAACCCACCCAGATCAAAAGATACTTCATCAACTGATGTGGCAAAATCTGGTGCAAGCTGCATTTCTATTATCTCAGATCCAATTAACCATTTGGAGCAGACTAAAACATAACTAGATCAATCCAGAATCAGATTAATATCCAATCCATAATCACATTAATCACAATCTGTCCATAATTAGCCATCAGATAATCCCATTGGACAGGAGGTGACATACAGTATCCCATTATCTCATTAATTATCTATTTTCGGTATCAGACACTGTCCCCAAACACAAGGAAATGTTTTTTAAAGGAAGAATGGACAGGGAATTCTCTTTTTGCTACATCCTTGCCATTGAAGCCCCAAAGGTTTGATGTTGGCGTTTTACAACATTTCTTTGTTTTCACATGTTCTGTTAGAACCAAGAGCTGGTTTTTTTGAGATGTCATCTTTTTAAATAAAAGATGATTACCTTAGGAAGATGGATAAATAAATAAAACATTTGTTTCATGTGAACAAGTTTATGAAAGAAAAGAAAACCCTTCATCAAAGGTTTTAATGGTAACATGATAACAATAGCTTTGCAATGCTAAATCTTATTGCAGATGGTTCCTGTCCTTTTTTGTAATGTAAGTGAAATTGTGTTCCATCTGTTTTAATTTTATAATGGACTTAATCCATGGCTGGCTCTGAAAGAATCAGCATTTACTGCCTTTGCAATCTGCTGCAAACAAAAAAATTGTCACCGTTTCCCCTTTCTAGGGGGAACTTCTATTTCTATTTGGGAGGAAAAACCAGAGAGTTGCTCTGTAGTGAGTAGGAAGCACTGTTAGCCAGCCTCACCCCACGGCCAGGCACCCCCTGCCAGCTCTCACACCAAACCCAACCAGAATTGCCCCAAGAGCGGTTGGAAACTCTGGACACTGGGTGCAGGAGAGCAAGGAGTAATCCGTGTGGCAGGAGAGACTGTGTTTGGTTTTGACTAACAAATGCTTCCAGCCATTCCAAGTGACCTGAAAGTGGTTTTCCAGAGGTCCCTCCTGACCTGAATTATTCTACAATTTTATGATGTGCTTTCCCTTACCCCACCTCAAATGAGCCAACAGTTAACCTGTTTGTAAAACCTGGTGCCCTCAGGCTGGTTTTACACCTCTTGGCATTACCTGCAGTTGCTTTACAGTTTTTCATACATCATGAAGAGGAGGTGCAGGGCTTTCAGCATTTCCCTGACAAGTCCTTTTTTGGGGCTTTCTACTAAAGTGCCTGTGCAGCACTGCCTGCCTTCCCCATTCCCACCTGCCAGATCACGAACCGAGTCCAGCCCCACCATACCGGGCCAATGTTAGCGCACTGCTCTCTACTGACACAGGTGTGCGTGCAGCACAGCCTTGTGCCAGGCTGGAAAAGTTTGGCTGGCTCAGCTGTAACCTTTCCTATTCCTAAGCTGGTGGGGGGTTTGGGAGAGCAGAGAGGACCCTGGCCTCAAGTGAGAAAAGGGATGATGCAACATGGAGCATCCCTGCCAAGCTGCTGAATTCTTAGATGCGTCTCATTCTCCTATCACTCTGACATTTTATTTTTGCATTTTATTGTTAACACATGCAGATACTGACTCACTCTGGACTCCATGGATTCTGGCTCAGGCTGAAGTCACCCTTCTGCACCCCCTTTCCTGCCAGGCACCCAGGCATGGGCAGGACACCCTGTGCCACCCCACAGCCATGGCAGTGCTGTGGAGGTTCCCGTCCCCTGTCCCATGGGGTCACCCCAGTTTTAAGAGCCAGCCAAACTTTTCTAATGCCCTTTGCGTCACTAACCTCCCAGCTCCGCTCTGCCACTGACAAACCACACTAACGGCAGGCAGTGGTTGGACCATAAACCCCTACAGGTGCCATGGTCACCCCACCACTGCCACACAGGCAGGGGACAGGTGGGCTCGCCCTGTCCTGAGGATGTAATTGCCACAGTACACCTCTGCACCTTCACACATGCAGGGGTGGGCTGGGACGCATTCCCCTGCTGAGGTTGGTGCCCCAAATGCCATCTGGCTTACCCCCTCGGCTCCTGCGCAAACCTGAATCTTTGCTTTCAGCGTTTGGGGTCCTCAAAGGCATTGCCAGGGGCTGTGGTCAGGCTGGGGAGAGTGGGTCAAACACTCAAACGCTGGTTATCTAAATCCTCCTCTCCCCCTCCTCAGCTTCTGGGGTTTCATACCTACAGGGTGCCTGACTCCTATGACAAACAAGTGCTTTGGCTGGAAAACCCATCCTGCCTCCCTCCTCTGAGCAAAACGAGCACAGCCTGCCCTTCCTGAGTCAAAATGTAAAGTCACTATGTCCTCCCCAAGCCATACAGGTTCGTCTATGCCTGTCGAGTTCTGCACATAAAATTAGAAAGGTGATTGTGTGGAGAGGAGGGACAGGACTGAAGCTCCAAGACAGCACCAATCTCAATTCCAGCCCGTATAAGCTTTCACGGACATTTTGAGCTACTCCTGCCGTTGTGCAGCAAAGTCTTGGGGAATTTAAAACAAAGTCAAAGGCCTCCGAAGTGCTCTTCCTATTTTTCTGCTAATGCACAGGAAGCCTATGAAGACTGGGAGAAAAGAGAGAGGAAAAACGAATAGAAGGGATAAAAAAGCGACAGGAGAGGTCCAGTTGCAGGAGCAGGAGGGGATCAGGTGCATGAAAATGCGGTAAAATACTGTTTCCTCCCGTAATTTCAAGTCGTCGCGCAGCTGCTGCCCGGGACAGCCGCCCCGACGATGCTGGCGGTCCCATTCGGGTCCGTCGGGGCGGCGCTCCCGCGCAGGGACCCCAGAAGGGAACCGCTCCGCGGGCGCGCCGCCTTTAGCCGGCGTCCACCGGGGAGCCCCCCTCCCCGTCCGCCGCGGGGCTGCGCCTCCGCGGAGCGCCGCGGGTCGCCCCGCCGCGCCCGTCCGCGGGCACCTGCCTGCGGCACGCCGGGACGCAGGGGAAAGGGACAGAGAAGTAAGAGACGGAAAAGCGGGAAAAGAACTGAAAAATGAAAAGAAAAGAAGGCGGAGGTAAAAGGCGATATCAAAGTTAAGGGAAATAATCGGGAAAAGAGGAGGAAAAAGCTAAACTAACTCTCCGCCTCCCCGGCGGCCGATGCCGCCGCCCCCTCGGCGAACAGGGACGGGGCGCACGGCGCCGGGTACCGCGCCCCGGCCGGTCGGAGGCTCCCGCGGCTGCCCGGGACCGCGCACCCACCGCTCCTGCGGAGGGGCTTCTCCCGCCGCGCGCAGGGCTACCCCGCCCCCCGCCTCCCCGTTCCCTCTGAGGCGGCGTCGGATCGCGCCGGGCCGGGCCCCCGCGGGGCGGGCTGGGGACTCCGCGCCGCTCCGCACCCCACTCCGCTCCGCGCCCCGCCGCGCGCCCATTGTTCACCACGGCCAATCCGCGGGCGCCCTCCCCGCGGCCGCCAATCGCCTCTGGGGGCCGCGCGGTGAGGTCAGCACCGCCCCCCCATTACGCCCCCCCCCCCCACGCGGGCCGGTGCGCGCTGACATCACGGCGCGGCCCGGCGGGGCGGGCCCGGTGGGGCGGGCGCGGCCCCCGCCCCGCGGCGGCGCGGGTAGTGGTGGAGCGGCGGCGCCGCATCCCGCATCGCCGCCGGTGCGCAGGGGGCCGCCCGCATGGTGGACATCCTCCTCCCGCGGCCGCTCCCGGGCGCCATGGGGGAACCCTCCAAGAGTAAGTGCGGGGCAAGGCGGCGGCGGCGGGGCGGGCGCGGGACGCTGCGGGGCCGGGCTCCACGCCGCCGCTGCCGTCGGGCGAGCTGGCAGTGGCCGCGCCACCCCGCACCCGCGGGCGCGGTGACAGCGGCGGGAAGGGCTGCGGCGGGGCGCGGGCGGCTGCGGGATCGGCCCCTGGCATTGCCGGTGCCGCTGCTCCCCCGCCCGCTCGCCCGGCGCTCCCCGGCCCCGCGGCTCGGTTCTCCCCGCATGCCCGTCCTCTCGGCTCCCCGCGCCGCCGCTCATCGTTTCTTTCTGTTGTTGCCGTTTCTTTCGCTCCTTCCCTCCGCTTTTTCTGTCTTCCCTACCCTCTTTCTCTGCCCGTGTTACCGTTTTTCTTTCCCTCTTTCTTCCCGTGTTTCGGTTTGTCGTCTTGTTTTATTTATCTTTCCGTTTTTATTTATTCCTTTCTCTTTCCATTTTTCTGGTTTTGTTCGTTGTTTTTTTTTTCTCTCTCGCTGCCTCTCTGATTTCTTGTCCCTGACTGCTTTCGTTTGCCCATGTTCCCGTTTTAACTGGTCTTCTCCTGGGGTTTTTTTTTTTTTTTGCTGGTTTTGTTTTCTTTCTGTCGTCCCGGTTTTATTTCTCTCTCTCTCTTTCTCTCTTGTTTTCCCTCAGCTTTTGTTTTAGTGTTTCTGCTTTCATTTCCTTTTCCGAAATTCTGCTTTTATGTCTCTGTATTTCCGCATTTATTTCCCTCGATCAAGTTTCAGGTTTTTTTATTCCTGGCCGTATCTATTTATCTCCTTTCGTGCGCCCGACCTTTCGTTCTCTTTATGTTTCTGTCTTTATTTCTCTTTCTTCCTATTTTTGCAAGAAAAAAACCCACAAAAAACAAAAACAAAAAAAGAGTAAGAGAATAGTGTCTTTCCCTAATTCCTGGCGCTTCTGCTCTTGCACGTCGCTGCCCCTGACCGTGCCCTGCTCGCTCCCGGCAGGGCGGCCGGGGCTGGCCCTGTGCGCGGGCTGCGGGGGCCGCATCCAGGACCCCTTCCTGCTGCGGGTGTCGCCGGACCTGGAGTGGCATGTCGCCTGCCTCAAGTGCGCCGAGTGCGGGCAGCCCCTGGACGAGACCTGCACATGCTTCCTGCGCGACGGCAAGGCCTACTGCAAGCGGGACTACAGCAGGTGACCCCGAATGCGCCGACGCTCGTTTAAAAAAAAAAAAAAAAAAAAAAGAAAAATAACAGACAAACCAAAACCCGAAAAAGCACAAAAGCCCCTTAAAACCCCCAAATTTCCCCCAAACGAAAACCTGACTCTCCGCCGCCGCCCGCCCCCGCGAAGCCGCCCCAGCGGGGCGGCCGCGGGCACTGACAGTCCCTCGCGTCCCCGCAGGCTCTTCGGCATCAAGTGCGCCCAGTGCCGGGCCGCCTTCAGCAGCAGCGACCTGGTGATGCGCGCCCGTGACCACGTCTACCACCTCGAGTGCTTCCGATGCGCCGCCTGCGGCCGCCAGCTCCTGCCCGGCGACCAGTTCTGCCTGCGGGAGCGGGACCTGCTCTGCCGCGCCGACCACGGGCCGACCCCCGACGGCCCCGCCGCCGCCCGCGGGTCCCGCAGCCCCGCCCTGCCGCCGCCCGCCGCCGCCGCGCACCTCGCAGGTACCGGCTCCCGCTCGGGGTGGGCGGGGAGGGGGGAGGACGGGACGGGACGGGGCGGGGGGGCTGCAGCGGGCGGGAGGGCGGCGGCGCTGACGGTGTGCACCCACCCCGCCCGCCGCAGAGCCCGTGCCCGGGCGGCCGCCCCCCCCGCGGCCGCCGGCGCACAAGGCGGCGGAGAAGACCACGCGCGTACGGACGGTGCTGAACGAGAAGCAACTGCACACGCTGCGGACCTGCTACGCCGCCAACCCGCGCCCCGACGCCCTGATGAAGGAGCAGCTGGTGGAGATGACGGGGCTCAGCCCTCGCGTCATCCGCGTCTGGTTCCAGAACAAGCGCTGCAAGGACAAGAAGAAGTCCATCCTCATGAAGCAGCTCCAGCAGCAGCAGCACAGCGACAAGACGGTGAGCGCGAGCCCGCCCCGCCGGGGAGGGAGGTGGTGGGCGGGAGGGGTCCCGGGCTGGCGGGCTCGGGCGGGAGCCGCGCTGAAGCCCCCCCCCCCCCCCCCCACCGTGCCCGCAGAGCCTGCAGGGCCTCACCGGGACGCCGCTGGTGGCCGGCAGCCCCATCCGCCACGAAAGCGCCGTGCAGGGCAGCGCCGTGGAAGTCCAGACCTACCAGCCACCCTGGAAGGCGCTCAGCGAGTTCGCCCTGCAGAGCGACCTGGAGCAGCCCGCCGCCTTCCAGCAGCTGGTGAGCTGAGCCGAGCGAGACGCCCCGTCGGGCCGCGGGCAGGCTCCGGCCCGCCGGGCCAGGGCGCCGCGGGGGGGGACGGGACACACCGCGCCGGGCCCTCACCGCCGCTGCTCCCCCAGGTCTCCTTCTCCGAGTCCGGCTCCTTGGGCACCTCCTCTGGCAGCGACGTGACCTCGCTGTCCTCCCAGCTCCCCGACACCCCCAACAGCATGGTGCCCAGCCCAGCCGAGACGTGAGGTGGCCCGGCCACCCGCCGCCGCGGGACCTCCGCATGCCTGCGCTCCCTGCATGAGACACCCGGCCCCGGGCCGCTCCCAGAGCGCCGGACAAACGCCTTTGATTTTTAATTATTCTTATTTAAAAACAAACAAAAATATGTTACTGACGGCCAAAAAATCACCGGGATCCTCGCTGCCTTCACCAGACCGGAGAGAAAGGCCCCGCCCTGGTTATTTCGTTGGTTTGTTTTTTTTTTTCCCTGCGGATTTCGATGTTTCTTTTTCCCCAAAGAAACGCGGATTTCCCCGCTGGAGCCCGGTACGGTGGCAGGCTGCCTCGCCCGCCGCTTGCGCCGGGGGCGGCTTTTCTTCCCTTTTTGGAAGGGAAAAGGAAGAAAAAACAAAACAAAAAATAGCAAAGGGGGAGAGTCTCCCCCGGCGTGCGCGCCTTCCCGCAGCCGCGGAGCCGGCCTGGCCTCCCTCCGCGGAGCCGCGCCGCCCAGCCTCATCTCACGCCGATGCCTCTCCCGGGCCGCGGCGCCCGGCCCCGCACGATCGCTGGAAAAACGGGACACGGAAACGAGACTTTTTAACGGGAAAAGTGGTACTAATAATGTTAAGTTATCAATGGACGGAGGACGGATTGTTTCAGCCTTTAACGAACAAAAGTAAGTTATTGTTATTTATTGTCGGCGTCAGCGGTTGAATAGTGGGATTAAATATTTTGGACTTAATAAAAAAAGAAAAAAAGGATTGTAACGAAAAAAAACCCAAAAATTAAGGTGGGGGGGCGGGAGGGCTGCGGGGGGGGTGTCCCTGTGCGCGGGGCCGCGATGCCGGCCGGGTCGGGGCGCGGACCGGGATGGGGTGCGGGTCGGGGGGGGTTGGGCGCAGCCCCGGCTTTACCGGCACGTCCTCCCCGGACGGCGCTAATCGGCTTTCCCGAACGGAGCCGCGTATTTATAGCCGGGGAGGCGGAGCGCAGGTTTCCCTTTCGGAGCAGCGTCCCGGGCTCGGCCGGGGTCGTGCCCGCACCTGCCGCGGTGCGGGGCGGCCTCGCCTCCTCCCCGGGGGCGGCGGGGGGGTCCCCGGGGCCCGGCGAGCCGAGCCGTCCCCTCCCCTGTATGCATCCCCCCGTCTAGACGCCGGCGGCGGTTCCTTATCTGCGTTTGGCATCGCCCGGGAGCGCTGCGGGGCCGCCCCGGCTCCCGCTACCTCCCCGTTACTCGGGTGGCACCGCGCTCAGGGCCGGCGAGCCGCCCCCGGGCAACCGGGCCCGCGCCCTCGGGGAGCGGGGCGGGGGGCGGCGAGCCGGACCCTACCGGGGAAGCGCTGCGCCGGTGAGCAGACGGCTCCGCCAGCCCCGAGGGGGCTGAGGGGACGGGTGGGCGGGGACGGGCCCCCCGCCCGGGCGAGCCGCAGTTGCCGTCGGGGCGCAGGGAGTAGCCCGGGCTGCCGAGGAGGCGCCGGCGGGAGAGGCGAAGGGGCCGGCTCCGCCGCCGCCGCCGCCGGGGCGGGCGGCCCCCCTCTCCCGGGGGCAGGTGGGAAGGGGGGTCTCCTACTCTCCCAACCCCGCCGCGGGGCCCCCGCTGTTACCTGGCTCGGGCCGGGTCGGGTTTCAGCTCTCCGCGCTCTCCCGGGCCTAGGCTGAAGAAAAGCCGTTTCCGTCCTCTCGGAGCGCGGCCGGCCGGGCCGTAAAACCGCCTCTGCGAGGGCGGCCGGGGGACCCGAGTCCCCTCGGAGCTCTCGCTTCCCCGCCTCAGGCAGCGCGGGCGGCCTAGCTAGGCAGGCCGGGATCGCCGCCGCCTCAGGTGCGGGCCGGGCCCGGCGAGGGGGCCGCCAGGAGGGGCCGACCCTGCTCCCCGCGGCGCCCGCGGCCCGGGATCGGCGCCTTCGCCGAGGAAGCCCCGCCGCCCCCTCAGAGCCGCCCCCCGCTGCCCCCTCACAGCCGCCGGGGCCTTCGGCGAGAGGCGCGGAAAATAAATCTTGCCAAGACACGCTGCCGGTTTTTTTCATCTTTTAATTCTGCTTCATGGAACCTTCACCGTTAAAAGAACATCACGACGTTTCAAATGAAAGTCTTATCGAAACGTTAAAAATGTGCACGGTTTGAAAAAAGCCGTGTTATGTGACTTATCCCAAATAACCAGAAAATCACAAATGCACTTCACTCAGAGCCAAATCCGACAAATTCTTTACACTTTTGATTAACTGGAAAGGCATCTTAGGAGTCTTCTTTTTTTCTCTCTGAGCCTTGTGTTGCTTATGGTAATTCAAACACACTTCCATTTGCGATGCAGAAGTCACACTACAGACAGAATAAGTTATTTTATTACAAGATATATAGAACATACTTTCTCTATTTGCAATCTTATTTTCAGCAGTTCTGCAGTGCAAATACCGCCACATCACAGGGTAGAAAATACTCAAATCATTACATAGGATATATGAACGAAATAAACTCAAATTATCAAAATTACAAAACAGAACTCGAAAGTATCTACAGTATTTATGATATAAATAGTGCAAATTATGTATCTACAGCGTAAGTATTTGGAGTATCGAAAACTTTTTGGAGTAGCCTTTTAAAGAACATAGTCAGCAGGAACCGGTCAGCATGACGACATTAGGGATTTTAAAACAAAATACAACACTCATTTCTTCAAGAAGAACTGTCGAGCTTCTTCCCAAGACTGGCGGGGGAATCTGTTGGACAGCTCAAGATAATCTTGAGAACTGAAAAATCTTTCTGTTGAAGACAGAACATAAAATTACCAATTTATTCGCTCTTAAGATAAGATGGCAATAAAACAAGAGTAAGGAACACAGAGACAATTCAAGATACTTTAAGTCATTTACTCCCCTCCCCCTACCAAAACCTTCTGAAATCATGTGGTAACACTTCTGTGGAGCTATGGAAATTGAAGTTTGGCTTTAAAGATGGGGGCAGAGGGCTCTGATGAGCAAAGGCTTAGATTTTTAAGCTTTTGGATCAGACTCTCTGCTTTATACATCGGAACATTATTTGTCTTTACACATTTTATGTTCTCGGACCCACTGGGGACCAATCCAGCCTCCTTCAAGTTCAGAGAGACTCAATGGTGCTCTCTCTGCTTAGCAGCTTTGTTTTCCACAAAGAGCTGTGGAGGAGTTTTGCTCCCCAATTCCCCCAAAGTTCACAGCACGATTAAAAATGCAGCTTTTATTCCTACGAGTACTGCTGGTGATGCGAATGGGGCTACGCATGCATGCACAGGTTTGCGGGGTCCGACCCTTCGAGCAGTGTGTTGCAGTGCAGCACCCAACAATGAAGTTTGTGCTTTCAAGTTTTATTCTAAGCAGTGTTATTGTTCCCGTTTGTTTTTGGGGACACCATCCTTCACATTCAAGTGATATAATGGATTAAAAAAATCCTGCTTATACTGTTATTAAGTCAGCTTTTTTGCAACTGGGGAATGTTTAGAAATCAAAACATGCGTGTCACCGGGTAGTCATCTTTGTTTAAAAGTTCATTCAGTTTGAAAATGGAAAATAAAAAGCAGTTTTCCCACTTGGTTTTTAGAGGTTTCTCAAGCAGATTTTCATGCAAACACAACCTTAGAAAGTTTGTGTTGCAGGCACTGCATGAGGCTGCTTCAGACTGAGAGTTATAATGTTGACTGTAAAAATCTCTATAAATTTATGTTAATTTTATAATTTATTTTTAAACACAAAGCTTGTGCTTTAGACCTAGAACTGCTCATCTTTTGCCAAACGTTCAGCAAAATGGTGGTGGATTTCTGCTTGCTATTAGGGAGCAATGACTGTCTGAGCGGCACACTTTATGCAAAATATGGGCGCCTCAAGACCAGACTCCTATCAACATGCTTGAATTTCAGATGTGTTGTGTTTAACAAGTAATAGCCGTCTTAGCTGAGAATCTTTCAAACATTTAGCCTAAAGAGGTTAACTGCATTTTACACAATATTGACAACAACTGAGGGGGGTAAAAGTTGCAACTCTTCTGCAAACTGACAAACTTTACAGGAAAATTACAGGACAGTGTTTTACTAATTTTTTTGGCTCCCCTGGTGTATTGGCATGGCTGTGTGGGTTCTGCAACTTAAGACTTTTGAAGGCAGCTTTTGTGGCAGCTAATTAAATATGCGCACATAGAGTATCACATTTTAAGACATGATACCACATAGTTTTAAATAAAGATTAACAGTCTGAATTCCTGATACGACGCGCAGCAGACTGGCAGACACGTATGTTTAAGTCAGAACGTAAGCTAAAGAGCCGCTCCCCAAACTGTAAAATCATTTTGCAATTTACTCGTGATGCAGATTAAAAAAGATTTAAATCACAACACAATATAGCATCTACACGTTTTGTTATCCAGTTGCTACTCTGTTACATTTAATTGGAGACATACCCCTCTGGTGAGATAACTGATTATCCACTTGGCCTGAACTCTGTGCAAAATCCTATGGGGGAGGGAAAAAAAAAGAAAACTGGCATCAGGTTTTCAGATCTTACATCTGAGGAATTAAAACAACATTTTAATGTCTTCATGGTCACTCAAAAATACTAATACTTTATGAAATCTGTAAATTAGCAAACTCTGGCTTGTTTTCTACATAACATAACAGAATACTGCCAGCACTTGAATTCTATAATATCTAGTGGATTTTTATACCTTTCTTTATAACTTTTTTTAAAAAATACTTTTAATACACAACAGAAAAAACAAGATTTTAATATCTTCTTAGGAAACAGTTATTTTCATGACTTTTAATTTAAAAGCACATTTACTGTAGCTGTGTTACTTTAAAACAAATGACTCCAGATAAACACTCTTACAAAATTCTTGCATTATCCCCATTTCATCGGCTGTGCTCCCCAGTGACCCGGGAGCCTGAGGACTGCTCCCAACAGTAAGCGAAGTTCTTCCACAGAGGAGATTAACTCTGTCCAATGCTGCAGCCAGCTGTGTAACCAGTTAATCTAAGTGCCCAACACCATGTGCGATCCCTGCTGCTATCGGACGGGATGCTGCATCCTCTGGTGTCAGCAAGGACACCGACTTCTCTTGGAACAACGTAAGGATTATGCAAGTCACCTGCCCCAGTACGGAGAGCACTTTTAGGATCCTGTCTTTTATTTGAGTGAGTGTATTCACTGAGCAGAGATGGTATTATTTGACATAAGAGATACAATTCAGCACATCATAGCTTCTCCTAAATATATATATATATATATTTAAATTATTTCAGCACATCTAGAAGCACAGAAGTAACAAAAATAAAAAGGATGATGTAAAATTCAGATGATGGAAATAAATCTGTTGGTAGGGAGGTATAATGTGGGCTGTTGTAAAATCCAGCAATCATTTTCCTTTGATTTGCGCTGCACACATTTAACACACTGTGTTTAAATGTTATATTTGTACACACCACCAAACTTTTACGTAAACGGGACTTCTTTTTGCATTCCCTGGCAGAGGAAGAACCTCATTTTCTAGTCACAGGGAAACATTTTACAATCTTTCCCAAACCTTCCACTGAAGCAAATGAGAGATTTGCTTGACAAACATTACCGAGTTGAAATAAAAGTACAGAGGCAAGTCTCTTCTGTGTGTGTGGGTATCTGAGCATTCCTTGGTTCCTTTCAGAATCGTTCTTTCACTGTGTGTGTGCGCACGTGCAACGTTTGGGATTAGATTTTAAAATGGGTAAAATACTAAAGTACCACTGAAGTCAGCAAAGACGGGAGACTTGACAGCACACAGGGATCTTCCGTAACTGAATATAACACCTTTTCTAAAAGCCTGCAAGAATAGTAGGTGGACTTGGCATCTGAGATATACTTCTAATTGGAAATAAAATTAATAACATTGACCCTTGTAAACATACTTAGGCTTCAATGTAGCTACTGGGGATTTAAATTTTGTTCCCTCTCTTGTGGCACAGAAATCAAGGTAAATAACCTTAATTATTCATATAGGGAACACTCTCTACTCTCATGGTTTTTTGGCTGAAAAAAACAAACTAAACTTGCTGCATTTCCTTGTAATGCTTAAATCATTTTTTGCCACTGCAACTTCTCGACTGAAATCTGTAGTTTCGCTATAATGAAGTAAAAGCTGAATTATTAACTTTGTATTTAACCCAAAGTTCATTACAATATGGCAAATTCTTCTCTAAGTTCCAAACTTTTTTTTTTAGCTGCTATGCAATTATTTTACTATTAAAAGGATAAAAAGTAGTTGCACTCAGAAGTTTGATGTTACGCTAAGACTTATAGTAAATATTTAGTTCTTGTACCTTCTCTCCCAAATCCGTGTAGCCTACCCTTGGACTAGCTGTAAAGCATTAGAAAAAAGAGCTTGACTAACGTTTCTGTATCAACAACAGTAACTTTGAGGTGACTGATACAGAGTTATTAGACTCCTAAAAGCATATTACTTTTTTAATAGTAGGGTGTTTATGAAAACTGAATTTATTAATTTGAAAATAGTCAATAAAATGTATGGAAAATATAAGGCATGCATAAAATCTGGTACATAAAGTACAGCATATAAATTTAGACAAAGGGAACAAAAATGCTGTAAATCCTTATTCAAAACAGTATTTGTAATGACCTCAGTGGCTTACTGTCAAAAATAAAGATTGCAAGATTAGACCGACAACATACGTTCTGTGTATTTTCTGCATAAAATATATACACTTCCGTTCAGTTCTCTCTGTAAATCTCTTGTATGCAGTATACAAATGTACATTTGTATGTAAACACATTAATATACCAATTTCAGATATGTTATATGTCCAGTAGTTTTTAAAAAATAAATATTTTAAGAATCGTCTTATAATAGCAGGATCTATGTCAAATCTTCCTAGCACATCCAATAACTTTAATGAAAACAGGTTCTGCATGTCATAGGGAGAACCTAAACTATGCGGTAACCTTTTAGTGTTGTAAAATGCCTCAAGTACAGGCATAATCTGTGGTTTGAAAAGGGCTGCAGAGAATCTTAAAGTACTTCAGTGCTGTTTACTTGTTTTACTTAAGTCAAATGATTTCCATAGACACAGCAAAGGCGAGAAAAGCCGTTGCAGTTATCCTGCACACCGCTGTTATGTTACTGCAATAGCTACCTGAATGAACGTGGCGAGTAAAACACAGCTCATCTCCTGCTCCAGGATGATCTTGTTCTGGGGGTTATTGTAACAAGCAGCTATTAGCGAAGGGAAGAGCACTTTGATTAAACGAGGATCACTGAAATACTGGAAAGGCAACTGGCACAGTTTTTGCAGCACTGTGGGGTGACGGCCAGATTGTACAATGATCTGCAAATACAAACATAACAAAATTAAACCACGTGATCTATCTGTTCTTCTTTTCCTGTTAACCAGCACGGGTTTTGAAGTCATGCTAAAAAAATGAACATGGCTGAGAAGTAAATACTAAAAATAAAGCTTACAACATTTAGTCCAATCAACTTCTGTTTTAGCGTGCAAGTATTATTTTTATTGCAGAGCAACACAAAGAATGTAAGGCTGTAAAACCTCTTTTTCCTGTATCATCCAAAATGACAGTAAGCAAATGTTCTCATGGATTAATCCAAAGATGACAATAAAAGAGAACATGTAATATCTTCAACTCAAAAGACAGAGAATTATAGCAGAGGGACTACTGTAAGTTAGAGCTGCAAAACAAAAAACCTGAACCCCTGTGTTATTTAAACACTGTAAGCATGCCTTTAGGGGAAAAAAAACAATCAAGAAAGAGATCACCAGGACTGTAAAGACCCTCCCGAAGCTCTCTCATCCTTTACTAGAGTGCTCTCTGGCCATTAGAGAGGACCCTGTTTCATGGGAGGTGTCTGCCACGCATTCTCAGGCACCAAAAAGAAAAGGTGATTGTAAGCTGCACAGCAAGGAGTTTCAGTAAGTAGAGACTCAGCAAGATCCTCCCATCTGTATTTCTTATCTCAGTTTCTATCAGTGCCATTGACTCTAAAAGGAGAATTGTTTAGATAAATGGGACTGTTGTCATGAAGCAGGCTAAGTTTACAACTGTGTACATCTGAAGAAATAAGGCAATGCTATTACTGGTCTCCTGCAAAGGAAGCTTTCCAATTTACTTGATATTCTTATACTCTTTGTGATAAACTAAAAAATGCCAAAATCGGATCTGTTCCAAGTAACCTTGATTAGACAATTATAATATGAAAGAGCTGTTTGACCCAAAGTTGGCTTTTTGGCATAGGAGGAAGCTCCTATAAGGTTAGAACACTGTAAAACTTAGGGTCATGACTGTAAATTGTACTTGGAAAAACACAATTTTACAGGTACACACCCAGACAAGACTGCATTCAAATTAAAACCAGAAGGACAGAAAGAAGCAGTCGAGACCACAGAAACATAAATTATAGGGATTTACAAGTTCTCAAAGCACTTTTAACAATACCTTCAGAGCACACTCTCAGTTGATAATGCAGTCCAGTTTAAAAACAAGATCAACAAAGTAACAGTTTGCATTTTTTTCAGTTCACCAGCCAAAAAGACATTGAAAACCTTTCAAAACACTAGTAGACATGTCTTAATGCCCTTAAAGACAGGAGGGATTTTTGACAGCCAAATATGTGACAATTAAGCATACGTTCAGACGCTGTTTTGAGGAAAATATCACTGAAACATTTGGATGATTCTAAAGTTAACTATTGGCTGCCACCCTGTAAGCAAGAGGATGCCTTTCAGGTTTGTGATTACTGTTTGGATTTTACATTACCCAGAGTGGCTATTATATAAATCTATGTTTTTCTATGGTAAATCCTACAATCAAAAAAGTACTTCAATCATAACTGTACTAGAAAAACTACAGCTGGTATTTCTGATCCAGGACAAAACAGCAGAACTCTTGACTTCTTTTTAACGGCCACTGTACACTTGATGAACAGGCAGAGGAAAAGAAGTGTTTGGGACTTTTCATTTTACACTTCACTTCCTTTATCTGTTCTAAAAATGCCATGAATAATTAGTGAGCTCTTGCCAAACTAACAGTGCAAGTACCCAAACAGCTTTCATGGAATTATTGCATTATCTTTTTCCTTTCAACATTTTTACTACTATGATCATATCAACATTAAAGATAGGAAGGTATATACATGGGGCTGCTGATTGTTTCAATCCTGTATTTATCCCATGTGGAATCAATTTAATGTTTTCAGCTTATTGTACAAATGCAGCTACTAAACCCAATACACTATATTAGGTACTCAGGAGAAAAAAAAAGTCACCTGTTACTGGAAAAAAACCCAAACCTCTAGCAGAGCACATATTCCTTGTTTCACTGTCAACTGGTGGAGAAAGTGAAATCCAGCACTTGACTTAGCAGATCAACAGAGAAGAAAACAAATGAAAACCTTGCCTATGACTTCTTTATGGTGGAAAAAGATGTCTCTTGACTTTTGTTTTTTTTTTTGAACAGTCACTTGGCTGAATGATCCCAGGGTGTTTTTCAGGCCTGGAATACTCATCTTACAAAACGCTCTAATATGAGACACAAACTCCTTAGTGAAATCCAGTGCAGGAAGCTTGCTTTTCCTCCTGCCACATACTGGAATCCAGACACATTTACTTAGAATTAGCTTTTCTTGTTGCTCTCTGCCTCAAAGTCAGATATGTCTGTCAAACATAACGAGATCCTAATTAAATCACCATATTTCTGTACAGTCAAGTATTTAAGCACCTGCTTAACTTCAGATATGTGCCTAGGTTCCATTAATACTTGCTTGTTGTTTTCTTTTTCTGAATTGAGACCTCTATATCAAGTTAGTACAAGTTACTTTTTTTTTAATCCAGAGCAGGCAATTCATGTTAAAGTTTTCTGTATTTCATTAAAAAAATTTGCTTACTCTCTGAATTTATACATATTCACACAACTTTATTCGTTTTGCTTGTGCTTAGCTTCAATAAATTCCAAAGAAGATGCGCTTGCTTAGCTTAGCTAATTTTTGACCCAACACAGTAAACATTAGAATAACCCTCTGAAGACCCAAATTACACACAGGTAAGAGACACTGCAAATACATTTCTGAAATGCTATTTCACAATGAATTAAGGAAATTTTTCTTCATTAATTTTGTCTACCAGCCAAACTCAAGACCCTGACACATTTCAGAGGTGAAGCCCCTGTTGCAGAGCATGGTGATGTGGTTTGGGGTTAGCACACCAGAAAGCACTGCCCAGTGGCACTGTCTACTCTCAATGTAAAAGCCTGCTGAAAATGAGGGGCTAGAACATCTTAAATCCTTTACTGTGCTGAACTGAAGCAACCTCTACGCTGTACAAGCCGACGGATAGCAAGGCTGCACAATATATGGCACTCTAACATCTGATTTTGTGTACTTTCAACCTTTGCTAAAAGTCACCTTTAAGAATACAAATTTCCCTGCTTGGTCTCTCTCTGAATTTCCAGCTTTCCTATATGACACGTACGCTGCGCCTACTGAACCCACACTAGCTGACTGTCCAGCACAATGACTAATGTGATGACCTGTGGGAACTTTTTACTGGGCAACACCTTTCAAGGTTGCCTATCAGTTATCTTCTTCTTCTGTCACTCCCACCAGTTTATAGCCTTCTGCAGGTCCCGCTAATTTGCTTAATCTCTGACTCTGGAAGGTGCACTCTGCACCCTCAAGTGCAGTAACCATCTTGGATCCAGTGTATTGGTACTTCTGAAGTTTATCACTTAGGAAAGCATGACGCATGATTTCTACAGTCTCTAGATGGAATCTATTCCTTCAAGTTTACTTGGGCCAATATTCACTATATAGTATATTGCTTGGCATTTGCTGCAATTCTTCTAAGCTGTGAAAGTCTGCAGCAGTATAAAAGTCAGTGTTTCAAAACAGACTACAATGACAAAAGCCAGCAATATGCCACACAGCACTTGAGCAATAAAAAAGGACAATCAATCAAAAAAATTAAAAGCTCCTTGTGGTACGGAACAGTAATAAAATTGTAAGGGAACTCATCGTTTTGCTGGGAGGTAAGGCTTCCCCTGTCACTTAGGTAGGGTATCTGGCTACAGACCTGAGGTGACTGCTGGAAGAATATTCCACCCTGGACTCTGCAGGATGTCCTTGTATTCCCACCAGGACAGCTCCAACGGCCTTCCTCTCCTGCCACTGCTTCCTGGCACCTTGTAAAGGAGATCCTCCCAGGAGTGAAGGCCTTTGCTAGGGCACTAATAAACCATATGGACCCGAGTAACTTGGGTACAATTTTCCTCCGGTTAGCAAAGGGAATGTTGCAGCTCATTTAAGTTTTCTGCAAAGCTCCAAGGCCCCAAAAATAGCTTTCTGATGACCCTGTGGGAATGAGAATCATAAAAATGTGACTCCTTTCCTTGCTTGCAAGGGCAGGGAGAAAACTGCTGGCATACACAGGGGTAACCTTCACATGAGAACTAGCAAGGCAAAGATGTTTTGGTGAATACCTCCTAATTCTCTTTACATACTGTATATACATATATTTGTCTTTCACTTAACCTTTCTCTATATTCCTTTTATCATGAAGGAAAACTATAATTACTTTTAAATGCATATCTATGAATTTTTGTCAAAGCAGGGTGACAGAATCTTCATAACTAATAGGATCCTAATCTTTTGTGTGATACAGCAATGATACAGAATGTATCAGCATATATGGTTAATTTTACAAGAAAATTAAAATAAGAGTCCTCTAGTCTTTGCAACTATCTTCATGTTCAGGTAACTGAGTTTATAAGCATCTTGCAAGTAATAAACAAAATTTTCATTGAGAAAACTAAAATGTCAGCCAGAAAGTTGAAGACTTTATGTATATAAAATATTGAACAAATATTAGCCAAATTGAAGTGAACTGATAATTCATATCTTCTTATCATGCATATATTCGTATGTCCTAATTGGACATGTAATGTAGATGCATGCTACTAATTTTTCAAGAACCAGTAGCTGAATCAAATTGCTTTGTGAAATTTACATTTTTTAAACTACGGAGTAGCGTTTTTGGTGACAATCTAAATTTCTAAGTTGTAATTGCACACATTTTATATCTGTAAAGCATTTGAAAAAAGAGAAACTAACTGAGTTTAAAACTTTGCCTGCAACTTTCTGGAGATTTAAAGAAGATTAAGATCACAGATTGGTTTTGAATGGTTCTATGCATCTGTGTTAAATATTGTCAGATATTTTATTACAAGCAAAAAAAAAAAGGTTCAGTCTCAGACCAAGAACTTTTTCACTCCTCGTGCACTATGCACGGTTAGTCCAAGATTCCTGCAGAGTGGAAGTGCTGATTTTTAGAGCAATATTTAGTTGAGTTCTATTGATGGATTTAGGTTTTCTTGTTTCACTTGGACATTTGCAGCTCTGGGAAGGCATCATTCATGTCAGTTCTTTATTATCCATACATACCACAAAAACACTGGAATTATCTTTCAAAGAGGCTAATTAATTTTCTGGTCAGGAGAAACTTAAAGCCAGCAGCAAGCTTTTTGTCTATGCAAAGGCAAAACGAAGAACAGAGGCATTAGTATTCAACTGATTCAGTAAACCAGGTTCTAAACTGGGCTAGACTGGAGAATCATAATATTATCAATCAATTATTACCATTTACTGAGGATTATCCATACATTTAGAAATCTACAAGACATTAATCACATATCTAAAATGATAGTAATATTTAACATTCTATTCAACTATTTCCTCAAAGGTTGCTTCCCCCCTGCCCCAAATATCAGTATTAAAAAAATCTCATCACAGTATTCCAGACTAAAAATGAGTTGTTTTAAGCCTGGCAAGAAGCTGTTCTCCTCCAAATACTGTTGGAATATTTTTATGACCTTTAAGGTCTTTTCCAACCTAAGTGATTCTATGAAAGTTAGACAACGGACAGGGCTGGGGAACACAGCCGATGCTGACCCTTGAAGACCTGTGGGGTATACACGAGAGCCCTCAGCCCCAGGCTAACTCAGAAACATGGACGTGTACTTCCATAATTTCTGTTTCATTTTTGGGACGCTTGCTGAAGACTTTTCACAAACATAACTGGAAGACATGATTTAAGCGTTCCCAAACAGAAACACCATATGTGGGTACTTTTCATAGCAGATCCTCTGAGTTCTTGTTTTCATTCCATTGTGCTGCCCCATGGTTTCCTTTATCACAAATTTCCCACTACCATTAGGGCAATGATTCTGCAAAAGCTTATTTTTTTGTTAAGGTGACATGTCACTGAAGTCACCAGTAACATAAAGGTGTACAGCTGTGCTTTCCACACGACAAATACCAGAAAAGCTCACCGCAGCCTGGATACTGTCCCACATCTCTCCTAGTAACCACCTGGTTACTCTGCCTGCCAGCTCATGTTGCCTTCCAGAAATCAACTACACAAAAGTAAGATTTAAAAAATGAGTGTGTCTAGGTATTAACTTGATCATATTGTTTGCTTATTATTTCTCTTCCTTTTTCTATATCTTAACATTATGTCATTGTTTATGCTGTTAAAATACGCCACATAAAAATGCAGAAACTTTGGGACCAAATACGTCGCTGGGATCAATGGCACTGCTAGGGCACAGCCACCATAAATTAGACCTGCAGGGGTAGTGGGATGTCCAGCTAACAAAGTAGAGGTGATGTCCAGCAACTCTCAGCTGCCATCCGAGCACCTGGAACAGCACATACGATACCAGGTCTCCTCCGTAACAGAGGGATGCTTGCTTGGAAACACTGTGGCAGGAAAAGAGCATGACTTATGGGTGCTTTCTGTAGCCTATCAGTTTCTTTCATCCACAGAAGAAAGGAAAAATTGCTTCTCGCTGCTTAAAGATAGGAGAGAAAGGAGAAAGATTGCCAAAGAGAGAACTGAAATCTGCAGCCAGAAAAACACCCCAAATATTAAGACTTGAAAAAAACCTTGTAAGTCATGTAACTGCACCACTCTCGCATGATGAACTCTGTGTTTTTAGTACTCTACAGTCAAGCTGGTGTTTTTTAGTAATTTTGATCAAGTATTAGAAGTTGTAGCTTTTTTATCAAATGAAAAGTAAGACAAAGCACCTTATGTTAAGGTGAAGTGGATACAGAAAAATCGAGTTGAATTGTAACTCTGTAAAGTTTAAAACTTCCTGAAACAAAACCCTCCTCAGCTCTTGGAGAGGAAAAAGTGCTAATGAAATGGAGTATTCCACAGGTACTTAGGAGCACATATAGTGATTATCACTGTTAGCAGAATTAACTTTTCTGGAAAAACATCCTTCTCAATACAATTTCCTTTTATTTTTATGTAATGAAGCATTAAAATGTGCTCTTCTACTTGACTGTACTCTTCTGCTATAATGATTTCACATTCAGATGCAATTTTCTTAGAGCAACTCAGACTAAAAAGCTAATGGTTCTTGAAGGGGGACTCCTTGCCTTTTCCACTATCTCCTATGAACTATGGTTCCAAACTTGAAAATGGCCATTATAAACATTTGGATCTTAAAATTGTACTATTGGTATGGGAACTGTTAATGTTTCTTTTCTATTTATTTATCATTTATATAAATGCCAATTCTAATTTGTACAAACAACCGAATACTTTATTGAACAGGAACTGAAATGCTGCACATCTAATCTCTGTTACTACAGTATTCCATCAAACTGTTAAATCCTTTTGTTTGATGTCAGGTTATTTACAATTTTGTGAAAGAAATAAGTCTTTATATTAGTAGCCTAGAGTTTCTCTTCAAAGTTAGATCTGTATTATTTCTTTGCTTCTATGTAAACAGATCCCATACTGCTAGTATTTAATCAGCAGAATACGTCACCACTTAGCTCTTCTTCTAAGGTCAAGCTCTTCTCTTTCCATTTTGCAAACTCCACTATTGCCAAGGCTCTGAGCAAAGAATGTTCTAAATTCCTCCTAACATTTATCAGGAATCATTTCTATGCAAAAACAATATTCCAGAATGCTACATGCAAATTTAAAAATAAGAATTTTGTCTATTTGAAAAATTCCAGTGTTTATTTTCTTAACATCACATGTAAGCTTTCAGAGAAGATAAGAGAGTTCAGAAATAACATTAGTCTTCCTATAAGCCCCATTATGAGCATTGCCCTTTTAGAGCTAGCTCTATGGTTTAAGCACATGGATTCAGTAGTGCTCTGTGTATACATAACAAAGAAAAAATTATCCAAGCAGTTTTTGTGTAATCATCCTAAGCGACTTGAGCATTTAGGATAGAACAATGGCAAATACAAGCACAGTGGTACAGTCAAGATGTAACAATGTTTATCAGAAGTGATGCTAGTGGGAAATTTAGGTAAAGAAGTTCTTTATACGAAGCTCTTGAAAAATGGTTGCCCAAAATGACAAATAACAAGTCACCTTAGTTATAACAAATATATATATGCTTATATATAGTGTATATATATACTTACTATAAGTATACATAGATTAAAATCAGCAATAAATAAAATAAATACTATTAAACAGATACAGTAAAAGATAAGGTCCATTACAATGTGACGAGAGGAGAATGGAAACAATTCTAATATGCATTGAGGCTATTTGTGAATTTAGCATGTGCCCAGGCTACAGGATAAATTAGCAGTCTAATGCCTGAACTAGCACAGGTATTAAGGAAAAGTCTAACTTTAAAAGTGATAGCATTTTAGCATTTAACATACTGACATAAAAATAAACGTTTAAGCATGTGAGGTTGCTATCATGCTTAATGTTAATCATATGCTTAAGTACCTTGTTAAATGGAAGTGTATCACTGCTTTCTAGAAAATGGTAAGCTACATGATTTCCAAAACAATGTAACAGGAGACTTATATGTTTAAGTGTTGGCCTAAGAATTTTTAATCAGAGGAGAGTATTACACATCAAAGGTATTGAGAAATACATATATTCTGTAAGCTCAAAAAAACCCCACCCCACCATCATGCTGTGTCTCAAATTCTCAGGTATTGTTCTGAACACTGAAATTATTAGAATTAGCCCTTGCAGCCCTGTGCTATTTTTGAAGAATCATCTTCACACTTAAGTAACATCTTCACCTTTGATACGTACTACTTGTAACTTTAAGCTGCTGCTTTGGGCATGATTCTCTACTCATTTACACAGGTGAAACTCAACCGATGTGAATGAAGAATTCTTGGTTTAAAGGCTGGAGAAGAAACAGGACCTTAGTCAACAAGTTCAAATAGCCTGTTGGCAGAGGTTTCTGCTATCGTCCCTGAAGACAGCTAGTTTGGGTCAAAATCCCCAGAAGGTGTGAGTAATTAAAATATTGCAGTCTAAAACACAGAAAATCTTTCTGTCTCTCCTCAAAAGCAAGCATTTTGTCACTCTCTAAAACCCTACCTGCAAGTAAAAATTTTATTACTAGTATATTTTGTCTTCTGTCTTCCACAATAAATGTAAAGTGTTTGTGAAAATATCTGATCATGAACTAAGAACACTGTGAAACACTGAGCCACTGAGGTTACAGAGCTGGCTGAGGAAAAGCTTCTCCAAACAGATAGCAAGAAAATGTACTTTTCCACCATGAAAAATGTGCTACAATTTACCCACCGCTAAGGGGAGAGAAAGATGAGCAAGATTTTCCATAATACTCAATCTGCAATATTTAATGCATTTCATTTTTAATTTTTGTTTCAGTATCACTTCAATCAAGTGTTACTTGAGCTAAATAAGATGAAATGGGTTTGGGAGACTTTTTTGGGCCTCTTGCAGGCTCCCACCCTTAGAGCAGCATCCCAGTACTTGGAACAACTGTCAACTGCCTGAGCCCAAAGCTGTGAACACAGAGCAGGCTGGCGTCCCCTCCATGTGGGGCCAGCGATGTTGGGGACAGTCACTGTGGGTCTGCAGAGACTTGGAAAACTTACGGTTTATGGGAGAAGTACAGGGAGTTCCCTCACACATGAGGCGAGACAGACAATAGCTCACAAGGCCTGATTAAATACTTGCAGGCTTTAGACTTTGTTTTAAATTTCTGTGTGAAACTTTATTCTCATGAAAAGGAGAGACCGACACGCTGGGTGGGAACGAGGCAGAGCGAAAGCAGGCGTTGTGCAAGCTTCTGTGTCCATCTCCGCCAACGGATCTCCACCAGCCAAACCCATAATATTCCAGGCCCAGGTCTTAGCTGAGAAAAAACTGCTTATTAAGCAGGATTATGCCAAACTCTGTGGTGTTTTTTTTGATGTGGACAAAGGTCCACTGGGGATTAAGCTGAGACCACCAAACTCTTTATTCCTGACCCAGGAATAAGAATAAGAAAGTCTCTCTCCAGAGGTGGCATTAGCTCCTTGCGCACTCTCTCCATTGCTAAGCTTTAGTTATAGACTATATTTTACTGGCTTTCACGGCATTGGGAGCCAAGTTTATTCTTTTGTGTTTACAGTTTAAGAATAAGACAATAAGATAAATCCAAGTGCATTAATTTCTCATTTTAATTCTTAGACACTCTCTCTTCTGCTCCTACAGGAATCAGTCAGCCATCGTAAACTGAAACTAAATAGGCTTGATTTCATGTTGGGTCTTTGCTCATATTAAATTACCTTGCCCACACCCTCTCAAAAGGAAAAAAGAAAAAGAAATATTTGTGAAATATGCAGTCCCACATGCGCCTGCTGGATTTTGTTTAGTCATAGATCATTCTTAAAAAAGAAAAAGTTCATTGGTAAGCTCAAATAACAACAACGGTGTCTGACAAATTACCTAAGAGGCATCCCCACTTTTCATTGACTGCCTAGATAGGAATGCCATCTTTTGTGAAGATATTGGTTCATGTAAGCGAATTTATGTGGTCTGAGCATGTAAGGCTGATAACGAAAAAGCATACTTTATAGATCTGTTTTAATTTACTCCATTTTAACATGGTGAGTTTAATCCTTAGAGGATTTTTTTGTTCACAAGCTGAAGTGCTCCTAAATGATAGTCAAGACTACAACTTGACATGAATCACTCTACTTGCTGGAATCGGCTATTCCACAAAATTTAGCAGGCATATTTTTCATTCAGATCTATAAAGCTTTAAAAGGTTGTGGGTTTTTGGCTTCTTTTTTTAAAAAAAGAACTAAACCCACAACCTCAACATGAAATCCATTCTCCTAAAAATCCCTCCTCTGAAATGTAACTAACAAAATCAGAATGAAGTAATTTCAGATACTATTCACTTAAAAATATGGACACTACCTATATGGTAGCTACAAATTCCTGCATCTTTACTCATGTACTGAATTTTCAAAACCTCTACCTACCAGATCAAAATTGTTCCAGGCACTCCATAGCCCCGAAAGCAACATGAATAATGAAAGTTTAATGATGGCCATAAACAACCAATGATGGCCGTAAACAACCCATATGAAAAGTCTACGTAATATTTTTATAACCATTCTTCCAAGTTTTCCTGTCAACCTTTGATTTTCACAATTTTTCCATCTTAAAAGTATTTTTCTTCCTTCATGCTAACACTAGAGGAAACTGGCCACATACTGAAACTCAATAAGCACTAACACTGTCAAAAGCACAAAATAATTTCCCTACAGAAGGCAACATTTAATCTAAAGTCACTTTGTAAATGTCCCTTACAATGTAGCAGTACTTCTAACCATAGTCAGGATATATGCCATATACATATATATGTATGTGATATACACTTACTGTGGGATAAAGTGTATGGCTATTTTATGACAGAAGTAAGACTTGCCACACACAAGAAAAATGCTAAATGTAAGAAATAAGCAAATAATAATAATAAAAAAACAGAACCTCCATCCAAAGCCTTTCTTGGGGACTATCTACCTTGTTTTCTTTCTGCTGGAAAAGAGTAATAAATTTCATGAACCTTTCAGAACTGTGCCTAGCATACAATATATTAATTTCTTTGAACATTCTATTTATGTCTGTGATACAGCTGTGTGATGATTTGTATTTTAAGACAAGAGAAATTTCCCTCCCAAAATATTCTGTAGTATTACTATTCCTCAGTCCTTTAACTGGAACAAGCTGATATGCCTGAAACATGTTTTGCAAAAAATTTTCCACATGTATATAGCAAGGGTCAATTTCTAGTAAGTGAATGGCACTATTAAATCTAATTTCATGTGCTTCTACTTTCAACATATGGATTATTAGATGTTAACATTTCAATTATTTGTAAATTTACAATAAGAGTAATGTACCCTTCTTATGGACACCACTGTCTAGGGATAAAAGGTTTGGAGTGACAGAGAAATAAGTTAGTTAAACTTATAAAACTGGAAGGCAAACTTTTGGGGATGGAACGGGAATGGTTTATGTATCCAGTTTTTTCCAGTTGCATTGGTTACTCTAAGAGAAGTTCTTACTTCTATCTACGAATCTAACTTGATAACTATTTTTCAAAAGCTGCATACACTTTTCCCTAGTTGTTTCACAGAGATTTTGTTTTTCAGTCTGTATCCTACACACCCCAAAAGTTAGTGAGACGCTTCTAGAGCACTCTAAACACAGTGTGTGTCAAAGACGGAAAGAACAAAAGCTATTTTTATTTAAATAAATGCATAGTAAGACAAATGAACAATGCAACTTCTTTTGGAGCCTGTCAGGCAAGATCCTGAGCCTGAGGATCTGATCTGTGATGACTTTTCATATGAAAAATACTCACTAACTGCAATGAATATGGAAAGATTTTTACTCCCAATACAGTAATGTGAAAAAAGCCAAATCGTCTGTCATTCATGTTAATTTAATTATGGAACCACATTCAATTATCCAATATAATATGCAAATGAAGTGAGTTGACAGCACATGCCAATTATATTCATCACCATAATTAAATCAAACAATGAAAGGGAATAAAAACGTAATAAAATAGAAGGATATTTTTAATTAACAAGAATTATAATTAGAAACTGTAATCCTATAGTCTGATATAGCATGATTGGCTTATTGAAAGATTGGACATTATTTTTATTATGCAGTTTAGTCTTACATATCTATCCTCAGTATCATGGGACCTGTTTTTGTATGTTAATAGATTAAATGGTGGCCAAAACAGAATCAGTTTCCTTGATCACGCTTCATGCAAAGCAGATGCCTAATAAAGCTGAGCTCTGCTACAGCATGATTACAGAATCCCGTCTCATGAAACACAGGCTGTCTTAACACTATAGTAAACAAAAGTTCACGTGCCGATACAAAACAGACAGTGCAGTTTAGGCTTGACTAATGACGTTAAAGCATTTAAAATATTAAAGAAACACTCTTTGCTTTTTTAAATTTTCAGTTTCATAACTGATTTATTTCTTTGGTGACAGCAGCTGCCCTGGAAAAGCTTTATGAATGCTAAAAGAAAACACAAAAAGAGGAAAAGAATATTATATGTGGGCAGAGTCAGCAAAATCATAGTCTTTAAAATAAACAGAGCAAGCACTATCAAAACACTTAGGAATGTGTTCCTTAGGAATCTATTGTCCTCATTGCTCCCCAACAGAATCACTTGGGCATAGACCAAAAGCCAACCGTGGTGAAAACGCTAAGTGGGACCCCAGCCACTGTCTCTGTGTGTGTGCAGGACCCGCCATAAGGCCCTCCTCTTATTTGGGGCTCCTGGAAAGTGCAGTGAAATATGAATCTTGAAGCCATAGGAGAGAAAAGAACTTTCCTTTTTAATTTGCCACTCAACTAACTATAAAGACTTTTAAGATAGTGTAATAAAACCAGACAAGCCTATATTACTTTAAATGATTGGCATATGATGCTCTTGGAAGATTTTCTTCTATGAATGTGAAATATTTAGGAAATTGCCCTTTTATTATTTTGACTGCATAGTGGTAATAATTCACCTACTTAAATCATAGTACTACTACAGAAGGTCAATGTTGAGGGTGACAGGCTGTAAAAGTTCCTTTTTAGAAATCTATCTATTCTCCAAACTGGGAAACTGCACATTTTTTAAATAATTAATGTCTTTTTTTTCCTTTATTCCAGTACGCCATTTGGATATTTATCTGTTGATGTGGATAGACAAAGGAATCGCAAAAGGTACACCAAAAACTTCGAACAACTATTTGTTCTTTCTTTTGAGAGTTGGAAGGAATTAAATCATACAAAGGTTTGTAGGTATTCATTTGTATTTATGTTTTTGTAAATTTAGAGAGGAAACTAAAACATTTCAAAACAAATGTATGTTTGACTGCAAGAATAATGTAAATCTGCTTTGAAATATGTCGGTTATTGACTCCTTTAAAGTTCATTCAAATACTAAATAAAAAGACCTATCAGGCTCCATGAAATGTTTTCATAGCTCAAGTCTGGTATATCTATTTTTATTATGCAGTTCTTTCCAGGAGTTCAAACCTACTATTTGAAAGCTTACACTGTGAGACCAATTTTTTATTTTTAGTAGGACTCTGCAGATGATCAACAACCAAAGAAAAAATTGGAAGCTCGTAACATAATAAAAAATTAAACCATAACTGAATTAATAGAAAGCAATTCCCTTTTCATGAAAGGCAGCATACCTTTAGACCAATACTGTTAGTGCTGTTAGACCAATAGTAACAGCACCTGAAAATAATGACTGTAAGCAAGTTTCACTGCCTGCCTAGTAATGAAAGGAAAAATACTTCCTTTTACTAAAAAAAAAAACCCCAAACCCCCCAAAACAACAAAACCCAAAACAAACCAACCTTCCCTGCATTCTGCAAGTATCTGAGTGAGCAGTGCTTCGGTTTTTCAAAATGGTTTTTAAAACAAAATAACCCAAACCAAAATGCCACTTCCTCAGTTAAAAGCTTATCAGATAATAATATCAGAAATTTATTAAAAAGTTAAGCTAAGCACATCATAACATCTCTTGAGATACTACCACCAAAGCAAACCACTGTAAGAGACTGCTTTTAGTGTATGAAAAGCACTAACATACTGCAGTTGTTTAACCAAAGACCTAAACTCGACTCTCAGTCTTGAAAATTAACTGAGTCTGGGGGTAGATCAGCAATGGCACATGACCTCAACCCCAAGCACACACGCTGAAGACCCCAAGACACTGCAAAATCACCAGCTGGGAAGCATGCCCACAGACAAATCCATTTTGCACATACTTAGTCTCTTGACTGCCTGCTGACAGCCACTATAGCCAGCTGCTGCCATGGCACAGAGCCTGCTCACCATGGTCGGAGCTTCACCCCAGGGCACGAGCACTAAACAGCAATAGGCACTACAGACTACTATAACTGACATTGCTGGTAGGAAATCCCTCTTCTGTGCTATTCCTGGCACGTTTATAGTTGCAAGTCCTCCATGCAATGAATCGCATCTGTTTATACTTGTGTGTCAGAAAAGAAATTTTTAAACTGCAGAGAAAAGACAACATTGTTCGCTGGCACTTCTGGATGCCAGCACGACCCCTTGTGTAGCAGTGGGAATCAGAAAATGGCAGCAATATTACATGGATATTCAAAACTACCATATTAAAAAGTGTTGCCCACAGTCAGCTCCAGACGCCAAGTGGGATTTGATTGCACAGTCTAGGAAGGCTGCAGGAACCTCCCTCCAGCTATGGCCAAAGCCACAGAAACATTACTATATAATTACATTGTATAATTATACAATATTTCTGACAATATTGTCGGCTTTAAGATATTACAACATTCCAGTTACAGTCAACAACTCTTAAGAACGTTATCGGGCAGCTTCTCTCTAAACCTTTGCTGACAAGTTGTAACATTTTCTTCTGCTCTTCAGCTTAACTGATGGGACTGATCCCCCACCCCAAAAGCTGAACAAAACCAGGAACCAAGTGTTACAAGTATGGAGAGAGAACAAAACGAGTAACTTCACAAAATATAGCATTCAGCTGAACCATATCAAAGACATAGGCACCATAACACAGTTTCTACACATCCAGAGTCAGGTTCACATACTCAAAAACAAAGAGCAAGATCCAAATTCTGCCTTGCCCAATACACCAAGAGAGGCTACATATAAGCTGAGGAAACCGGGGGACTTTTAAGACTAAAGTATTTGCAATAGTTTTGAAGTTCCATGTCTGGGTTATTTTATAAGTTATTCTTACTGGTATGAGCTGTCACAGAGTCCCCTGGCAAAAGTGGACAACAGTCAAATAAGCTAGAGGGGGATTTCCACTGAGTATTTGCTCTACTACTAAAAAGATGCAAGGAAAAGCATGGCTTAAACTTAAATGAGTGCTCTGGCTACCAGGGAGATGGCTACATTGGCATCTGAGGACCTGCCTTCATGGCAGACTAGCTTAGTTGGCTTTAAAAGGGTTTAACTTGGGTACCACAGCCATCTGATCAAGCTGACATGAAGTTAACATGGAATTAAAAATATCAGTAAGGCTAGTTAAAATCAATGCAATGTCAGGATCACTGTCTGCACAAGAACATGGAGTGTCCCTATGGCCACATAATATTAATGTTTTTGTGTTAAGATGCAACTTCAGCTTCTATTTTGCAAACACATATATATTTGTGCTCACAGGAATCCCAAACGCTTCAAAAATAACATCGAAGGGATTAGTTTTCCTGAGGGATCCGTGACTGAAGGTGCACTTGATAACTTCTGATACCATTTTCCATTTGCCTTACCTGATTATCTGTGTTGTTTACAGTAAAATAGCCCACACAAATAATGACTTCATGTAGTAATCCTTCACAGGTATGCTGGGAACAGTACCACAGCAGAGAGCTGATAATATGCCGGAATGCAAGGGACAGTCCTTCAGCACCCACAATAGACTGAAAAAAAGGCCAAGAAACAGAAATTACAGTCCAGCAGGATGTTATAGAAATTGTGTGAATTACATATACATCAATTGCACCCCTTTTTTTTTTTTTTTTAAAGTATAGATTACGTTCTTTGTTGCGATTACTTTGGAGGAGGACAGAATCAGCTATCTTCTTTCAGTAACTTATTGTTTACAACTGGACTATAAGAATTAATTGAAATTTTAAAGAGACACAGGAAAAAATGCATTCTGCTTGGCTGACATTCAGTGTAGCATTAGGTTGACCATTTCATTTGACATACATTACATGTTCCAGGAAAACTTAATGCTAATAATATTTCTTAGTAATAAGCAAAAGAAACCAAACCATCTTCATTTCTGCAAAAAAGCAAAATGCATTTCTCATTAATAACTTGCGCTCTGGATGGAATACAGACATTAATAACAAATAATGACTTTTCAAACATTAAAAAAAGTTAGAAATATCCAAAAAGAGAGAACACTCAGCTGCAAAGCTTCTTGGGATGCTTTTAAAAGTAGGCAAATTGCTGTAATGTGGAGATTCAGAATTAGATTTTATCTGTGCAGCCTACAGCCTCTATTTAATAAACATGTCAAACAGACAGAACGACATAAGGTCAAAGGGGAAAACTAAAGCACAGGGAACGAGCATGACAGTCTACTAACTCTAATGAAACAGCAATGCAGGCCTGTGAGAAAATCTCTTTCACTTGAGAGTTTTCTTGATTTTATACCTTGTAGCCTGTGTTAAGTACATATACATAAATCCCAGTCTATAGTATCGTTTAGTTTTAGCGTACTCAAAATCTACCCAGCAAAAGTGGAATCCTTGACAATGGAAACAGACTGAGCTGTGGTTCCACCTTGAACCTCAAGCGTTCTGTTAAGTCAGTATGTTTTCACAATTTAATGCACAATACAGCCACCATTTACTGCTTTACATCATGTAGATGCCATGTTCTTAGGTCCACCCTTATTTAATTAGTGCTGTCGACGCATGCTGTGACCTAGCACTCTGGGTTTAACCTTCCCTGATAACAACAGGTCAAAGGGCACCTGAGTTTGTGTATAAAAGTTAAACTAATTTTTCAAGGAAACTATGCTTCCTTTTTAGCCAGAATTAATATCAGCTCAGGATCCTGCGTTGTTTCTCACTACCATCTTTCAATTGTTTAGACTGTCTAATTAAATGAAATATATACCCATGAGCCATCTGTGCTAATACAAACTCTAGAATACCAGACCTCTTCTGTTAATCAAAAAACCCTATTCCACAGTCCTACTATTACGTGATAAAACTATTCCTTAGAGATAATAACCAGACAGTACATAAACTACACTTTTTCCTTCTGCTATCTGCTAGCCTGCTACAGTCCGAAGGTCAGAATGGACAGCAAACTGGCTCAGGTGTATGTTGATTTTTTAACATTACAGAAACAAACCACACTAATACATTGAAACGGATAGCTGCTGAGACTACAAAAATATGTCTGTCCATCTCAAACAATACTATGCCTACAATTCAATAAGACAGCTAAGCGGATACTTCCAGAGCATAGCCCTGCATTGATGAAATGAATTAAATAATTCACACTGGTTAGTTTTCTACTACCCTTTATGCAATAATTACTATCTTGCACCATTTTATGTAGAATCAACTAATGGAAATCATAGGATTTGGGAATTAATGCTGATGGTTTGTTATAAATGCTCAGATATAATAGTAGTTGGTAGAGGGATAAATACAGACTTGAAGTGGAAGCTTACATTTTAGAATTTAATAGTGGTTTCTCAAGATATCAGTGGGACCTTCAGCCACTGCACTTTGCTACAGCCCCCCATAAGCTGAAACTGTCCCAAGTCAAGTCTTACTCTCTGGTATACACCAGTAATACCTATAGCTACAAATAAACATCCAGAGTCCAACCAAGAGCTACTGAACACACTGTAGTGCAGAACTACTTTGATACACCTTGATTTACAGAAAGAAATGGGAGTTAAAGGTGTAAGAGTTGTTTTACATGAAACTCCAATAAATATAATGTTTCTGTGCCCTGTAAAAAGCTCCTTGACTGGACTGGATCCTGCAATTGCATCTATACATGCAAGTTGCTTGTTGTTGTTGTCAGAGATACTAAATGTACTAAAAATCAAAGTCAAGAAATACAAACTGAAGGAGACTTATACCTTATACTAAATTCTTTACTCATGCAAAGCTCTTGCTGAGTCTAATGCACTTTAGATGGTGTATATGGTAAATCTTACATACAAATTACATACTAAACGAGACAGAAGTCTATTCTGATGAACTGTATAAGATTGATGCTGCTAAACGTGTTTTGCAAAGCAATGCCTTTTGATAGGTGTTTTACATTAACAACACAACAGCTTTGCCAATTCATCTGAGTAACACACTAGCATTTATATTTTCTTTGTATGGAAAAATGATTCATTTACACTAGAAATCTGTTCACAGAAGAAGGGAAGAAAATACTTTCTCAAGAATCGAAATGTGATCTTTCTGAGTTTTTTTTGTGAATAAGAATTATGAAAAGTTAATTTCCAACTTCTGATCAATAAAATTTTACTTGGATAACAAAAATTTATATCAAGTGATTTTCAGTTTCAGTTGTACAATCTTAATGCAAATGGCCACTGAAAGAACTTAGAAATGTAAATTGTGGTTGTAATATAAGCCAGTCCTTTCACATTAGAAAAACTGTTATTTCATGCTTTTGACCAAGATTTTTTTTTTCACATTTTTGGGGCTTATTAAATACAAAAAGTACTATGCTGAATGTAAGGTTTCTTGATCAGAAGAAGCACTGGATGGGATTCAGCATTTTGTGTAGTCCAAAGTTTCACTTTTCACTTAAATTAGTTTGCTATAGCTATACACTGGAAATAACAATAATTAGCAATTTTAAGCATGAAAAAACCCTAAACATTTAATCATGGAAGTTCCTTTAATAACTAAGACCTTAAAGACAAAACTTAGTCAAAAGTATGTGCAATAATTAACAATTTCACACTAAGTGAAAGTTTTAAAACATCTTTTACCTGAAAGGCAGGCAGATCAAGAACAGCAAAACTGTTGAAGAAACGTAAACTCTGAATGGCAACCTGGATTGTGTTCGCTGCGTAGCTGTCTTTAGGACTTGCTGTGTTTGGATCTGAAATTGTCCCGTGGAAAAGAACACAGTACAGCATATGCAAGACTCCAACCAGATCTGTAGACTGAAGAACTGCTGTTAGTCCTGTGGGGTCCTGACGTGTATTGTCAAATATGTTCCAAGATCTGTCAAAAAAATGTTAAGCTGTCTGAGGAGGAGACCAGCACTCAGGGAAAACACTTGCTCAGGATGCAGTACTTCTAATAAGCCTAATGTTAGAAAACCGGTAAACTGCTAAAAAGCAAAAAACCTGATGCCTAATGTATCAAGAAACCACAACATTTCCAGAAAATACTTTCAATGATCTGGGCACCGTCTCACACTCTCTGTAATTGCAGTGCAGCTGTATCTTTAAATATCTTTCTCCACATACTGGTGTCTTTGCTCCCAAAATGGGTTCACGTTACCAGTGCAAGACCATGCAGAAACTGGACAGCTTTAAAGTCGGAAGCCTCGGGGCACTTTTTAGGGGCTCCATGCAAGCTCTGTCTCAGGTCAGGAGCTTACACCCATCTTTTTTCTTGCAACAGCAGCGAGCAGAGGTGGAAGAACTCCCTGGATCCTCTCACTGCTTCAGGCACTGGAACAAACTGCCTACCTAAGCAGCAAAATAAGTTACCAGGACCAGATGATCTTAATCACATAGTTCTGCAGGAATTTAAGAATGAAGTGGTTGAGCAGCTAACAAAACACGCTACTACTTATTTCAGTCAGATGTTATTATGGGAGACTGTATGGTAGCAAAGCACAAATAAGTATGAAATGCTCGAGACAAACCAGCACAGGGTGCGCAAATGGAAACTAGGTTTCTTTGGTATCTTTTGGGTATGCACATGAAATAATGGAGAAGGTTTTTTGCTATCTAGGATATCAGGACAGACAGGCAAATAACTCAGGAAGTATTTTCCTTTCTCACATTCAAACTTTCATAATCCCTCCATGATTTGTACTGTCTCTGTTTTTTTTCACATTATTAATCATCCAGAAGATGATGCAGGACAGTCACTACCACGGAAGACTGAGATTGTCACGACTCTGGAGGTTAAACAAGGTGTAGAAGGCAGAAAAATACAAAATAAAGCACATAATAAGTTTTATATACTCCAAGTTCTGATTCAAACCCATCATGTAAATCACTTGAACTTCATTATGGACATGCATTTAGTATATATCAGCAATCAAAGGAAACACTAAAATAGTAAAATAGTTCACCATAGTGTACAGTAACACTGAAAGTATGGTACATCAAAATCTCATCTTTACCTCATCTACTATGTTTCTATCTTAAAAAAACCAAAGTGTTAATACCAAAAGAGACTATAAAGATTGAGTCCATTTATTTTTTTTTAATAATTGAAGGAAAATATGACAGGTGACACGAGAAAATTTTATAAAAGGACAAATTAGATGAGGTTGTCTTTCCTTTTTATAACAACTTAAAGCAAAGGAAATGGGAAAGCAGCAGAAACAAGAGTCCCTTTCTAAAAAAACCGGTAACTTTGAAGACATCAGCTGAATACAGAAAAGACTCAGAGAGCTCAGAATATTCCCGTTGACCAGAATCTATAAGCAGCTTTTCCTTGACTAGAATGGCTCTAAATGATCTTTTCAGTATCTGCATCAGAGGCACCTTGCACCGTTGCTCTGCTCCAGTGAAGTTTCCAACACAGATCCTAGGAAGGCTGACTAATCCTGCTTTTTGTGATACAGACACTTGTCTTCAGCGGAGCAACTAAACCACAAATTCAGCAACTACCAGGGTCTGGCAATCATCATCTTGGTCTGTCATTTTCACATTTCCAGTGAAGCACAGAAGCAGATAAGAAAGCACCACCTCACCCAGCAACAATGGCTATCAAGAAGAATTTGTATTTCTAAGAGCACATCATTGCTTCCTTGGACCAAAGAGAAAGAGAAAGAAACAGGCGGAGCACGATAATGAACCAGTATTCTCTACATCCCAAAGAAGGCCCCAGTACTGGGCTAAGCTCAAACACAGCCTAAATATTTGAAGAGAAGAACAATAGTTATGTGAAACTCCATATTTGCAGTTACAATATCAAACTTCAAAGCTAGTGTCTGTGCTTTTTCTTGTGGATACAATTCTGTGAGGTAGCATGAGTGGGCACTAAAAACATGAGTAAGGCTGACGACCAGGTCCTTCTGATACCGCAAACTCCTGTTGTGCCACTGAGCAGGAACTGCTTAGTGTCTGGGTGGGAACAGAGTGTGCACTGCTGCTGCGAGAAGACTGACATGCTGCAGGTGGAGGGGAGATTCAGGAGGCTTGGGAAGGTTATTTTAGCACTCAGGCAATGAAGTACCTCTGCACCTGTTTCACAGCCTTTGAGTGGTCATCTCACAGCTGTATCTGCCCTGAGCCCAGGTGAACACAACAGGGACAGTATTTGGCCTGTACACAACTTACTGTACTAGCACCCATCTGCTTTCATCGCTGTCTGTGCACATATTTACATTTAGAAAGCAGCTGCCCTGATAACTCACTTCTGCTTTTTATCAGTTAGATCACACGTGTAAGGAATGATCCTATCTGAAATTAGCCTTTATGGGTACCGTTTCTTTCCAAGTTCTTACTATTTACAGTCTTGTGAATGTTCAACGTTACTGAAAAAGCTTTTAAGCACAGCATCCTCTGCTGCTACCTCAAGGATTAATGTCCCAGTCCTATTTCAGCGATACCTATGCTGTACTAAAAACACATGGGACTGGATAATTACTTCACAAATCTCTGAAAGAAGCAATCAGATTTTTAGGTAAAACACACAGTAAGAATGAAAGCAACATAGCTGTGCCTATTTTTCAGTACCTTTTTTGTTACACAAGCAACTCTATTACCACCAGTCACCACTGGACCTCCACTACAACTGTGCCAGCTAGCAGTCAGCCATTTGTAGAGAGTCAGCTGGAGAAGAACGTGTCTGAGTTTATTGTACAGGTTCCAAAAATGGGGTGTTTGTTCAGTACTGTGATAGCCAACTGAACTCCTAACAAACCTTAAAGAAACTGTGTCACAAAACCAGCTGTGACAGCGCTTCAGAAGGCCACCGGCGTAGGATTCTCTCAAAATACATGTAATAACATTTGAAAGACAAGCTGAAGTAAATTAAAAAGATGATTAAAATTATGATTTTATGACACCTCCTCCAAAAGAACCACCACAAACAGTCAGCTTCCTGTTTGTAACACTCAATGATCCTAACATCTACTCCATAAAGAATAGAAAAAAAAGTGGAAAAATTACCAGAGCTCTAAGTTGGGTGCGGCTATGCTCCACAACAATTTATGGCATCACTTTCCTTTTCCTATGCCTGGAATCCATGCCCAAAATCTTAATTTTGAAACTCTGTGGTCTTTAAGTGAGTGTGTTTGAATGGAGTCAGCAGAGACACTTCCTGAACCATCACCTGGTCTTGCCAGCTGTGTCTTTATACAGATTCCTGCTGCATAGTTTCAAGTCGTGTTGGCACGTGAACCTGGCTGCAAGCAAGGAATGAACCTGGATGGCTGCAAAAGGAGGGCGAGCTAACACAGCTCTGGGACCACCGTGGTGCATTTCTACAACTTTGGTTTGTGTATCTGTGGACTCCTTAGTACTCCTCACTTTAAAATAGTTTCTGATGTCCAATTATTTATTTTGCAGTATGCAATAGCCAAAATATGCTAACCGTCACTTAACTACACTCAAAGAACTAGAATGTTTATTTCCACAGTATCACATGAAAGCACAGCTCCTTTTGCCAACTAGTATTTCTTAATTTCAATCTCAGGTTTTTCAACATACAAATAGGAAAAAAACCCACTCATGGTCAAATGATAACCCCAAATTAATTACTGTATATGATACCTCACAGAATTTTTGGTGACTATATGCAATGAGAAGATTGACCAATTTTACCAAAGGTTAAAGTTAGCTTGCTTTCACCTCTCACTCCATCATTATTTTTAAACAACTCCATATGAAAAAGCTTACAGTGCTGGATGAAATCCTTTTACCATTTTGTGCTGCTCTGGAGCAGTGAATGGATCAAAATATACATAAAGAAGTAAATTGTAAAATAACTCAAAATTGAAGCATTATTTTTTCACAGAAACAACCAGGAATTTTAAAGTTATACCACACAACAAAGCTAGGGGTGGGGGAAATCGGTCTCCTAGGTTTGGTGGATTGAAGGAACTGTTAGAAACGTTTATTTTTGATGTTGTCTCTATTACAGTTACTGTGTATATGAACAGGACACTGGCTCCTGTTGGTTTTAACTGTCAGTTATAATCACTTTAAGCCTAAATGTTTACAATGAAAAGGTGAAAGACGTTATTCATACTGGTTGCAGGCTTTAACGTAGGAAAAATGTATATGAGATGTTGGAAAATAAAGCAGGAACCTTTGCGTGTGTTGCTTTGAGTGATTTGGGTCAAGTCTGTACAACAGTGGATTTCATACATTTAGCAGGCTTTTAGTCCATCTCAAAGGTAAACCCAGTGAAAATTCAGCGATAACTGTCAGGACACAGACTGAAGTAAAAACCCATAAAACCCCTAATATCATAAGATGACGATGTCATACAAGAAACCTAGGGTTTATGCAACTAATGTTAAGAGAGGAGATTCCTCTCAATTCTCCTTTCAATCTTCTATTTAAAGCAGCTTACTCTCTGTGTCTGTAGCAGCTGCCAAAGTAAAATAGTCAGTGTGGACAAAACGCCTTCAATTAATTGCTGAAGGGAAGGAAGACTTCCAGGATTTTCTACATTGGCTTATATAGATGGGAAAAGAGATAGGCTTTCAAATTTTAGCAAGTCTCTATATTTAACACAGAACAGTCAAAAACCCTGCAGGATCTTAAAAAGAAAAGTTTAATGAAATACAGGGAATTTTCATTATGGGTTGCCATTATGATTTTCAGCTTCTGCCATCAAGGAGTCTCAGGAATTGGTGTGGGGTTTATGCCTTACAAAAAAGGTTTAAGAATTTTAAAATGTGGATATATCCATCACAGGAAAGAAAGATACTAAACAGTGGTACTTCATTGCTTAAAATACACCACTATTTATTAAAAACAGGAATTCAATACAGCTTGATGAGAAACAGCATACTCTGTAGAACAAGTATAAAACTACAATCTCTCCAAGCTTCAATATGAGCAAACTGTTTATATCTGAAAGTATATTGTTTTAAAAACTGACTGAGCTAACAAGCAGACAAGCCTCTCTAAGGGTATACATTGTAATGCTTGTATATTTGAAACATATACTCCTGATTAAAAACATGGAGCCAAATGGAAACATGGGTTTTCAAGAGGCTTAGAATATAATCTGGGCTTTTTTTATTATTAGGATTTAAAAACTATCATCTGTACTTTTTGCTTCTAAATTATTTTATTTCGAAGGAGATGTCAACATAAAGAGGCAAAATAATAATAAAAGACACATAAAGAAGTATTTAGCACCTGTCAGACCTTGTTACAATTCAGACTGTCAAGCTAGGAATCACAGTACTGTGTAAAAGTGTTGATTTGAAACCTTTTAGTAATTTCAAGAACAAGTTTTAGTTTACAGTACTTGCTGGATCTGCTGTCTGTTGGAAGTGGTGAGAAACAACCGGCGTTCAAGCGGACTTGCATCTGATTCGCCATCCAGCAGCCAAAACAGACATTATCTTAATTACTGTAATAAAACTGAGAACAGACCAGCCTACTTCCTTGCATATCTGTGACATGACAGTCACTATTTGCCTGGACCAAACCCTATATATCTGCAGCTTTCTGCCACTGCAGCTTGTAATCCACTTCATTAGCTGTTGATACAGGTCTATATGTATTCCACTGCTGTTTTGAGGTAACACATAACAGTAACAGTTTAGCTACTGTACTGCTATGACAGTCTATCTTCCTAGATTAATGAGGGACCTGGCAGACATTTCTCACATCAAGAAAACAGCAACATTTTGGAAAAGTTGATGTCCCAAGAAGCTACATGATTTGAGGGGCTATTATTTGCAATATTGTCCTTAAGCACAACTCACTTTCCTCCTTGTGTCTGTTATTGCTAGTCCACTGTACTGCTCTTAGGGAGAAATTCTTCCTTAGTGATTAACCCTTACACTGCACTACTGCTGATAGTTTCCTCCTGCTGTTTGCATTAACTCTGTGGTCAATATGAATTTCTTCATCCATACTAATGGGCAAAACCAAAATAAGGCATTAACAATAGTCCTCCATAGAGTAACAACTGACTCTCTTGGACAGAAATCTTAGTTCCAGAGACTTATATGGAAAAAAGGGATATAGATCTGATGAACACTGGGCAGCACAGGGAAAGACAGGAACATAAGCAAAATCCTTGCTGTGCTCATGAAGGACTTGCCATGTATTTTCTTACTTAATCTTCACTCCTGCTTTTAGGGAAGAGTGAGCTGGGGCAGCATGGCCATATTTTTCTTAATGCTCCTTGCATTCCATGCTTGCTCATTGTTTTCTGTCTTGTGTTTACAAGCCAAGCATGCTCCACATGTGTATTCAGGACTCAAGGGCCCAAAAAAGACCTTATGTCTCTCATAGTTAAAATAATAAACTCTGGAAAACAAGGCTGTCATCCTGAACACGGCTACTGGACATCTCAATTGGACCCATATTGCAAGACAGATTTATATGACTATATAAACCACTGTTATTCTGTATAAAGTCTATTTAATATTTTGCTTTAGTTCAGGTTAATAAAAATGTCTGTGTTCTCAACTCTGGCTACTGTTACCCTTAGTGGTGAGCAAAAAAATGTTAAGCGTTATCCAGGCCACAATTTTCAAGCCTAAGTATCAAATGTCCGGTTCATTTTGCTCAGCAAACAGAGATAGCTCGATATTAAGACATGCTGCATTTTATGAATTCTCACTACATACAATACCCTACTTTCAGCTCTTATACATTTTTTTAAATTCATCTGAGAGAAAGGAGCTCTCACTTTTATTGCTGTCAATGGATGCAACACAGTAAAAGAAAAATGGGACTTCCATTTGGAGGTCTCAACTCACCCTGATTCTTACTGTATAACAGAGGAGGGTATAAAAATCATCAAAACAAGGTTCACATGGGATTACAAGTTATTAATGTTTTCAAAAAATGATCCTTTATACATATTACACAGTGTTTGGAAAATGTGTTATTACATCCACAGCAAAACTTCAATTAAAAGAATCAATCTAGCATTTATTAGCCAGTACCAAAAATGATAATTTGAGAAGATCAATATAGAAGTTAAATTTTTTTAAAGGCCTTGACCACTAATGAAAATTCCTCTCTTATAATAAGATGTTTATAACATATGTTCAGAATCGATTCACTCATTTCAATAACTTTTTATGATGTTAAAATTGAGAATCCTCCAATTTATGTTTCTAACTCCATAATTTTGGATTTTTGTTTCCTAAATCTACAGTGGGAATAAAAAAAGTATCTTAGTTTATGTCTTATAATTTTATCAGCTACATTCTATCAACCATACACCTCATTTAATACTTAATGCTGGCATACATATATGATACAATGTCAGGCTATTTTCTAGTAATCATTATTGTTGTCACATCTTGCCTCATGCAGAGGTATGTGCAGGTAGGTATCTGACTGAGATGTCTTCCTTCCCTATAAAATTATTTTCCATGAAGTAACTGTCCAAATAAACACTGAGTATCAGTTCAGAGCTTGGTTTAGAAACATTCCACTAAATTTGGGAGTTCTATGAAATTTTCTTGTAAGGAATACAGGAAAGTCTAGACTGACAGCTCTTCCTACATCAGAGCTCCAGAAATGGCCTAACGTACTTTGTACCCACAGGACAGGATTTCCTAATTATTTAAAACCTGAGTTTAAAACTTGAACATTTAACTTCTGGCCCTCTGGGGATATCACAGATTACAGTTGCAGTAAAGTTTGTAACAGCCTGGTGGTGTCTGAAAGCAAAGGAAGAGGATCATGCAGCACTTGGCCATTTCTAGCTCATAAAGGGTTTCATTGTTGCAGGCACTGTGGATGGTTTGAGAGCCCCGAGGTGGTCCCAGCATGTCAGCCACCCAGCATCTACTGTCCTGTTGGCTTCCTACTATGCCACTCAGTGGCACAGCATGCCAAGATCTGCGCACAGTATAAAGAGCACTGTATAAAAATACTCTAATGCATTTAATATGGAATGACGTTTTCTATGAAAAATAACAGCCTGAAGTAGTTCTATCAGAAAAAGGCAAATTAATTTTGGGTCCCCCATGATCACCATCGAGGGGCATAAAGAAGTTTCCAACCTGGAAACATTCTATATAGGAGGATATATCAAAAGAACAATTAAAAATTGCTCTTGCAACGATAGCGAAAACCTGATATTATTTTGGCAAAACTTCTTTTCATGCTGCAGTGTCAGAGCACTAGTAATACTTACTAGACTTTTTTCCTCTCAGTAACAACTTCAAAAGTATTATGATCAGAGTGGCTAGTTACAGAGGAGTATAATACGGCATGTTTGTTTGGTGCTTAAGCATGTATCAACTGAGTTGGAGAATGAGAAATGACGGATTTTCACTAAATAGGCTGCACTGCCTCCTACTACTATTTACCATGAATGAAAGAGGCATCTGTATTTCTCACAGAGAGAGGCTGCTTTTTGTGCTGCGGATCATGTATCACACAACATGTATTACTGTATTGTGACATATTTAAGAATGCAATAAATTTGAGCTCTGTTTCTGCCACCGGAATCTGTGTTTGGCAATACCTTTTTCCATTTAAATCACCTTGAATACTAAGGACTTCTGTAACATGACAGAATTACACTCTGCATTCACTTCTTAAATGAGACTGGGCTCAGGTGGTAAAAGACATTTAATTTAAACTGCCTTCTAATCAGTTACACCAAAGCTTTTGATCTAAAAGTGAAAGACAACAGTTTTGAAATCTCCAAGTTCATTCCACTTGGTGCTTTTCATGCTCAAATGAACAATCCGACCAGGAAACTGAGAACAATCAGCACCTTTGGATAAAATCCAAAGCATTGCTGTTATATCCAGGTAGTAAGATCAGATACTTTTTGGCGTAACTGTGAATAAAAACACTCAATCTTCCAAAATTATTATTCTGCTACAAAGCACAGTTCTTGGAAGAAGTACTTGCATAGTGCTGTATTATTTGGGGGTGCAAAGATCTCGATAGCAGAGATGAAGCACGTGCCTGCATCAGAAATTCCAAATATTATCTTACTCCTGTAGTAGAACTATTATTTCACTAAGAGAAGGGTGGTTCCCACCCCCCCTCCCCAGTATGCATTCCACTTTTGGCAGCGCTGTCCCTGAATCTAAAATGCCAAGTTGGCAGCTTTCAGAAAAGGAAATTTCAGAAAGTTGGAATGGTCTCTTTGGGCTCATATTTCTTACAGTTCTTTTTCCATGTGCCTGTGTCCCTGAGTTACCAGCAACAGCTTTTACCTACAGCTTTGTTTCTTATTTTGTATGTTGTATTAACTCTAGTTTTTCAACCCTAGCATAATTTTACTCTTCAGGAATTCATTGTAAAGTTATGTCAGCCTTGCCTATTCCTGAAATGTGCAACAGTCTTACAGTGGTAGGTTCTAGCATATGCAGACCAAAGCTCTGAAATCTTGACTCTCACAATGTCAGGCTTTCCTACGCTATAGATTATAGAAATCCAGACTTGCTGGCAGACACATACTTCATGCTCACTCCCCACAACCCTGGTTAGGTTATGATAACGAACATTTTGCATTAGAAAATTCCCTGACAAATCTAGTAACACTTTTCTTTACAGAAAATAGAATTCCCTTACTAACAGTGGTATTTTAAAGAATTAGACTGCCCTACAGACAAATCAATTAAGAGTTGATTTTAGCTGATAATAAAATATCTCTTGAAGTCCTTAGGACTAGACACTTAAAATTAGCAGTGATAAAACCCTCTCTGTAATGATAAGTAAAGGAGATAAAGTTTGCAGTTCTGATAAATGACTTACAAGAATTGAGACTCAGTGCAGGTAACTAATTACATTTCAGTGGTGAAAGGGTGAGCAGAGTGAATTTCCTGCACTGTTTCTTTACCAGTTATTACTGTGTGCCTAAGAACAGTTCTGTTTAATAGCCTCGTCAAAACGTTCACTTCCATGAATGCGGTGTTGGCACAGGGTTACAATGGCTACTGCCCAGTGAACATATGTAGAGATGACAGACCAAGTGCACCTACCTTCCATTGACAGCAAAACACAGTTGACATATTCCATGCAATACTGCTGTGGCATTTTGTAGAAAAGTTGCTATTTTGGGATTCTCATCAACAGGGCCTTGAATGGAGAGGAAACAGCAACACAGCTTGTCTATCAACCCTATGTTCACCACGTAACTAGAAACAGAGGAAAAATTGTATTAAAAAATAGTCCCCATGCCAGTTTTGGTACCTTTGCAAAGGAAGTTATTTCTGCTTCTCTACTACCAAACCATACAAAATCCAGGTTGTGATTACTTAAAAACTCTTTCTGAAAGGTTCAATAAAACAATTCAAATTACAATAACTTGAATAACTTGATCTGACTCTCTGTAACTATCAGTAGTTTTTGTTAAGAGATCTGTCTGTTGTAGGATAATTTGTATTATACTTACAAGAAAGATGAGTGTAAATGTTTATTTTACCATACTTCTAGAAGGACAATGGAATTTTGCCATAGTTAAATGATTTATAATAATCTCAATAGCTCTGCAACAGCACAATTTCTTTTTAGCATGAAGAGATAAACTTTGTTGAACATGCTAATTCAAGAAGACAATGATGTTACCCAGATAATGTTTTATTGCAATATGTATATCATAACAGCTACTGCCCAGTTGTTGGGTTTTTCTTCCTTTTTAAAACATATGCAACAATGAAGAGACTAATAGAACATGCAAGTAACAACCTTCTACCATCAGTATAGAAGGATCAGGATCAGACAGCCTCCTCGGGAGCTCAACCAAAACTCAACACAGAGAAAACCATGCTAGTGACTTTTTTTTTAAGCTGAAAACTCTGCTTACTTTTTTATTATCAGAGTAGATCAAATCATCAGATCACTATTGCTGAAGTTTCTTCTTTGAATTTCTAATAGCTTGGAAACCTACACCAAGTATTTTGCTGTTTGTCCCTGTCCCTGTCCCAAGATCTGTCCACAGCAGGTTCTCTCATACGTTGATCATTATCAACTCTACTTAAACTGTGCACATGTCACTTCGCTGATATCAATAACTTCATGTACTTTCCTTTTCCTACCACAGACATTCAGCTTCTCGGACTTTCCTCCATCTCAGCTGTTCATTCTGCTGACTTACGTGACATCAACTTCCTTTGTGGAGACAAATATCCCATAGCCATCACCTCGCTACTCTCTAATTTCCTCTGTACTTTCCTTCACTCTTATCAAGTGGGAGAAACTTCTCGTCAAAATCAGAAGAACTGCTGTTATGTCCTGTGCCTCCACCTGACTTAACAGACATGGAGAACCAATTGCTTTCAGACACCATCAACTGACAGACTGTTTTCATACTGATAGCCTATACTAAATCATCTTGTTATCAATAGTGCTCCATCCTACCAGCTGTTCTCCCTACTTGCTTGTCAGGTCCCCTTGTTAGAGATTGTGTCTTTGAGTGTAGGCTCCTTCAGATGGGAACACTGTTGGCTATATGGTTCCATAATGTTAAGACCACCCTGACTTGGCGAAGTATGGAACATTACTGGATAATAATTATTCTGGTAAATAAATAATACTGATTACATAATGCTTGTCCTAGGAGCTGTACAAGTATTTATTAAAAATAACTAGTCCCTCACATATCTTACAGTCTGATTTTGAAAAACTAGTGACTTCTAAGATTACAAAAAAAGACCTCTCCTTTTTTCAGATAGTGTTGTTGCTCAAAGACTAATCTCTCTACAGGGCTAGAAGCTAGGCTTTCTGCCAAAGTTTGCCCTGTTGACACAAAGCTTTTGAAAGCAATGAAAGTAATTAAGAATCAAAAATACACTAAATATCAAGCAAGAAGTCTGACTTTAGTATTAAAGATTTTTAAAGCTGCTGAAGTACAACAGTTAAAACTCTTAAAGACACATGAAGGTTATAAATTGCACACTCATTGCTCCTGTAAGTTTGATTCGTCTGTTCTATTTAGCAACGTAGAAGGTTACCAGTGCTAGGTTTCCTGCAGTTTTTGATATAAGCAATCCACCCGATCATATGGGTGATAAGCAAGCTCTCCCATAGTAGCAGAATAATTCCAGGAACAGAGCTGGGTGTTAGATACCTCACAGTCAGAGAAATGCTGAGTGCTAGAAATCTCTCTGAAATAGGAGGGGAGAAGAAGAACTAAATAAAATACAGCTAATACTGATAGATGATTACTCACAAAAAGGCACAACCATTCTCATCAATGCTTTCATCTGTTTTCCTTAGGAACATCTCTACAGTCTGACTGACACCTGCAAAACATGTTCATTGTCCCCCTTCCTTTACACCCACACCTGGATACAAAGTGGCTGCTCTTTTGGCAGAGAGAAACGGATGAGAATTTTCTGTCTACTGGGACTATTCTTTTAATGGCATCTGGAGACAACGAGAAGATCTACAAAGCACTCCCTTCCTTGAAGAACTGATCATATGGACAAGTGGAATCTCAAAGCTCTCTAATCTATTGCCTCCATTTGTGAGTCTTTTTACCTATAGTAGCATAGTTCCAATAATTTGGGTACCCTTTTGATTCCCAGACAGTGTGTAGACAGTTGTTTATGCATCAGGTCTAGTTGTCCCAAATAGAAAAAAAATTTATTTCAACTTTCCTCTTTCTTCCCCCATCTTCCCAATACTCTCATTTATTCAACTCCACAAAGACACATGATACAGTGACCTAGAGGTGAAAGATTCTCATTAATAATAGAATTTGTCTGGTTTTGACTAGTTTAAAACGGCCTCTCTTTTTTTTTCCTAATTGCACTATTACCTTGTCATCATGCCTTTCATCCTCCATTTATAACCAGATCCCCTCAAGTGCCTCAGGTGAGGGACCCAGTTAGATTCTCATGTATCTTCTTATCTTAAGGGTATGCCTGTGCTTGGCCCAGTCAGTGTCAGATGTCTGTTCAGCACAAATATCAATAAGCAGACCTCCCACCCTCCCATTCATAAATGGGGAGAACACAACATCCTGAAATTTCACACTCTTTCAAAACCTGTTTGGGGAGAAGGCAGGTTACGTGAGAACAATAAAGTTTTTTAGGTCACTGGTATCTACGACAACTATCTGTTTTGCCTTCCTCCTCCAGCTGTCTTTTCTGTGTCCATCAGCACCATACCAGACTCTGAAAAGTCTGAAGATGCTCACTGTGGCACATTTTCAGTAGCATATAATCAGAATTTAATTTCTTCAGAGGGCTGACGATGTATTGATGACTATAGAATTTACTAGTGAAACTATACACTTTTAGAAAGTTTAATATACTGTTGGATATATATTAGTTTTAGGTATATAAAATGTATTAGATATATATTAATTATATATATAAATATAATCACAGTTCAAGTGTTTTCACCAAGGAAGTAGAATGTTTCAAGTAAAAATGAGCAAAACAACATATTCTCTTTTACTCTACTGTTACAACTGAGTTATTTTGATTGAAATTTGCTCAAGAAATATCCCGAGGAAAGAAAACTGCTATTAAAATACAGCTACGTTATAAAAGTTGAAATCAGATTATAGGAATTATTGGGTAATCTTTATAATAGAAGTTATATACGGTATAGCAAGCTTATATGAATGTACATATGATCTGCAGGATGACATGGTCAATGGGCACACGCAGTTGACAAAGAGAACTGAGAGGAAATAATGAAAATATGGAAGCTGACTCCTAGGTAATTAGGAGAAGAAACTGATGGAAAGGACATAAAAAACCAAGTCCAAAATTAAGAGACCTTTGGTTTCTGTATTTCTCTATCTGCAGATTTTTGAAGAACATTTTTGTTTGAGAATATAGCATTCCAATAGCCTTCTTGACTACACACAAACTGCTCTTACTAAATTAAGAGTTAAAGCAATTTGTTCCTTTCTTAAATTACTGCAATTTTCTTTCTCTATAGTAAAGAAGGTTTAGAGAAGTTGTTTTTTTTAACCTGATCAGGTCTTGGACTCTGCTGTTGAAGGCTTCCACTTGAGAGGATTTACTTTTCACTTCCTGTAATATCTTCAGTGCTATAGAGTGGTTGTTTCCATCTGGGAAACTGGAGATTAGACATCTGAAAATCACAGCAGTTACCCTCAGAAGTCCTGTTGTTAAACCTTCAAACACCTGCTTATTTGTACTTCTGCCTGAAGTAGCATTATGGTCATCTGGAACACTAACCTAAGTAAAGAGAAAAAAAGAAAAACCAACCACAATTCAGTAAAAATAATCAAAGTTTGTAGAGGAACACTTTGAAAGTTGCATATTAGTTCACCAAAAATAATAATGAAGTAACACATTCTAGCAGTGCTGATGGGCATTAAAGCATTTCAGGTACAAGAGAAAGTCTATACCCCTTATGGAGATAATACAACCTGAAACAGAATAAATCAGTCAAAACAGTGTTTAGTGTTTGAGAATTGAATGAAGCCTTATAGCAGCAAAGTATTTCATTAGTATGATTGTGATGTTCTTATGCATACACAAGATTTTTGATGAGTCACCAGCAAAAAAATATTTTTTAAAAAACTTGACTGTGAGTAAACAAACTACTGAGATGGTTCATTCTGACTACTATATTGTGTTACCACAAAGACATATTAAATATCTGGGATATACAAAGCATTCAGTAATACAGAGGAAAGATCTATTTTCTGTGGAAGGAATAGCATTTACTGTTGATGGTAATCCCCTACTTGACTTTGGAAAAACACAATGTACCATCAGAATGCTACTAAACATTTTGAGTCCTAAACAAACACCCCTACAAAACTGAGTATTTTCAAAGGCAAAAGTTCCTGTGACACAGCAGGCACAATTGTGGCCCTTCACAGAAAAAGACAATACACTTTGCAGGCAATAGACATGATCTTTGCAATGAGATCTAATCCCTGACAGACTTTCTCCTTCATAGCAAAAAAAAAACCAACCACCAAACAAAAAACAAACCAACCCAAACAAAAAATTACAAACATATTATCCTGACGTGAGCAGCCTTCCAAAGCCTTTTATGTGGAATTTTAATATTAGAAGAATTACAGATTTTTTTACCAAAAAAAGTGAGATTGTGATAAAACTCAAACCATAACTAAGAAAAAACCCAATTGTATCTGCAATAGTACTAGTTTGCCCTTTGGAAACAGCATACCAAAGTATCTGAGCAGTAGATATAGACAACCCACGGCAAACCCACAGGAGGTGCCATCTGGTAACAATGGCAAAGGACATTGGGGAATAGAAAATTTTTCCTATCTACAAGGAGGTGTTCAGCTGTGCTGCTGAGCTTCTGAGTAACAGAATTCAGAACAAACTATATTACCTGCTGAGGTACAAAAGAAGGGTAATACATGGCTGTTTTAAGCCAGCGATAGACAGCAACCTTGACTGAATCGAGACAAATGAATTACTGGGGTTCCCCTTCACAACTGAAACAGCCTGTGACAGAATTCTCTTTTCCTAGTAAGTGTAAGAACTACTTGGTCAAGGAGTTTACTACTAAAGCTAACCTGATGTAGCTAAGTATTTCAAAGAGCTAAGTAATCCTCAAAGGCAAGAAGACCCTTAAGACAAGGCTCCAAAACTTTCTTTGATTCACTTCTCTCTTATCCATCTTTTTTTCAAAAAGAGAGAGAACTGCTAGATCTTCCACAGTCTACAAAACCAAAGAGACTCCTGTTTTCTGTTTTCCTAAAACATGAAAGGTAGTTGAAGTAGAAATTTCTGCCAGGGAGGAAGGGAGACAAAATCCCAACTGTATCTTGACTAAATCTGATGAGAATAATACTTGGGAAAACCAAACCAAAACAAAAGTAAAAAGCCCAACAAAAACCCTGTGGAACTATCTGAGGAGGCAGAAAGAATTACATAAATTCTAGGGCACAACCTGACATACTGGTTACAAAGGATGACACGAGTAATGTAGTTCTAAAAGAAGCAATGGGAAATTATTTTTGCACAGAAATCTCAAACTGGGCATGGAGCAAGCTGGAGCACTTTAATGGATGCCTTCACATTGTAACTGCTCAGGACAGCTGGAAAAATGTGTCACGTGAATAGGGCCTGAACACCTCAGTATAAAAGATCACCTGATGACCACTGCACTCGTCCATCAGATGTCATTCACTTGTCAGTCATGTCAGAAGTACAATATGCAGTTGTGGCTGAACAGACCTCAGAGGAACAGAATCTGATTTTTCTAAATCATTAAACTAGAGCCCACTCCTAAAAAAAGGCAATGAAGTTCAGATGTATAACATGTAAATCTGAAGACAAATCTGTACGCAGGATACAGATTTGAAAGGAAAACCTCATGGAGAGTATAATTCTTTTTAAATTCTATTTTAATTTTTCACTTCTGCAGTCCAAGGTAATTTAAACCAGCTGAAATACTGTTTGATCATAATAGGGCAGAAAGTAAAGTGTGTGCAGAAGTCCTGCAGTTTTACAGGCAGGCTATTGGCAGCACAGATGCATCAATCAAGACAAGGGGCTCCCAGGTACAGTCACTGTGCTTAATGCTGCCGGACTCCACTTACCACCAGACCTCTGTGGAGGCACTTTTATGAGACAGCTTGAGGCTTTCAACACTCTCATTAGTGATCAATAGTGTCTGGAATGTTATTTTCATTCCAGATTAAAATCATTTACACTTGGTATACGCAAGTAAGGTCACAGGAAATTGTTCCTCCTGGTATAGGTATCAGGAGGGACTTGGTAACACTTGGTGACAAAGAACAACATGCACATTTCTTTATTATTCATTAGCTCTGAGCCTTGTGTTGGTACTTAAAACTCATCGTAATAGCCTGTTTCTGGTGAAGAGCCAAGTCAGCAAGTGAGAAGTCTTTAGCTGCGTATTCAAGTTAATAGGAAAAATAAGATTATGTTGCTCCAGTAACTTCCATTGACTAAAATAATTCATGCCTAATGATTCTAATTGCCTACTGAAACAGATGGATTAAACTTTGCAATTTATAAACCAATTTAAATGTGGCAGCTTTGTATTTGGAACATCAAGTTTTAAAAATTGCTAACAAATGCTACTCACTGCTTTTTCACCTAAGATAAAAAATTATATATAACTTATTTCTTAAAAAAATTAATAATATTTTGCAGCAGAGCCTTCCATTGGCTGTAATGAACAGTACTATAAACAGATAATGCCTATTTTAGTCTTCTAGTTGAATGTATGTACGATAACTATATTTTCTAAGTATATAGTCCTTAGCTACACAAGTTCATGTTTTAATATAAAACTGTTCTTCCTCATTTGTAAAATAAATAGACCTGGCACTCTTAATACTGCATCTATTGCAGAGCTGTTTTTTCACATTTGATTTCTGGGGAAACTCTGTGAGTGAATTAATATAAAGTGAGAACAAATGTGGGGTTTATACTGTGTATGTCAAAGAGGAGAGAGAAGGAAATACTGTTTTACAGAAAATGGGTAAATTTTAACTTAACTCCTACTTTTAATGTTTTCCTTTTATATGAACTCAAACAAGTGATGAAAGATCAGCTCTTTCACCAAAGAAGTAATTAATGGGATAGTGTGAAAATGTGTTGAGATTTATGTTCAGAAGTAATTGGGGTGCTTGCAGAAGTGATGTATTACTTCACTTGTTGATTATGATATCAAGCAAGGGGGTAGGAAATCTTAAGATTTAATAGTGTAATTATGGAGGCTTTCAAGCTCTGGTTTCTTTATGTTGATTACACAATGAGTTAATGATATTCAGAGAAACTGTTTGTTGAACATGGGCTTTGGATGAGTAAATGCTAAAACGTTCCACATTTTTATTTCTCAGGTTAATAGGTTTAACAGTTTAACTGATACAAATCTACAGGTACAATTGCACACTTAAACTGACTTGTCAAGTAATTGGTATAAAACATTTTTACATCACAAAGGAAAATCAGGAATGTAACTACTGTTCAATTATTTGACACATCCAACATCACAATGCTATTTTAGCATTTATGATGACTGCCTATGCTGGGCCTAATCAAGACTCCTACTTTCTTTAAATCAGTTCTTGAAGCAGAATGCTCTGATGACCAGATTCTCAGCTCTGGTACAGTCTCCATACAACTGTTAAGCCATTCAGCAGAGAATTCCCCTTGTGTAGGGATTCCTTTGCTTGTGCAGAGCTGCCATAAGCTCTTCAGCTCTGCCCAGCATCTAGGACTTAATCCTGTAAAATGCTGAACATTATGGCCCCAATCCAGTAAAGCACTTAGGCACACATTTAATATAGCTGAAAATGTTACTCCATTCTGACTCATGTCACCAAAAGCACCTCTGCATATCAGAGCACTTCTTGTGCTAACATCAAAAAAACAAAATGAAAACAAAAAACAAACAAAACCCCCCAAAAAACAACCAAACAAAAAACCACAACCTAAACCAAACCAAACAAGTTTCCAGTTAGCAACCTAGAGTTCTGACACTGAAAACTCATTTATGTTTTCATTTGTCATATAAAAAGCAGAATTCTTCACAGTCATGAAGAAAAATTTTAAATAGGGAGCTGCTAAACCTAAATGGGAAGTCTTCAAACCTTTTCAAGCACCTGATTTCTGTTCATTTGGTCACTTATGTTGCATTCTTCTCCCATTTACAGTGGTGATCTTGTGTGTAAGTCACTGGGCTTGCCTCAAAAACACTCTGGCAAACATACACTTTCAAAACAGTAACTGTAGGATGTCAGACTTCCTATGTAGTAACTAGCGAACTAAAGAAATGGCATTGGCCCAGGAAGTCGATGGGCTTAAGATGGTGCAGATGAAGGTCCCACTTTTTAAATTTCCTACCCCTAAATACTTTAATATGTCATTATTTGATGAATTAATTGATCTGAATGAATAAACAAAATCTTCTAAGAACTTTAACTAGACAAGGTGGTCTTGTCCAGCTCATTATTCTCAAAAGCTTTTTGAAATTTCCCTTTGATCGATGTGAAAACATGTAGTTAGAAAACAAACTGTCATGCTTTTCTTATTGTGAAATCATAAAAGGACAGATATAAAAAAAACAAAACCAAAACCCCAATCCATTTACTAAACTGATAAAATTATTTGCAAATGCGGGCACAGATACATATGGCTTGTAGAGATACCTTCATGGAAAAGTACATGACAGCTGTCACTTGACTAGAAATAAAACCCCCAAATAAAAAACCCCCTATCCTTACATGCTCACAGCTCCATTAAATTATTTGTTTCTCTCAGTGTGAAACCTTCCAAAATATACAATTAGAAAAGTTTTCATCATTTCACAACTATCTTCTAAAGATAAGAGACAAAGAAGAGCAGAGCTAGCAGTCTGTAAATAAATGAAGTTACAACACGAGCACATGACTTTTAATGTAGGCAGGAAGGTTTGATCCATTAACCACTGAAATGAGGAGACAGGTTACTACTGACCTCCACACACACTGACTTAGGTATTACCTGAGCTGGTAAGGAGGTTAAGAAAGGTAAAATACTAAGTAAAGTCTACAGAAGGTTTCCTACCAGTCTGTTTAGGTATGAGATAAAGGAAGGTCTAAACAGGAGACTATTAATTATTAACTTGGGCAGGCTTGATGTCACAGAAAAAAAAAAAAAAAAGAAAGAAGCTACATTTGTTATTATACCATTTCCCATTGGTCCCCAAGCTTTCACTGGAGAAAAATGTATTTTTAAAATAATTCTTCAATTTCTTTCAATTCAAGTAATATTTTGAGGAGAAAGTGTTGCACTTGTGTAATGAAAAACAAACATTTTTTACCAATGAGAAGTGACTGTTTTAAATGTTACTCTTTAAAACGTATAGCTCTGAGTTTTAGCAAAAGTGAAGCTGACACTGCATTCAATTTTGATGAATAAAAACAAAACTAAAACCACACTAAATTGGTTGGAAGTAAGGTTCATACTTGCTGTATTTAAAAATATATTTAAAGATTTTTCAAAACTGGATTCCTTTTGTTTCTGTATTCAGCAAATATTGGCATATTTGTTTAACAATTTATTAAAACCTTGCAAATATATGTTCTCATTTATTACTTCTGGTATTATTTGGCGTTTATTTTCCAACAATAAGTAGGAATACATACGACATGGGCAAAAGCAGCATCATACAGGTCACCAAACCAGGAATACAGGAGTTAAATTCTTTGGAGGGATGTCTTTTAATATATTGGTATTCAGAGCCTTATCCAATTTAGAAAAGTGCTTTCCATTTGTCCATTTCTTTTTCGTAATAAAGAAAAATTCAAACTTGATCTGATTTATTATATTTTCAAGAGTGTAAAATCAGGGTTAGAAAAGCGGCACTATATATATTTTTTTTGTACTTAAATATGTACTTCATGGAACTACAAAGATATCCTAGTTTAAGGGCCAATTTTGCCTGAAGAGAACATAAGAGACTTTATGCATAGGAAAGAAAAGTCCACTGTGGATCATGGGAAACATTAAGCTTTAATTACAGTTTTGCTGCAATTCAAGGGTAGTATTTGGCAACTGACTGAAAACAGCTCTAAGTGTAGTAAATTTTTCTTATGTAGTATCTCTGATCTCTAGGTGGCCAACATTTCCTAAGAAATACCCTCTGTATTTCTTCAGAAAAGTGCAGGTCGTTTGCACAGTGTTAACACTGAGAAAAGGGAAGGTGTTTGGCATCAGAATGAATCTTGTCACATATAAAGTGCTGAAGGATTTCATATCTTGTGTAATTACTCACACAGCCTATGCTCTGGCTTGCTCAGCAGAGAGCCAGCAGTGTTGTGACTGGCCCAGCACAATACACGCACCTTTCACTAAGTATATTTGAAATCTAATACCTGGAATCCTCTTGGAAAGATTTGGTGAAGAACAAGGAGCTGACAGCTACTTAGAGAATGCACAGGCTGCATTCAGGTTTTCTTTGTGTCAAGGACCTTCGGACTGTCTTTCTAAACTGTTCAGCAACAGTCCTATGGCTTGTGGATTCTAACAGCATCACTTAAATTATTTAAAGTATGTACATAACTTTTCAATTAACAAACTGCTTGGCTCATGAAAATACATACACACAATTTATATGTAGAAAACCAAGGCTAAATATCTTATGATAAGCAGGTCACTATGAATTAAAAATGAGTTTTCAAATAAAATATTTAATGACACTTCAAATTAAATGAAACATTGGAAAATTAAAACTTTCAGAGTTAGAGTCCTGCTGTTTAAGCGCTTCAGCAAATCAAACTACACCAATGTACTGACCTGACTTATATTCCCAATACTGAAACACCTAAGAATCAAACACACATAGACAACTCATAATATTCTATACTTCAAATATTACTATAAGGTGAATTAAAGAAGAAAACTCTCAGAAAACATTAAACATAAAACACCATCCACTCACTACAAGTCCTGGTACATATGCTTTTGCAGAATTTATTATCAGAAGCGAGTGTATCTGTACAGAAGTATAGTAGATACAGTTACCAAATACATACAACAAAAGAATATTATTCTTTTGAGCCTTTATTCTCATATAACTCCTGGTGTTCTTATAGTCTAAATACTCTAATATGTTTGTGAAACATACAAAAATTTCTAAATTAAAAAAGGTATTTTACATACCGTAAACTGGTGCATCAACAGGTCCATTAGAAAAGTGATCTTATTACTAAAAAGAACATAGGTGCAGTTTTCTGCACAATTACTGCAGGTGAGGCTGTAAGCATTTATTGTATTGCAGAGTGACCTAAAAATTCAGAGGGAAAGACAAGGAAAAATATGGATGTTACTTTTTTCTTCGGTAAATTAAAAGCAAATAAACAGAAGCACACCACAAAACAACCTTTCAGCAATTCACATTCATTTCCTTAAACTTGGCATTCCAAACAGAACAAAAAATTTACATGAAATCAATTAAATAATTACTTCAAGACAGTAAAGCTGTACTTATCAGAAGTCATGCACTGTATGGCTACTGGACTCTTCCATATTCAAAACTTGGTTTACATCTAAATAACATGCATTGGAATATGCAATTTTGAAAAGTCTGAGCTTTCCCAGTGATATTAAAGGTATTTTCATAATTATAAATATGCATACACATGCGTTCTCAGTGAATTCATACATGCATTCTTAGTAAAAACCTAATAGGAATTATGGGTGTATTATGAAGGCATAACAAAACTTACACAGAATATCAGCTCATTTTATAATTTGGATATGTAATATTCTTTTCTGGTGGCTTATAGTTATATCACACATCTAATTTGGGTATAAGGACCTTTTCTATCACACCCTTCAAGAAAAAAAAACCCCACCCTTATGTAGTAATTCAGAGTACCCCAGCTTTAGCGAGAGGCTATTGTGCAGTGGCCTGTGAACTAATACAAGGAATGGAGAGAATCGAGTACTTTGTACTGAGCTTGGGAAAACTGAGCAGGTGAAATTCCTGTCCAGAAACTTTTGCTGACCTGTTGTGAACCACTACTGTACAGAGCCTGTAAGTGTTAGTGTGTAACTACAATAGCATCAACTGACCTACACCGATGGCTAGTGGGTAGAGGTAACAGGTTTGCAATGGTAAGAACTGACAATCATGAACACGAACCACAGATAGCCCCATAGGTACAAAACATGCCCAATTATTCTTTGCATCATGTGCAGTAATTTCCATCTCTCCAATTAAAGTGTTCTTCTCAAAACAGGATTTGCGGGGAAGCCGGGACCAGTCCTATAGAATATACTCACAGAGAATATAAATCTGACCATGGATAATACCATTTCAGAATAAACACAGATTCATTACTTGAGCTTTGCTTACTATGAAAGCTATCACTTACTATACAAATATGCACACAAACACTGAACATAAATGCATCATAAATATATACAATAATAAACAAAGATGGCTAGAAATTCAAGTTGTTTGTCTAAAGTAAACGCAAAGAAAAATAACTTTTACTTTGTTGGGCTTTTTTAACATCTGAAAAAACGTGACTGGGTTCAAATAAGCTCCGTAGAAGAAAATAAATTATGAGCACTGTCAAAAGGTCATACAAAAGTGGGACTCCAACAAACAAGTTATCGTACAGAAATCATCAAAGCTGGTATTTCACATAACAAGCTGCAGACTAACTCAACACACTTATAAGGAGAGTTGAGTTTCACACTTTATTTTTCTCCTAAAGAATTTTTTTAAACAACCGTTATTTACATAATAAGGAAGGCTGCTTTACTGATTGCTCTGTTCACTGCTGTGGCATCTGATTACTTAGCACGGCTCCCCAGAGTTATATACATACATTGTATTTCTCAAGCTGGGAAAAGCTGGAAATGCTCAGAGGCCAGAAAATTTAGAGTAAAAAATTTTTTCTTTTAATTTGTACTTCTGGGTTGTCTTTTCTTCAGCTTGAGAAATAATTTTGGATTTAGAAAAGAAGGGATACCTTGCTTGGTTTGATCTGTAAAAACATAAAGAACATTTATACCTTTTCTTTGTTGATACTCTGAGTACCATCGTATTACCAGTTATATTAATTTTACTGCAGTGGTAATTAATTTTACTCTACTGCCTAATTAAATGAGTTTCATTCTGCTGTTCATATGATACAATAACAATATTACATCATTATTTATTGATCAAAATATGATACAATAACAATATTACATCATTATTTATTGATCAAAGGCAGGTTAATTTTTACCTATCTCACCTAATTTTTACCCTACAACGATAACACCTACACAAAACTGAAGCGGCATGCTTCATGTGCATTTCTTAAAATCTCCCTTGCAACAGGATTTTCTTTTCTTTTCCTGACTAAAGGTGTTTATTTAACTTTCCTCAGTAATGCTGAAAAAAATTTTCATTAGGCACCTACTTTTACTTCCCATGGAAGATTACTCCCCTGTGTAGGTGTGTTTACAGGGAGAGAGAGATATGAAACTATATTGGTAGTTTCTATTTTCAGTTGAGAAGAAAATGCTTTAAATCAGCATCTTGCATTTTATCAGCTATTCCAAAATAAGATTAATTCTATTTAAATATAAACACCATAATTACCCAAAGTGTCAAATATGGACTTGGTAGGTTAACTTACAATTCTGACAGCTTTTCAGAGTTTCTGAGGTGATTTAGTTAATTCACTGCAATAATGTTTTTTGATATATGGGACTTCTAATCCCTAAAAGGATCATTTATTTTACATTGAAAACACAAAAAACTTCCCACTTTATATATAGAACAAATTCCACTGTAATAATGCATCATGCTTTTGTATTTCCCAACTGAATCTCATGTCAGAAAAAGTACTTGCATTTTCAGAGGCTCAGATAATGCATTTGAAGAAGTGGTGTAAGCAAATGGATGTCAAATTAATTTTTCACAACAATAAAGAGGGTTCTTTTAATTGATAACATAAGCTTGCTAACTACTGTTCATCTAAATACATTCTAATCATGGCATGGTCAGAACTATGCTTCAGTTCCACAATTCTTTTTAATTCAAAATTGGAAGTGTCAGCACAGAAGCTGTCCCCAGGTGGTTCACAGTGTTAAATGGCAGATTAAAGACAGCACAACTAATTTCTTTAATCTTATTAAGGGAACAACAGCTGTCAACCGTCACCATTTCTGCACAAGGCCTCCGAGACAAGCATAGTGCTGTGAATGTCAAGCCAGAACTTTATTTAACCACCAGTTAAACTCTCTGGGATGAAAAACTTAATACATTTCATATTATTTTTTCCCTAAGTTGGAAGCTCTAACTGCTCTTAATTCCGAAACTTTTATCTCAAGAGATAGCAAAATCAGTTGAAATAGTAAAGTATGAGCCTCAGGTAAAGCAGCTGTTTATTGATTACTGATGTTGCTCTAAACTTTGTATCACACTCGCAAATCAGCTTTAAAGCTATGTTAGACAGCATGTATACTCAAACCACATAATAAGTCTGCCCTCTCATGTAAGGCTTTCCTTTGGAGTAAATCCAATTACAAAAACACTTATGGTACACAAACTTTGATCCAAAAAAGAAATGTCTTTAAGCGAGACAAAAATATGCATCTGTATGTTACATTTATTTTACATGAGTACAAAGAAATCAGAAGAGGATTCATTTTAATCAACACCTTCAAGCTAGATCTTGTTTGTATGTATGTTATTTTCTTCTGTGCTAGCAGATCTTCACTTTCCTCACTTTGCCTGATATAAACAAGCTGACAAACTGTAACATTTATTCCAAATACCGAGGCAGCAACAGTATCCAACCACACAAAACTAATCCACCATAGTGCACCAGGATACATAGGCAAGAACTCAAAACTTCTGCTTTATAAAAGTCAGGGCATCATCAATGTGTAATAATTAACCTGTTTCAAGGGTAAAGCTTTTTACATTACTCTCAACTTCTGAAGATTATAAACGAATGTACTGTGATTGTCAGTGAAGAAAACAACCCAAAAACCTCACTTTTGCAGTGAAATAATACAAAACTAAACATGACCAGATTTAGGATGAGCTAATTCAGTAGGAAACAGTTAATTTTTAACCAGTTTGAATACTATGCAGTACTCTGATGTGAAATGGAAGTGATCAGTACTGGTATTTCAAAACTGAGTTGAGAAGTAGGAGGTGAGCTATTACTGAAAAATGGTGCACAGAACAGTTGTATAGTGGAATGGTTAAAAAACCCTCAAGGTATGAATATGGATTGAAGCAACAACAATAAAAATTTTTAAGGTTTTTAAGGTAGAAATACCAATTTTAAGTCTTGAAGACTATACAGGCCTTTATACTACACTCACGGAGCCTATTACACCATCAGGAACCCTCAAAGATTCATACTCCATTGCTATTTTGTTTGTATTTTACATTATTTACGGATGTCTGATTATAAAAAGGGGCTTCAGCTGAAATCTAGTCACAATTAATAGAGAGAAGACAAAATTCAGCCCCAGTTCTCCTTCAAGACACTTCCAAAACCAGACTGGAGTTTGATTCTGAAATGTTGCTACACTTATGAACGAACTATTGCATGACAAGCAACAACTGAACAATTTACCCCAACATTTAGAGGTGTGATAGAATCTGAAAGTCTTTCACACAAATTCTCCCGTCCCTGGCTTATCAGTTGTTTCATTGTGAGATCTGGCTCTCAGTCCAGAAGTTTTGTAACAGTTCACAGAACTCCTTTCAACAATAAAACTTGTTCCTATATTGCACGGGAGGGCAATATTGCTTTATTCTTGAGCTCTGTGAGCTTCAAATCCAGCTCTGAAACAGCAAGAATACATCATGGGAAGAGACAGGTGCTGCAGGTTTCAGATGTTGAACCTGCAAAAAAGGTAATTCTCTTCAGAGTATCTTTATGTTCTTGTACCAACTGCTAGTTTACAATGAAAGCTTCTCTAGAGGGAATAACCTTACAAGCAAATAAGAAAGCTTGTTTTGCACTTTGTGTAAAAAGAATTTGTAAACAATCCTATAGAACTGCATGAACAGTAACAGTGCAGCTTAAGAAATGTATGCCTATACAACCAAGTAAAAATTAGAACAACAAGCTATAAAACCAGTTCTCAGCTCAAAATAATTCTTACTGAAAAAAGCATTTGTATCAAATGCCATCCATAACATTATGCAGGCACTATTTTCTGCTTTTTACATATATGATTATGGTTCAAGCTTTTTTACCCTGAGAGTATTTGCTTTAAATAAACAATGCAAGAAATTGTATGAATAGAGAAGATACATTATAATAAAACTGACCTTGATCATGTCTTAACTCATAACAAAAGTCTTCCTTTGTTCCTTTCACAACTACTGGTAACTTCTATTTAAAAAAGCTGGTCACCCAAGGAACTCAAAGTATATCACAAATGTTAATTAAACAAACCCAACAAACCTCATTTGTTAGCAGATTTGTTATAATTTTCAAGGCCAGTAACACATCATGGCACAAAGGGGCTGAATGAGTTGCCCATAGCAAATATGCAAGGCAACACAGGGGATGAGAATCATATTCTGGTCTCGATCTTAAGTCATTACATTGATTTGCTGTGCAGTTTGCTTTTGCTTTTCAGTAGAAGCGTAAGATACCATAAGACTGAAACCCCTTGAAATTCTGCTGAATGTGTCTTATTTTGTGGAGAACCGAACAAATTCAGGAAAACTATAAAATGCTACTTTAAGAAGTGATGTGGCTGGACACTAATCTGTATGTTAACACCAATAATAAAACCTACTATAATCCATTGCTTTCTCTCTTCCTTTTTCAGTGATTTATTTGAAGGGGAGAGAAATTGCCCCAACACCAAATGTATCATCTGTCTCATAAATGTCACATCTTTTTCATAGCATCTACCGTCCCGCTGGTCTAACTACCAATCTGGACAGTACTACAAAACAACAGGCATATTGTTAAATCTTCTGATAATAAAGCTTTATCTTGTAGACATGGGATTAAAGTTCTGAGCTGCACCATACTGCCAGGATTTTGGAGAAAGAGAGATGTAGATAATAGCCTATGTAATCTCATCAGCTACTTGTAAACAACTTACCCTCATCACAAAACAACAGACAAATTCCCAATCTGAGTACAAATGGTTAAATATTGCAAGAGTACACAATCCTAAATTCAGTAGTGTCCTTTAGCAAAGCATGTTTGGCTAGGGGAAGACTGGAGGGCAATTAATGAAAGGTCTTAATTCAACTTCTTTCCACAGGGCTTTATTTTGCCTTTAAGCAGACTCTAGATTCTGCAAGTTAGACTCAAGCAGTTATAGACTCTTGCAGACAAAAACTGCTGAGCAGTTAGCTTTAGAGCAAGACCCTATGTCAAATTATGTGCAACCTGATGCATAACTGCAGTACTTTCAGATGCCTCACTACTTGCTTATATTTTCATAATTCCATGAAATAAAAAACAAATACAAACATACCACCCAAATAAAATGAATAATGTGGACTTAGGACACTTGGGTCTATCGAGAAATGGGTAAGTTATGCAATAACATATATTTTCTTCTGTAAGAGTTAAGCGTTTGTACAACATATAAACTAGAGGCCGGCCACCAGAATTTTGGTACAATACTTCACTATTTCAAAAGGAAAAAGGCATTTGCAACTCAGATAAATTATGAGAAAGAAATCAATATTTGAAATCAAAATATTTAAAAGAAGCTTCGTGTAGCAGGTACTGATGGATTGTCTTATGTTTCAATGACTAAAACAAGATGGATATTTGTGAAAAGGGCACAGTCTAGTGGAAATTCTGCTGTCTTTACAGAATATCGTTTTATTATATTTTTCATCTTTACCTGAAAAATGCACTTTCCATATAGTCATATAAAGAAACAGTTAGGAAAATATACATATCCACCATTTCCAAAGGTGAAAAGTATCCATGTACAGAGGATTCACATGAAGAATAAGTGCAATTTTCAATTTACAATTTGTATTGAGAGATTTCTAGGGGCAAACAAAACAGTTATTTTTCCAAGAAAGAGGCTTTCAATATTTCTCTAAGATTGTACAATTATAATGATTCATCTCTTCATTAATTAATTTGCATGTACTGAGTACTAGACTTTGCCCTCTGCAACTCTCCACCTAGCACTGCTTGCAGAATGGGGTTCAGTTTGTTGCCCAGGACCTACGAGAGCAGCTGCCAACTGCCGCAGGCTGCTCAGCTGCTGCTTCCTTCTTGCACAGCTGCATGCAAGGAAGTGCAGTTTAACACAGAAGCTCGCAGACCACTAAGTGAAAGCTCAAGACCATCTTTTGCCTGGGTAGTGCTCACCCTCACAGAGCTATGTACATATAGCTGTCACGCCTCTAAATACATGGAGGCATTCAGAACAAAATGGGTTAAAATATTAACTTACCACTGTACAAGCAAAGGAACAGCTGTCCTGCCTATAAGTCATATAGGGAAATATATGTATTTTTTTAAACTTTGTATTTCATGGGCTTGAAGCAGAGATTCATGGATGCCTTTCAGCAGTGAAGACCTTAAAAAAAAATTTCCTGAACATTTTCATGATTTCAATGTACTTTTAAAAGCCTGGTCCACCAATTACCACCATCTCTACATATAGGGAATGTTAATTAATTACTCTATTTTGATTAAGTGATAAGGCATTCAGTTATTTGGTCATAATACATTTAAGTTGGTCTTTTCTAGTGTTGCAATTTGTCGTCTTTGCAGTCAAAAATCAGTTATTCTATTAATGTTAACTGGAAACTGCATTTTGCTGTAAAGTTGAATGAAATGCTGTATTTCAGCAGTGGAACTAAGTTCTTCAGTAGATTTTTTTAACATGCAAAGCTGTCAGAATAGTTTATATTAACATCTTTTCTGCCTTGATATTTCTTTTGGAAGTGCAGATAGCTGAAAACTTGTGTTCATGAAACAACATTTAAAGAATTTTTGAAAGGTTTAAAAGTTCTTTTAATAATTCTGTCGTGAACAGGAACTGAGAAACCAGTTATACTGGTCTGAAATAGGTATAAGATAGACAGTAACTGTCATGGAAAGGAGAACCTCTGATAAATCCCCTTGGATACTTTCGCTGTTATACAAATGTAGCTGACAAGGGGTTTTATTTACCGACACAGAAGTTCGTTTGAGAACCAATACATCCTCATACTGTCTAACAAACTTTAAACAAAATGTTTTCACTAACGTAAACACAATATTCTCAAACCTTCTCAACAAAGGATTGCCAGACTATTCCTAAAATAAAGAACAAAACAAATAAAAGAACAAACTAAAAAAAGAATAAAAGAACAAAAATCAAAGATGTATAGAAGATGTACATTCTAAGAATTTAAAGCTATATTTAAGCTAAGCTCTACATGGCCTCACAGTGCAGCCCTTTCCCTTGCAAAGTTTATCCCACATTGATGAGGATAACTCAAAATTAGAGCCTCTGCAAATTAACAAGTCCAAAGGCTGCTGCTGAGCTGCTCTCCATAGGACCAAATCAGGATTGTTCATCAGTGGAGCTGACTGGACTTGCAGCAAGTGCATTCTACATGACTTAGCAGGAAGGTAGGAATTTTATTCTCTTTGAAGAGCGAAGTTACTATCTTAAAAGCATGGATTTTTCTTGGTGTTCTTTCCTAGCACTTCACACCTGTCCCATAACATATTAATGGACAGTTTTAATCCAAACCCACACAATGTAGTACTTAAATTCCAATTATGACAACATTAAAATATAGCTACAAACAAATTATGACAATGGTACAGAACAGTATATTCCTGGGCTTGGTTCCTCTTGTACTAAAACTTTGCCTAGCTCTGAAAGTACATGTGTGCCTTTAAATGGATAAAAATCACAGTTAGAGATTAGGGAAAAAAGGCATGCTTTCAAGTTACCAGTTTTTGCAGGCATTCTGTTTAATCATCACCTTTTTTGGGGGGGCTTAGACATTTAAGCCCTTCTATTCTTACGTACTATAGAGGAATTCCTCTAATCCACAAGAATTTTGATTTAACTGTTCATAGAAGCCCTTTCGTCTAGCAGTATCTTACAACTGTTTCATTTTAAAACCAGTCAGGCTTCAGTGAATTACAACCCTTTAAAAACTTCCCCCACTTCCCACTAGAGATCTTTACAGACTAACTTCAAAAGATATGTACCTCCTCTTCTGTGTAATAGAGTTTTCTCATTTTCTACAATAAGGGATGCCACTGCTCAAATATATCATAGCCAGAAATAAAATCACTAAGTTAGAAAACCAGAGGTTGAATGGAAATGTCTTTCACCTTCCATGGGAGCACAGAGCACAGCACAATTTTTTTCTTTGATGTTCAACATTGGACTGTCAGAAGAAGCAGCAGTGAAGCAGCAGATGTGAAACAAATATTCTAGTGATTCTAAGTGGCAAATGAAGGACCAATCATACTTACTTAAATGGAATCCGTGAAGCCACATTCAGATTGGTGGGAGAAGTCACTGCTTGAAGAATATTTTCAAGGGCAGTCAGTCCTCCTGCAGCCCGAAACACTATTTTATCTGCTGTATTCTAGACAAACACAAACACAGAAGAGAACCAACAGAAATTAAAGGAATTCCTACATAAAAGATTTGCCCTGATAGACAGCTGTCCTGAGTTTTGCCGATCTAGAAAATCCTTAATACATGTATTTATCACGTTGAATACCTCTGAAAAAGAGTATTTTACTGCCAATGCTCTTTAGAGCAGGAGTTGAAATTCTCAGGTGCTTTTTTTTTTTTTCCAAAGATCATATGTATATATAAGATCATAAGTTCATATGTATGTATCAAATACTATATAGGTAATAGTTGAATACCATATTTTCTGTAATGTCATATTGTTACAGGGATTTTCTGACTTCTCCAATTAATTACTTGGCGTTTAAGAATCAGGTTAAAAATATGGATGTGATTTTTGGTAAATGTTTCAGTTATGGGAAACTATAGAGGTAAAGTCTGAAAATGTCACCTAGATGACTGGTGTACTTTATCTCTTGGCAACTCCAATTTATTATGCCTTCAGGTCCTTTATCTAATCCACTGCTTGCAGCTTACTCAAAATGCAGCAGAATAAATGAATATTTTAACTTTGAGGTATGATATTCACATCCAGCTTGTTCTACATTCGTTATGCTATGTTGCTAGTTAATAAATGGAAAGATTCAATTTAAACTAGTTTTGTATGTGTTCCTAGCTTTCTAGATTAGCTTTTTCTTATTCTAGGTATCCCCTCCAAACTTTCACTTAGCAGAAATTTACACTTAAATATGATCCTACCATTATTCCTACAGTTTGCAAATTTCTGAGTTTTTACTGGAGCAGGTCCAGGATTTTAGAACTTAGTCATGCCCTTTTCCTTTCATACAAAATTTCATACAAAATACACATAAGATCTTTTTCTTCTCTACTTTTAAGTTGCTAATTTGGTGTAGCTTTATTAGCTGTTTGTATTTACTCATCCTAATTTCATCAATGATGAGGATATTCTAGTTAATAAGAAATATATTTTTTTTCAGTTTGCAAGCACTTGGCATGTGGGAAAAAATGGGGAGTGCTCTATAAATATAACCATTATTAGTCCAAAAAGAATGTGCTATACTATAATAGAAAAAAAAATAAATGTACTGTATAACAGAAAAACACCCAGTGACTGGCAATAAAATATTTCTTTGAACAATTAGAAATATAATTGAGCAAGACATAATATGACTTGGAAGAGAAACATTTTCCCTCTGAGAATTCTATATTAGTATGTAAACACAAAAGTATGTATTTTACTTTTTTAAAAAAATCACGCAACTTTCTCTCCATTAAGTTTCTTTCAAACATCTATATACTATTGAAATGACTTGTTCCAAGCTCCAGAAAAACTGTTTAAACCGGGAAGTCAGCTATTAAAAAAATAAACCATTGTCCACAATTAATATGAACTCCATGTCGATTTTGAGAGTGCCAAATGGTTTACCTCCAAAGGAATAACTAACCTCAAGTGAATGGAAATCTGTGTGCCAACTCATCAATCAGTTAAAATAATCAACCAGAGATTTCCTACAGGGTAACTGATAATTTCTAGCAGTCAATTTTAGCTCTAGTAAGCATGCCTTAACTGAAGAGTCATTTCATGTTTCACTCATATGTTCTTCCTTTACTTCCTCTCCTCCCTTCCAACTCAAAAAGCCTCCTTAAGGAACCATCGGTTGGGGACCTGATGCAACACAACTCAGCAACTTGCACGTCCCACCTGCAGTGTGACTAGGATGAAGCAGCAGTAAGCACTGCTTCCCCTACAACCCCCTCCACCAGCCTCCTGATAGAGCCATAGGAAAATGATAACCAAACAGCAAAGAAAGACTCCTGCCACAAATCAGATAATACTATTTGAACACCTTGGCTTACGGCCACAGTTCTCAAACCTTCCCCTCTTCCCTCCCTGCTCCACCAGTGCTGCAGAGCGGTTCAGCACGCCCCAGACAAAGCCTGGGGCCTTTCCGACATATCAGTTTTCACTTCAGCTTACAACTTCACAAGTGTAAAGAGAGATTTTCTTATTTCAAGTGTGCATCTTCCTTGGTAAATAACATACACGCATAACCCAGGGTAGAAAAACTTGCATGAGAATTCTGCATGTGATTGGCATGCTGGCACTGCAGCACAAATGAGAAAGACATTTATGTGACGCTGCTGATTTATTTGCTGCAGCATATGTTAGTGCTACTCCAGTTTTAAATGTGTGTGCCAAGCACTTCCCACTTATTGCTTTCCCGATTTCTTATGGGAGATTATGCCACAACCTATTAGCTCCTGCAGCAAAGAAGCCTTTCCTGTCATTTAGGCCAAAAATGCCCTTTCTCTATTTCATCCCATTACTCTGAGTTGTATCCCATTTTATTGCACTCGTTTTGTTTCTCCCCTTAGTAATTACTCCATTCTTGAAATCGTACTCTGTTATCCTTTCCCACTTGGCTTGTTTCTTAACTTTATATATTCATTAATGCTAAACCCATCCTTTTATTTTTTTCATGTAACCTTTTCTTATCTGCCATTTTTTTCCAGAACTCCACTTTTCCCCATAAATACCTAGCAATAAAGTGCCCAGTAAAAACCTCCTGCCTGCCCCCCAAATTGGTCACCAGGGCCACACTGAGAGAAGCTATAATGTCGCCCCCTATTCTGAGAGGAGATCGTCATGTATCTACTTAAAAAGAAGATTAATCTTTTGAAGTTGCTTGATTTCCTGTGTGCTCTCCTTCCACTTCAATCTGGAGCATTGCTTCTTTTCAGCATCAAATCTGTAAAGACAGACTTTTTTCAGAGTGCCTGTTGCATTTTTGCCTAATACTTTGTGAAAATACAAGTATACTCTGCAAAATATAAATGTACGTTTTAAAGAACTTCCTTTACTACTACAGTTTTCTACCAAGCAGAAGTGAGTTTATAATTTCTCCTGGTTTTATATGATTTGGCTTTATGTCCTATTATTCTCCTGTCTAGATTGCTCATAAAAATTCATCAGCATTTTGATGCTTAGCCATCAGGGAAATAAATCCCTAGCTATGTGCATGGAAGATAGAAGGGGAAAAACCTTAAATAAAAGGAAGAAACAAACCAGCATCAAAGTTGGGAAAGACAAATGAGCACAGTATTTGTTCACCGTGCTTACAACGGTCTATAAAACTGCCACTTAGGGGTTAGGAATACACTGCTTTTGGAATGATATTTAATATATTTATCTCCAAGGATTCTTTTAAGTCGGAGAACTCCAAGAGCTTTTAACCTATTTATTGGAAGGCAATGTTGATTACCAAAGGAACTGCTGGTATACAGTGACTGTGAATGACCTGGATCACAACCCCAGTGTCCTGCTGTCAGGAATCCCAAGTTCAGACACAGCTCCTTGAGGTTGGCCTTGGGGCAGTGGAGGCCATGGGAACTGAAGGCAAAACATGCCCTATCCACAAAGGAGCAGAATAGTTGCTTGAATATTGCATTACTGATGTTTTCAGAGTGAATACTGTGTGACTGTGGTACTGGAGAAAACAGAGAAAAAAGGAATCGTGCACAGGCAATTCCCTCAGCTATCTGCAATGAGACCTCATCCTGATGAGCTGATTATAAAGAACAAACATACTAGGTCTCCTCAATGTTGAAAAATTTTGTCATTCTATTTCTGAAATGTAGCAGCCAAATAATACCAAATTATTTTAAAATGTCTGAATTAATTCCTACTTTCAAATTTTGAAGTATTTCTGTATTAATATAAAGAAATCTTTCTTAAAGCATAAACATATGGGAGCAGGCTACCTTATCCAATTTGTCTGTCTTTCTAAAATTAACCTTTATCCTTCAAAATATGATCTTAACTCAGTTACTGTTCTGTAGTGCTAAAACTTTACATTAGCTAATACATATTAAAACATATCAGAAATTCAGAAGATGATGACTATGAGTTATTCAGAGCCTTGTTCATATAATACTCTATTTAAATTGGTCCCTGTTTGAATCTGTGTCAGAATGAAAGACCCATTCAGGTAACTATGACTTTTACTCTGATGGGACCCAAGGCACTGGGTAGATCAGGCACCATCTGAGTATGAAAAATGACAGATGCTGTAGGCAGTAAATATTGAATCTCTGTTTGGAAAGAGCATAAACCAGTATGGCATGGTTTTGCTGCTCAAAAGAATCCTCCAGATGTCTAACTTAGTGTCCCAAATTACTTAGCTAGGTATTTGTGAAACCCATTTCATAATTTCACACATTTCATAATTTCAACTGTTCTTTGAGTGGCTGCATATTCAGACTGGGAAGGTTATCCAGCAAAAGCAATCAATATAATGGGATCCATGTTTGCTGAACAAAAGAAAAAAATATATACTTCCTGTTTTCAACCAGTGTATGAAAGTTTGACTTGCTCATATGTATTTTCAGATATTCAGAACTACTTCAAATAACATTTTTAAACAATTTGATTTCTAAGTACAAAAGGATTTCTAAGCTCTGAAGTTCCCTGGTCACACAGGAGAGCAGGGACAAATGAACACGTAGGCAAAAGTGATTATTACTGTCATCTATGCATTTCTTAGAGAGAGGACGTGGCACAAAAACCACGGGGATGCCACCTAGATGTGCCTTAAAAACATTAACAGAGACATGGTCTTCAGAACAGCAGATGTAGCACTCACAACTAACACAAGAAAAAAACATCTTGTTTTCTTTATTCCTCACAAGTCTGCATCACTGTGGAATACAGTGGTCTTGTTTGTACAGGAGGAAAGCCAACACAACCCATATGGTATTAAATATGTATTCTAAATCTTTGGACCATTATAAACTTGTCATTTAGAGCACACAGCAATGAATTTCAGTAGAACAGTGCATGAATCAAGTAACTTTAGCAAAGAGTGTGTGTACACTAATGCATGCGTGGCAAAGCGAACAGAACTAACAATGAATTAAACAAATCACGTAACCATTTTATGGATTAATTATGAATAAAATGTTTACGAAACTTAAAATTAACCCTTTTCCCCCCAAAATTATGACCAACAATCAAGAAAGCTCCTTGCACACTGGGCTAGTGTGGCTGACTTATTTACCTACCTGTTACAACACCTTAATGGATTTGAATTCCCCTTCTCTCCTCTCCAGCTTGAGTGACAACTGACTAATAGGATTACAGGCTCTGTTCCAATAATACAGCTCAGCTACATGCCAGCAAAAAATGACAGCCTAAACCTGAATTACATGGCCTGGGAATCCATCCAATTATTAACTAAAGTAACTGTTATTACCTAACCTAATCAAAGGAGGAGCAGCTGTTAATCTTTGGTGGCCTGCAGTGTAGTAGCGGTCAGACTGGATGAACTGTCTTTGTACTTGACTCCTCCACAGACAATAATTATGTCCTTTGTGATCAAGAAGGAAGGGCTTCCTAACCTTTCAGACAGAGGCAGCAGATGGGGAACAACTGTTTGCGTGTTCATTAACAAGATAGGGTGGATTTTATCAGGGTTTGGCATCTGTGGCACCTTCAGAAGCACCACTTACCCAATGATACAAGTATGTTTGGCAAATTCGAAAATTAGCAGACTAAATAGAAAGTTCAAAATAATGTTTTCATCTCATCTGGCATTTGGTACAGAAAAACACACACAGCTAAAACCAGTCATTTACACATATGCTTCATCATACCTAACATGACCAACAATGAAATACTTTGCTCAGTTTTGTTTAACCCATTAAACTAGTCAGATAATTTAAACTGTATGCTTTTGAAATAAAATCAAATTAGGGGGAAAACCTCTGATTTATTTATATAAGTCAGTGGGAAATACAAAGCAACACAGAGCGAAATAAAGTGAGCATCAGTTAGTAACAGCTTTTGCTTTCTGTGTACAACATTCCAGGACAGAAGTGAGACCAAAACTGCTGCTATCCTGTACTGCCGCTCCCCTTAACACAGGACGTTTGACAAACTGGAACATTTGTAAAACAGAAGATAGGAGGTCAGAGAAATCTGCCCCATCATGAGACATTACGGAAGTACAATTCAGTTTATATTGGGGAAAGTAAAAATATGATGGGATCACAGTGTGGAAGTACCTGAATGGGAAGATTTCTGATGATGCACAGTAACAGCTAGTATTTGGAAGCTGAAACTGGATGAGCTCAGGTAAGAATAAAATGATTTTTTTAATGCCAAGAGTAATTAATGATAAGCATAATATACTTAGGATGTAGTTGACTCTCAATCATTTGAAGTTTTTAAATCAAACCTGATTATCTCCTAGAAAAATATGATCCTAGTTAAATCATAATTAATCTGGTGCAGGAGTTATTGGGTGAAATCCAACGTCCTGGACCAAAGTACTCACTTCCATACTTTTCTCCTGTTAAAGGATTATTATTAGTTAATAAGTAGAGCAGAATCAGAAATAAGGCAGAGCTTTAACAGCTGAAATAATTTAATGCCAGCTTTCTGGCATTACATGTTCTATGTAACTTTAGCACATCACAGTTTGAACATTAGCACTGGGCATCTTTTTGAACTAGCTTAGAAAAATACTGTGTTGTAAACCCTCCCTCTGGGACAAACCTCCACAACCAATATTTTGATGTGGATTTAAAAAAAGAGTATTTTCCTTCACCAGCCAAAAGAATGCTTTCTACTAGTGCTGCCTATGTCCAAATAAAAAGCTGATCTGGAAAGCCTACTTGAACAGACCTCAGGAACTAAAACTGTTTGGAAGAAAATATGAATGAAATATACTTTGATACATCTGACTTCTATTTCTGAAAGAACACGCTGAACTTGTGCAACCTTATTCAACACTTGTTAAACTGTTTGCTGACGGAAGAAATAGTAGCTAATTAGTAAAATATAGATTAAATCCATTTTAAAAATTTTATTCTTTCCCTTTATCCAGTGTTTGAAGATTCTATCTAAAATGCCAGGGGCTAAGAAATGCAGTTCAAAGCTGCCTTAGAAAAACAAACCAGACAACTGAATCCTGGGCTGGCTCTTTTTTTTTTTCTCTCCTCCCTTCAAATAAATACAGATATATCTACAATCATAGATATGTTAGTGGCTGTAGAAAATCTACACTCTTTGATTAGTCTTCCAGACATAAAAATTCATGCAGTGAAAATCACTGTAGAGTATACCAAAATAATATTTTTAATTAAAATTGACAATTTTGTTCCCTGTAATACTTCTCTCCAGTGAAATCAGTATTTTGGTTAACACCCCATTCCATTTGAAAATCTCAAAGTGGTTTTCAAGCGTGAGTGACTTGACCCACAACCGAATTTCAAGCACTGAACATCAACAGGACATTAGTTTAGGATTAAAACATGAGCCACAATTGGCTTAGTATCATTTGCATACCATTAGGGGGAGGTAGTAATTCACATTAAGGGCATATTTAGCATATATTTGTATCAATGCCTCCCTCATGCATTGCTTATGCATTAAAGTGCCCAAGCTCTTTACCTAATGCTACTCAAGGGCACAGAAATGAAGGTTTGTGAAATGCTCCTTCGAACCTTATCCCGCAAAGCAAAGTACAACTTCTGAAGCGTTAAAGATAAGGCAGCTCCTCTGGTTTCTGTGTTTACACCCCATACAGACTAATCTCGGTGGCTTCATCTCGGAGAGGATGATTGCCTAGCACCTGCGCAGCTGCTGAGGTGGTAGGTTGGTAAACGGGCCTTATCTTGCAGAAGATGTTTCACTCCCAGCATGATGTTCAGTTCTTGCACGCTCCCATGTAGAACTCAGCCTCTAGCATCTAAACCATTTGGATAATACTGTTTTTTCACTTGTATGGCTAAGGTATACTAACTGCAACTTCACTTACCTTTTATTAGCATAAAGGAAGACAAATATCTAAGTACAACAAAAAGAAGGGATGAAAAACAAAGTAGTTGACATATCACTCATGCAACAATTAAAATGAGGTTTACTTTATTTTTTAATTAAATGAAAAATAAAAAAGAAGAGGCATTTACTATTACACTCTCTGAAAGTACATTATTGACAAGCAACTTAAAATTGGTCCACGCCTAAGGATAATGCCACTATTAAGAAATGGATTCTTAAGCCTTTCCTGCAAACACAAAATGTCATGTGCTGACAGATTTAACTCTTGTTTATGAACATTATACACTTTATTCATTCTTCTGTTTCCAAACTTCTGCCCATACTGTAAGGTAAACCATATTGGATGGGGCTCCTTACTGAATCACTGTATTATCTCACTGAATAAGATGAAGCTTATTCATATGATCTCCTTCCAAATTCTGCATTGTCTTTTCTGTTCAATAGTAAAATCACAGAAAGGCTATCTATTAACACTTCTGTTGAGGACAGGACCCTCAAAATCCTGTTTGTGAAGTTTCAAGAGTCAGTGAAAGCCATAAAGGAAAGACCGACAAAGGTAAACTACTGAATTCCATGTTATCTTTTTAGCTGCTTTCATCCATGCTAAGTAGCATAATGGGAAACAGCCAGTATTGCTTGGAAAAATAAGAATTGTCCTTATTAGATATTGTGAGACAGCACTGAGCGCTGCAGCACTTGTGCTTATTAAAAAGAAATGTTTAGTCTATTTATAAATAACTGGGCATCTAGTAAGGGCATCAATTAAAGGAGGAAAGCAAGGATAAAGGTTTAAGTCTCTAATACCAGGAACAACTACTCCTAGATCTCCACAGATGGCTCGGTTAGCTACGGCCAATTTGACTTTTTCTGAATAATCTCATAAATAGAAGTTCCCAAATGAATATATAAAAAGCACAATTAAGTGATCTTGCCTTGCTCTCTCTCAGCAGTTTATTGGACGAGAAATTGTCCAGTGATTAGGAAAGCTATAGATCTCTTGCAGCACAGTCTTAAATCCCTATGGCTGACATTTCACTATTGAAAGCTTTCGGCCACTAGAAAGCAGCACTGATTTCAGCTGAACTATGAAAAGCAGTGCAATGAAGCAGATACATAGAGAGGGAACTATCATTGTTGAAAAGACTTCTAGTGCAGTCAAGAGCACTTGAATCCTAAAAACAGCTTTCACACTGATTGCCTTGGGTACTCTCCTGTAACCTCTTGGACTATTTGCCCATTACCCCATCTACAGGACAGCAAAAAGGACTGCAGGGCAGATTAACTGTGGATTTCTGAAGTACTGCAAACATGAGAACGGACAGCAAAGATATATAGGTGATATGTCCTCAAGTCAGAAGTGATGGTCTCAAATCAGATGTAGAATTTTAAGCATGCTTGCATGAAAATGTGTGTGTATGTATATACACCATGCGAGTATATACATATACCATCAGGCTAAATGAAACAAAAATGTCAGTTCTTTAGAAATTATAATAATCATTACTTTACCATGATCTCTAAATTGGCATCTTCTCATTAGCAGAAATGTGCCTGTGTACGGCATTTTCTCATCACTGAGAAATCAGTGCCTGTACTTTAATGACATTAAAACATATCTCTTTCCCTGTAAATACTTAGCGGAGAAACTCTGCATACCTTGGGAAGTATACATATCCATCATATCCGTTCTGATATGATGCATTAGTTCTAAACTTGTGTCAGTTTAGGAAAAAAAAAGAAGGAAAAAAGCCTGATCTGACAGCAAAAGGCCACAAACAGTGCAGTGTAAGTGCAATGGAAGGTAACAACATTTAATTGAATCCCACAGAACCAGAAATCAACACAGCAGTTTTCAGCTATATACGTTGTGCACAGTAAATTAACCTCAGAACAATCTTGAAATAAGTATACTGCAGAGCTTATCTGTGAACTGAACTTGCCTTATAATACCATTTCCAGCAAACAAGTTAAAAAGTAGTCTGTGCTGACCTCTAGTAACAAGTTCCTATTTATATGTTCATCCTGAGAAAAAGGTTAATCCACAGACTATAGAAACTCTGGGCAAACGAATTATTGATGATATAAAGCTGCCTGGTCCAACTTACAACACACAACACACGTCTGACCTATTGACTTCTTCCTGGCAGTGACAGGGAATGGCTGTTGGGCAGAAAAAATGCTGTCCAAACAGCTCCTCCTGTGTTTGCACATAGCCTGCTCTTTGAATGCACAGCCACTGTGCTATCACTATGTTACTACTACTAGTGGCAGTTTGGACCACGTGTAATTCAGATCGTAGATACAGTACAGCACACCATACTCCAGGCTTTGAACATTGCTGAACCTTCTTCAAACCATGTTTTACTGGCACTGTGCATCATTGGCACTCGGTGTTGAACATGTATACATTAAAAATACCTAATCTCCCAGTTAAAGGGCTTAAAAAAGGTGAACTTTATGTCTCAGATTTTCCATCAATTATATCTGCTTCATCAGTTCCCGAGTTCATGCTCTTAATTCAGGTTCTGTACTTTCCTAAGGATAGGTAACAACTAGATTAACGCTTTCAACAAAGGACGCATAAATACAGAATTCCCTATGTTACCTTCTCCGTTAGCAAAATTATTAGATTTTTGGTAGTGGAATACAGAGTTCCAAGGACCTGAATTCTAGTGTTAGCTAGTAAAACAGACTTTTTGCAACTCAGGACACTTCATAAAGTTTGGATTGTGACTTTAAATAATTTTTAAACTATAATAATTCAGCTTTACATTTGATTAATTACTTCCCTTGACGTGACATCACTGTAGCTAGTATCAAAAGTTGAAAAATGGATAGATTAAAAAATTAATCCATTCTTTTTATAGAAATACATCACATGTTCAACTAAAATGAAGCTTCAAGTTGTAACTTCTGATTAGCTATAAAAAAATAAGAGTAGCAACTACTTTCATAAAGAACAAACCCCTAAAACATTGATGAAAGCACAGTTAAGATATTGTGCGAGTCTTAATGTTATTTTTTATATGCTTTGGTCACAAAATGCCCACTTCCCTATAAAAGATAGTTTTTGATGTAAACCAATGCACTATGTATCAAAATTTCCATATGGCCAAGAGCCAAAAGACACATATCATATACTCATGAGAAAAGCAGTAGGTTACAACATGATGGTGTCAATGACTCCACAGGGTCCCACTGCACTGTAGCAAGGGTGGAGGTGGAAAGGGCACAGGACTGATGTGGGGCTTGTTTTCATCCACAGCCATGAATTTGCCTTGCCAGCTGCTGCCAGAGGTCAGCCCTGCTGCTGGTCCCATGACTCGCCTGCCACTCCACTGGAGACCGGCCACCCTGATCTGCACTACAGAGGAGTATAAAACATAGATAGCACAAACAACAGTGGCTCATAAATATGCATATTTAACTGTGGGTATGTGGCTTTGGTGGTTTTTTTTGCTGTTGTTGTTGTTTTGTTTTGTTGTTTTGTTGTTTTTTGTTTTTTTTTTAATTACTACTGTGTCTGTGCATACTTCTATTTTTGCCTGTAGAACACTCTGTATGATTGCACATTTAAGTCCTGACAGGATATATACTGATTACCTACATAAATATCCTAACGCATCAAAACCAGGAGACGTGCTGCTCTAAGAAGCTCAGTAGGAAAAAAAGCTGTCTAATTTCTACGCACATTGGCAGGTGAAGTACCACAGAATTGGCTGGACCCCATGTCAGAAAGGTGAAGGCATGCTCCAATAAGAATACTCAAATTGAACAAAACAGGGATCTGTCTGTCCAACACAAAAATAAACAATATTTTAAAGCCTGTTTTGAACACAGCCATAACTAAATGCAGAACTTTGAGAATTAACATGCAAATTAACTCAGCAGGTAATACCTTTGTCCTAGAAGTCATATCAGTATTAACCAAATAAAAATCTTATGTAAGCATTTTTCTTCCAAAAACAAAATTCAACCTCTAAATAGATTTATTACTTCTAAGGATTAAAAGGACATGCTGTTGTTTCTGCCAGTAGTGTCCTCTAGTGGAGAGATGGGAGATATTGAATAAACAAGAAAACAGAAGTGGGCTGCATCACAGAAGTCAACCTGTCAAGGAAAATACAATCACCTCTCAATCACAGATGTGCCTGCAGAAGTTTGACACCTGGACCAAGACTTTCATTACTGTAATAATGTTTAAACATAAATGTTAAATAACTTTTTAAGGCTTCAGTCAGATGAAGAAATGCATCAGTTGTGAGGCTATACACAATAGTTGATTGAGTGTGTTAAACAATATACATATAAAGTGCCTGTATGTGTATGCATGTATATATATAGGATCACAAAAGACATCCAATGTGGCCATAATTTGGGTAAAGCCACTAGTCCATGACTTAGGTAAATTCACTAAAACAGTAATTTTCACCCTTTTTCATATATAATGCCCTATGATACTTTTTCTGATTTAGTAAGAGGGTGACAGATAAGCTGACACCTCCTGTGGTTTCCCCAGCCCTCAATGAATCCATGTATCAGATTTTATGCTGGGTCTCTCCTAGAGGTGTATCTACACTCTTCTAGAGGTGTATCCTTAACATGTAACTAGTGACTGTAGCTCACCTATAGAAAAGCTCTGCTACTGAATTGAGGAATCCATTCTATTCACAACTCCCAAACTCATCTACTATTGTCTTCATCTCTTCCTTTCCCTACAAAAAAGCCAACCAAAATAATACTACAGGTTTTTTAGGACCACAGATTTTTGCCACCATCTTATTCTCAGCTGATCCTTCAATGCTCCAAAGACAAGAATTACTAATTTTGAAAAGATCACCAAATCATTGCTCTGTCAGCTAACTCTCCTGGTTTCTTCAAGATAATGATCATCCTTGCCTCTAAGGTGTCTAGCTGATTAATAGAACAAAGTTAAACTTGGATCAATTGTTTTCAGCCAAAAATTTAGGTTTAAAATTTGCTGCTTCTAATTCGCACTAGACAATTTTCTTCAATTATGAAATAGAAGCCACAAACCTCAAGCTATGGCCTGTGCATTTTAAAGCTAGTCTGATTTTTCCAGTGACATTATCTAACATAAAATTCACTACCTATTTATGTCACTTGTGCTTAGCATATGAATTCAAACTTCCTTCAAGAGTTTTATAACAAATTACAATATCTTGTCTAATATTATTCAAAATTATTCAAAATAATTCAAAATAAATTATTCAAAATAATTATTCAAAACAACAAAAATTAGGTGGAGCAATAATACCATATCCAGTTCAAATATAATCAATAACAAGTCAAGAAAAGCTTAAAGATACGTTGTTGCCTTTCAGCTGGTCCAGAATACTGTTCTTCTGAAAAATAAAATCTAGCCATTAAATTAGGTGTTTTTCAATCCTCTCTTTGGTGGTTACACCACTCTGCTACACTAAAAATATGCAGCTACCTAGGTGCTCGAACCAGCTTCACAGATTTTTGCTCCATCAGAATCAAATGCATGAGTTTGGGAATCGCAAATCCCACTGTATTTTTAAATAGACTTAAACAAGAAACAATACTGAGTATTTATAGCAGGGTATTTGCTTCCAAAACCTATTTTGTCTGTATATACGCATATCGTATATATTTATGTACACTTACACACACATATACACACACAGAGGAACAATTTTACATCTCTGTAGAGACTTTCGAAGAAATTTATCATGAACGGTACAAAACCTTACACATGTTCCATTTAACATGCCATTTGTTCCATACCTTGGTTCTTTAGCAGTTTTTAGTTCTATTGTTTCAAGTTTCTGATGATTCAGAGTTTGTATTATTGGAGGAAGAAAAAAAAAGAATCAGGCATAGCTAGCCAGACAATTCAGTGTGCCTTCCAAAAACTGGCCTATTAATCTTCACACTGGCTTTGGTCTCCATACCCAATGGGTTTAGAGAATAAAACATAAATACTGGGCCTGACTGTGTTGTTAAAGCCAACCATTTCTGACAGTCTTTATGATGGGATAAACACTGTCTGTCCACCATCCCATGTATTTGAAAGCTACGACAAACAGTTTACTGAAATATAAATAACTGACATCATGACTGCTGAAGTAGGAGGCTGAAAAGTCTATCTAAAAATCGCAAAACCACAAACATTGCCTGACACAAAACAAACCATTAATGGTCACTGAGAGAGCACTTTTTAGAGGTCATAAGCATTGAGATCCTTTTTTTATTTTAAAAAAGTAGTAGAACACTGCAGTAAATTAATAGCTCAGATTCACACATTTTTCAGTTACAAAATTACACCTTTTCTAAGGAAGTTCCCCACCCTCACCAAAATCTGTTCGCAGTAAGAATACTATTCTGAATTAGTAATAAAAATAAGTATCTTGAGACTTAGCCTACTGAAAAGCAGCTGGTTTTAGATTTGTATGAAGAGAGCTGATAAGTAACTATAAGTGCCATGGGCCAATTTATTAAAAGCCTCCTATTCTTCTGGCTCCAGTTTACTTCCACACTTTAACAACTTATTTTGCGCTCACTGTTATTTACTGAGATTTTTACAGCACCTAGAAAGCCTGAAGGAGATTAGGAACACAGCGATCCCCAAAACTGTAATAAGTTTTATGAACATCAGCACCAGTGAAACCTTGCTTGTTGGGGTTTTTTGCCTTGTGATGGGCATACGAGCTTCAGCTGTGATGTTTGCTTAGGCTGAGACATTTATAAAACCCCTATCCTTCCACTGCAGCTGCTGCCCTCTCCTCAGGAGCACATCTGTGAGATTTTCTGTCAAAATCACTTAGTTAAAGGAAACTTACACATCTTGTGTTGTGATGAAGATCTTTTTCCAACTAGTGGTCTGATGATAAACTTCATATAAGAATAATTCCAGTTAAGCAGATTAACTGCTGCACTTGGATTTCAAAAATCATGAGGTTCCCTCATGATCATAATGATTCTGTTTCATACTCCCATCCAGAAGGGTGGGAGACACATTAAGGGCTTGTCTAGATGTCACATGTAAGTATTGTACAAATTTAACTGAAGTGATTTAACTGCAGTGTTTTATCTGCAGCTGAGCCAGGTGAAAAGGCTACCGCCCTCAGCTGCTTTTCACCGTCCCCCTTACTGAAGGTACCATCCTGCCACATTCCTCAGAATAATGGCATCTGTCATCTCTACCTAGCCCAAACCTATCCAAATCACCCAGAATACTTTAAACATTTAGAAGTAAAACTTTTAAAACCTGGACCAAAAAAAAAACCCTAAAAACAAATTTTAGAAAGAACTTCAGAGAAGTGATGTTCTGTCAGCAAGTCTAAGGATGACCATCTGAGAGGCAGTAACCTCTGACCCAGGTCAGGTTCACAGCCTTAGAAATATATATCCTTCAGTCAGTGTAATGTCCAATGTCTATGCGGTAGAAAACCAGTTTTGGTTTTCTAATCAGTAAATCTCACCTCTATACACTGAGGGGAATATATGATACAAGGATAAGGAACTTAAAACTGTACCTGTAGTCACACTAATAGGATATACAGCTTTAAATATACTGGTTTCTGAAAGTGTTCCCTATTACAGGACACTTCTGTATGACAGCTCAAGTCAGACTTGAGCAGTTAATCTGGGATTCCTTGCACACCTGAAACACACTGCTGCTCTTGACAATGGATGTGTAAAATTAGTCTCATCAAAAAATTAAGATTTATAAAATCAAAAGAACTGTGGCGGAAAACCTGCTTTAGCCCTGCAGTTTCAAACATCGGCTCTGCCTTCTTTAAGGGGGTACATGAGTTTTTCTTCAGCATTAAAGGCCCATTTGCAGGAGGTTTTAAACTGAGCGTTATCAATCTTAATAAGAGCTTGAAGAGTCCCATATGACAATCTCCCAACATCAGGCCCAGGCTTTTTGTTAACATTTGCATGCATTTTGCTGTTCCATCTTTGTGTATGCGTGTGTTTTTTAAATATACTTTTAAACAAAGTAGAGGTGAAAGTGAATACAACTTCCTTTCAGGTTTTCTGCCAGCAAGGGTTTTGTGCATAGGCTCTCATCCAAGGACTGCCTTCCAATAATTTTAGCACCCAAACCAAACCAGCACCCTAGCAGTACATGTTGTGGATACATCTTGGGGATAGCATACCAGGTGTATACAACACCATCCAAATTTGTGTGCCTCCTGCTTGCCTGTACTAGCAGAAGCAAGGGCATATGAGCTGAGAGGTACAAACATATTTAAAACTGGAATGCCATTGTGGCTTATGACTTTATAGAACCTTTTATGTTTATTTAATTAAAATACATGTGAACTACAGGCTGTATTCAATTAACAGCCATACCTCTTGTCAGACCCTCAAAACTTGCACTTCAACTCACTAACTTACAAATACTTTTCTGGCAGAGTGCAGTATTTCTAGTGGTTGTAGAGCTTCATCCAAGTAAGCCAGCGTGGACATATCAAGAAGCATCCGACAACCACTTGAAGCAAAGCAAAGCAACTCTTCCATTTATTAGCACTCAAACCATGCACTGGATTCAAAGTGAAAGTTGACAGTTTTGTTGTGTTGCATGGGGAACCAGCAGCAGCCTACGAGTTCTGTGTTAATGAGGAGCAGATAAGGTGCTACAGTAAACAGACAGGACTTCAAAAAATACAGTGGTTAAGATGTATCTTTGCCTGAGACACAGATTTCACAGAGAACATGCCAATACAAAAACTTTTTAGTTTACATTAAACAACTCTACTTGCTATATTGGTGAAATCAATTGCCCCCAAGTGCAGAATCTGCTTATGTCTAGCAGAACAGGACGGCATGCAAAACAAAACCAAGTTTAGCACAATAATCATACAGGCATGCCTCATCCTAAAATGTTCTCACATTATAAAAGAAGTCCAGAATTGAGAAAAAGCCTATTCCTTACTATGAAACACAACATATGAAGACAAAGTGCAAAAAGGAACTGTTAGTCTCATTCAAATCTACCTGTAAGCCAAACCCAGTAAGACACGGCTGACAATTTTCCGTATGTGGCTTTTTTGTTATTCGAGTTTGCATAAATACACTCCCACCCTTTAATGCTGTTTTAGTACAGTCATGGAATTTCTAATGAGCTGAATAACCCTTCCTTTTGTTGAGAAATTTAACGGTATTTTTCTTATTTACTGTTACCGACAGCAGCTCAGCAGTTTATTTCGTCATTTATAAAACAACTCTTTTGTTTTACATCATTTGTAAAACAAACCTGTCTCCCTGGTAAGACAGTATAAATAAATTTTTCAGTTAGTGTAAACTATTAACAAAAGAAAAATCCAGTGTTTCACAGTATGACTGAAAAGAGGGGGTTTTTGATCAATTTTATTTTTGCATGAATACTTCTGAGCCTGTCGAATTTCTAGTAAGTGGCAAGGATCTATTGTAGTGAACTCTGTCCTCCCTCAGGGCAATTCTTTATTCAACCCAGGCCATTAGCAAGGGTAAATCAATGTTATCAGCTCCCACACACTGACAGCTTGTGTGGTTCCCACTCCCTCATTCCTCCCCCCACATGATGGTATATTTTTATGCTCTCCAGGGAAATTCAATTAACAGTGTCAGTCTCCTCCTCTCAGTCGATGACTGACACCATCAAGATTCTTTTCACCGCCCATTGACATGTAAGATGTGTCTGCTGATTTCTTGACTTGCAAGTTAACAAGAGAATTACTATCCACTTCTATAAATGACTATGTACGATCTGCGCCATAAAGAAAGTGACAGCTATTGAAATCAATCTTTCTTGACCTTATTGATTAGGACACTCAGATATAACAACACTTTTTCAGTAGCAGAATAATGTTTTGGGGGTAAAAACCCAAATCAACAACAAAGCAATACATGCCTATTAATACTATCAAATTTACCTTTTACTTTCCCACTGCAGACTCAACAAGCAGTAAAATGTTATGAACAATTAATGATTAACATTTAGCTGCAATTCATGTCTCATTTAAAAAAATCTCAGAAAACATCTACTGATGAGAGGCTGTATATAACACTACTTCCCAGTAACAACTTCCAATAATTATTTAGATAACTTCCAAAATATATAGATCTTTTTATAGTCTTCATGCAACATGATTTCTATATTTTGAAATAATTATTTAAAAACTAATTTGTTAACACAAACACTGAAAAATTTGAAACTGTCACAACTCTTTCAAAACAGCTATTAACTTTGCTTTGATCAGCAGCGCAAAGTAGCTAACAGAATACATGGCAGAACCCTATGCATCCCAGGCAGCATTTAGTATTTAAAAGCATGTGCTATTAGCAGTTGTGTTCCGCACTGACTAAGCTGTAAAAAGCATCAAGCAGATCTCTCAACTTCACAGACACCAAGTCCAAACCACAATGACGCAAACCCCTCCTCAGATTTAATTAATTTGGTTTCTCCCAGAAATAATTTTTGTGATTTCTTGATTACAGATATGAAAGAAGTATTTTCTAATGGTTAAAGAGAGAACAGAACATAATGTTCCAGCTGAAAACTCAAATACTGTGGTCCTAATGGAGGTAAAAAAAAAAAATGCATTACAAGACAAAAAGCACTATGGCAGCAGACTGACCATGATGAAACAGTAAAAAAGGTGCAAATGCTATGCTGTCAATTAAAAAACATCCAACATTTACCATAAACTAAAACATGCTCTACAGACATAGCACTTTGAAAAAATTCAAAACACAGGAATATCCCACGTATACGCACATCATACCTTCATCCTCCATCAAAGACCTACCCCAAAAAACTACAGGCTTTGTTGTACTCTGGGAAAACTCAACAGATTTCAAAACTCAGCCACAACACCACAATATGCTGGCTGCGACGGCAAAGCTGGCTCCAATTCTTTCATCTGTTCTCTGCTAATTGTTTTGGCCCCTTATTCTAAAAGCTGTTTGTGGGTATGCGCTATAAGCCAGATGACTGAAATGGCCCAGGTTAAAAACAATCCTAATGAAAATAAAGTTGAAGTACAGCTTGTCATTATCCAGATGATCTAGCATCAGTCAAGCGTGTTTTCAGCACTTCTGCAAAACTGCCTATATAAAATCTGATGTCTAAATAAAAGCATCCACCACTGCAACCACCACAGAAAAGTGTTAATAGCAGACACTGCTTGTTACACAGAGATCACGTATTCATCAATAGGTGTTTATAACATTCCCAAATCCAAACTGATGATATTTGAGGGCACCACAGTTTATAGGTTAATCATAAGCTATATAGTAACAGTCACGATACCTCTTTTTCCAGAATACGAGAGATGTCTCCTAAAGTCCTGTCCAGAGCAGAAACTTTGTTGTTCCCCAACGAACAGCTATCCTGCATTTGGAGGTGCTTTAAAAGGTCTTTTGCTAACCGCTGTAACCTTCAACATTAAACAGAAAAGAAAGAGCAGTTAAAGCAAAACCTGTCCTGATTGTGCAAACTTTCATCTTTGTCATGAAACTCTGCTGAATTTCAATAAAGCAATCATGAAAAACTGTGAAAAAGCATTATTCTAATCTATACTGAACAGCATGTAAAAGATGCAGTACAGCAAGGAGATACAGTCAGCTTAGAGTGACTATGACATTTCACTATCTACTTTTTCAGGGAAATGACATACAAATAGTGTGAACAGTACAGCCATTAAAGTCCTTCTTTATTAGCTATGTTGGTTTCTGTTGTCGTTCAGAGCTAATTTCCCTATTCTCCCTCCACAGTTTATCCTGCTAGTTTTTGCCATCTTCATTTTCAACATGATTTCACCCTCCTTTTCTTCCATCATTCAATCCTTTCCACCCACTTAGCTGAGTAGTTCACTCCTGAGATGAGTAAGGGAAATAGAACAGCAGACTACTTGGCTGATTTCTTATAGGCATCATAAAAGAACTGGCTCTTTAGCATTATTTGAATAAGTGAGAAGTAGTGACTTTGCAGACTACCTCAGAAAGGGCATTTTATTAATGAGGGTCAGTAATGAAGCCACAATGGAGAGGTGGGAGAGATGTAGATATGTAGAATTGAAATGAATCCGAACGCTCATGTGTCTACATGTGGGCTATTCAGCTATGCTCTCCTGCTAGGCAGTGAGGAGGAATACACTGTTCCAAGGCACCATTCATCTCGTACTAAGGTCTAAAATGAAACAGTCAAAACACACTCATAACATATCCTTCTTTTCCTTGAATGTAGCTTAGATGTAGACTTTTACATCTGTAGATGCCTTAAGGCAGATGACACAAATGCTAAATAGAGTCCCTTAACTGCAGACTAAGAGAAGTAGGGAGGAAGTATCATTCAGTATTTGCCCTGTATTTGTCAACCATTGCCTTAATATCTGCTAGTGGTCACTCTTAATGACAGGCTCAGCATTTGGTGGACCTTTGGTTAAGCTATTGAGCAATTTGTACTGAAAGTGGGACGAAGCTGGTAATTGAGCAGGATGAGTAGGAGGAAAACTGTTGTGACTAGAAGCAAACATAGCTCTGCAGGAAGGAGAAGAAAGGGGAAGGGTATCAATGCTTATAAAATGGGAGATCGTTAGTGTAAAAGGGCCAGAAAGCAATCACAATGTGACCACAGAGTAATAGCAAAGAGAAAATTACATTAACTAATCTCTGAGAGGTGAGAAAGGAGACAGAATACCTGGTGAATGTACCACAATAGTCACATGTATTAAAAAAAAATACCCACCCCAAAACTTCAGAATATTCGTTTGAAGCAAGCAGAGTTGCCACTTAACCAATAGGAAACAGGTACTCTGTATCTTTTCTTTGAAAAACTGAAGAGCTTCGTTAAAAGCTTTCAAGAGACTCTGAAAATACATATATGCTTTTGAAGTACAAACAAAAACGTTTTGCAGAATTTTGAGTCTTGGATTTTGTATCGTTTGGTCAGCTGAATCCACTAATATTCAGTCAGGATTTTTCTATGACAAGAAAAATAAATGGAGATTTCATCCTGATGAGATTTTCTGCACTGCTATTTCCCTCTGTGAAAAATGAGGTTGGAGGAAACCTCTGTCTAACTCAGTAAACCATGAGCTAAAATGGGAAAGAAAATTAAAAGCCAAAACACAAATAACTGCAGGACTTGGACAGTAAATCAGATGACTGCTACCTCTGCCGAGCACAGGCAGTGGATTGCAGCACCAATGAAAAGTCAGATTCCTGCGGTCCAGGAAGACGATGAGTATTTCAGGTGTTCTCATAGAATGTGATTTAGACTGACTATAGCCTTGGCAGTATCCTAGCACATTAAGCAAAAATAAAGACTTCTCTCTTCAAAAATTCTACCCAAATTCTATGATTAAAGCATATACAAAGCACTGAAAAAAACCTACAACACTATAATGTAACTTCATCTGACAAAAGACAGCAAGATGGGTTTCCATTTGCTTTATTTAACATCAGAGGAATGGAATTCAACCAGGATTAATCACTGAGGCTAAAGAAAGGGACTTTCCTAATCTACAGCAGGCGTCACCATACAATATGCGTAAGGTTTATCAAAACACTACTCACAAGGACTCTAATAGAGAATAGTCACATTACATTGTTACTTCTGTTGACATTTCCCTTTTCTTTCTCTTCAGTCTATAAAGATGCTACACAAGTTAAACATCACATTCACTTTCTGTCCTCATTTTAAAAAAGAAATGCTGTACAACACACTAACTCTCAAGGAAAAGTTTCCAGCCTCTCATTTCTTCTAGAAGTTTTTCTGGACACTTTTACCAAAATTTGAACTTCTAAAGTATGTGTTCAGCATCATACGGTAAGGAACATGAAGAATACATTTTCAGTTCTGCCACATCAAAGAATTAGCTCTTTCATCTTTATATCCTGCTGTATGTTGGTCGTCTGCCAAAAAAAGGTAACGTATGCTATGTGGTCACATGGGGAGGGGAAGGGAAATAAAAACTCCCTCCTCCCACCTAGTGAACCTTGGAGAAATTATTTTAATTTAATATCCTTTATACTGATATCGTGGAGTAACCCCAGCCTGCAACTAAGCACCACCCAGCCGCTTGCTTACTCCCTGCAGTGGGATGGGGCAGAGAATCAGAAAAGCAAAAGTGAGAAAACTCATAGGTTGAGATAAAGACCATTTAATCGGTAAAGCAAAAGCTGCATGCGCAAGCAAAGCAAAACAAGGAATTCATTCCCTACTTCCCATCAGCAGGCAGATGTTCAGTCATTTGCAGGAAAACAGGGCTCCATCACACCTCATGGTTACTTGGGAAGACAAATGCCATCACTCTGAATGTCCCCCGCTTCCTTCTTCCCCCAGCTTTATATGCTGAGCATGACTCATATAGTGTCGGATATCCCTTGGGTCAGTTGTGGTCAGCTGTCCCAGCTGTGCCCCTTCCAGCTTCTTGTGACCCCTCCCAGACTACTTGCTGGTGGGCTGGGGTGAGAAGCAGAAAAAGCCTTGCTCGGTGTAAGCCCTGCTCAGCAATAACAAAAACACCCCTGTGTTATCAACACTGTTTCCAGCACAAATCCAAAAACACAGCTCCATACTAGCTCCTGTGAATAAAACAAACTCTAGCCCAGCCAAAACGAGCAAAACTGAATTCTTGGCAGTGTCAGAGAAATAAGAATAGTTTTAGGAGTGTTTCAAAGGACTAGGAATCTATGCAAGATGACTTGTGCTTGGATATAGAATTTATCATTGCTATGAATGGATTTGGAATGAGAGAACTCTTTGTACACATTGTACTCCTTGGACACTCTTTCTACGCACTGTAGCTTAATAGAGCGTGGTATCAACACCCGATCCAGTGACAACGTGGAAATACTGTTGAGTCCAAATCCAAATGTTTCAAGGCAATTATTTAATCTTCCTTCTGTCTCCCAATTTGCATTCCACCAACGCTTACTATGTCATACAGGGAATGATAAATAACTGAAAATTTACTAGGCTAAATAAAAGGGAAAGCTAAAGTTAATGGCTTTTTATCTAAAGTTATTTACATCTCATTAATTAAGATTTTAGTATTGCCCACAAACAGATAGTTCAGAATGCAGAAGAAGTATCATAAAAGACATAACGCACTGATTGGTCTTGAAACAATACCAAAATGTAAACTTTAATAAATAGTATGTTCAGCAACTACAAATACATTATCTGATCTTTTTGCACTGCAAATGGGAAAATGATGGATATTCATATTAAAGGTTTATATAGCAAATATATAAACAAAATTAAAACAAAGTATTGTATGAATTAAGGGTTTCTTTTTAGCATGGGCTAAAAATTTTTAGCAGGTTTAATATACTTTATAAGATAAAGGAAAAAAGATCTCTGTTAATATTTATAGATCACATTTCAACTCTAGAAAAAAAGCCTTGAAATAGTAACATCAATGTATTTCAGCATTTCCACATTTAAATCCATGATTTCTTGGCTGTACACTGAATGTATGCAAGGAAGGATTAGTACGACTGAGCAGCACACTGGATTCTGTGCAGTTCCTGTACGGAAGGAGAGGCTACTCCTCCTGCATGTTCCTGCTGAGTGTGGCCAGATGCCAGCTGGACACACAGCCCCAATTCTTCCTGATGCAGGCTGTGCCTGGAGTGAATTGAGAAAGTCTGTGGCAGTTCCTGCCTGGCCTGAAACCGGCAGTTATGCTTTATCCTTTTAAAGCAACGTACAGCCCCTGCACTATGCTGTACTGCCTGTAGTGTGACCCCCTGCAGTAAAATCAATAAAATACGTGGTGGCACACGTGGCATGCTCCGATCGCTCTAGGTGCACAATGGAAAACACCATTCTACATCTTGACATAGTCCCAAACACTGCTAGGCATGAAACATATCAATCTGCAGCTTCACAGACCTTCTTTAGTTTTTCAAATGGAAGCCATCTGAAAATGATGAAAAATTCCTATAAAGATTATTTTCTGAATTTATTTATTTGAATTCCTGTAAGAATGCTCTAGCAAGTCTCTGAAGATGAAATCTACCATCAAACCAATCACAAAGCAGGTATTTATCATTTTCTAGAGTTTAACTGAATTTTATTTTATTTACACTTTGGCTCTTCTATAGTTCACATAGCTGTTTAGAAACTCATTTTTTGCACAAATACTTCCAGCTTCAGAGATTATCTGATTTTTTTATCCAGCAATCAATATTTTGGTGTATCATCTTATAACTGTCCTCACTGGATCCTAGCCTACTACACCAAGAAAAGCTACAGAGTAAATTTATCTTGTGAATGCACTGATATACCATAAGGAAAATAAGAAAAAACTATATTTTTAAAGGCATTTAGCTCTGGGGCTCTGCTACAGCAGACTTCACACTACATTTCCATCTTTTCTCCAGCTGACTCTTACAGGAAATAATTTTTCATTTCCTAACTGTCCTCTTTTTGTGCTGCAGTCCTTTGTCAGGATAACAGTGGTTCCCATTTCCATACTATCTGAAGTGTCCCTTTACATAGTTTAAAAAACAAAAGGGTTAAGTAAAAAAAAGTGAAAAGCCAATGCCTTCTTGTACAAAGAGAGACTGGCTAAAGTATTAGATTAGGGGGTTGCATTTTTTTGCCTGCAATCCTGCTAACTCCCTTTAGGCATATGGCAATCTTTCATTACCTTACTTTCCCTGCTTGTATTAAAGAATGACAATTACACTGTGCTACCTGCAGATTGCTTTAACACTGAAATAAATGGCCGTTGGATTAGAAGATACTAAGTAGATGTAAATAACACTAACTTTGTGAAAATGTTTTCCTTCCCTTTTAAAAATGTGCTCTGATGGACACCAGAGAATGATGCAGAGAGAGCCACCACCAACACACCTTTTGACAGGCTAAATTAACAGACACTAAATAATTACATTCAGATCAGCTCCCAGAGAATAAAAATTAATACTACAAATCCACCAAGAGTCCACCAGCATTTATAGAATTACTTAAGTACCACCAGTGCCCAACCAGTTAATGCACAGTGGAGAGAAGCCAGGGAGCAACACTGGCTGCTCCCAGGTGAGGAATGTCTGTAGTCCTTTTCCTTGGAAGTCCCTCTTGGCACATGAAATAGTTTGGAAAGCAAAATACCTACCAAATAAAGCAGTATTTGGAATTATTCCCTGCCCCTGCCCCATTAAGGGACCCAATCTTTTTAATAGATACTGATTAAAAAAAAAAATCTGTTACAGACATCTTCTGAAACTCTTGTTTCTAAAAAAGAACTACTTAGAGCCTTTCACAATCCCACTCATGAAGCAGATTCAGTACTCTGAAACGGAAAAAGGTATACATACTATGTCTACCAAAGCAGGATAAACCCTGTCTGCTTATTGATACTAGTGTATTACCAATGTAAAGCTTAGAAAGCACTTGGATCAGTGCTTCCTTAGTGCAAAAGGTTTTATAAATCTGCAAATCATAAACTAAGAAGAACTACTGAAACAATCTATCAGCTGCAGCAGGAAATCAGTGGTCTCATAATATTAAGGTGGCTTAATCTTAAAGGTGATCTAAAAAGGCTTTTTACCTGCCAAAGACTAATTCTGGGTTCTGTCTTTCTTCTGTAACAACTGACAACATGACTAAGAACTAAAATCAGATAAGAAATCGCATTCCATAAATGGTTTTAGTTGTTTGCAAAGACACAATCTGGGAGGAGAGAAGGGAGTAAAAGAATGTGGCATAAGCAAGGAAGCTTAAGAGAAAGTTATGTTTTATTATTTCATTCTATAATACATTTGCTTCTATTAAGCAAATAAATAAATCTATTAATTGTGTCACATTTTAAATGGAATTGAAAAAACAAACTTTTTAATTAATAAATTCCACAGGCCACTAAGTTAAAAATATCTTCTGTTCATTAGTATACTTCTGCTCCAAGCCAAACACCTCAAACCTTCCTTTGGAATAAACAAAAAAGTACTGGCGTTCGTTTTGACACCAAGAACACATTTAGCACTCTCAGTTTTTACCCACTTCAATCTGTGACATGACTTTTCTCAATAACTTTGCAGATCTCCTGAGAGTGTGTGTCAGATAGCTTTTAAGACTCCTAGTACTGGCAAGAGTTTGCTCTCTCTCAGCCAGGTACAGTAGCAGTTAATATTAGCTCATGGTACAGTACACTGCGTTCTGGCTAAAAAGGCAAGAGTCTATTTTCATAGCTTCTCAATGTAATAATGTTTCAGTCGAGATCTACTGCTGCCTGTTTCTTTCAGCTGATTCTTCCTATTGTTCTTAGTTAAGTAGGATTCTCTACTTAGTTCTGTAAGAAAGGTGTTTTCCCATTAATTTTTCCTATATGAAGAATAAGCTTTTCCATATAAACAGATATGGTCTGGGCTAAAACTCTTGCTTAATGAAATTTGCTATCCTCTTGTCCTTTCCTTTAAAGACAGAGACAAAACTACCCTTCCCTATCCTTCCTCAATTTTTCAAATGTATAAACAAATTTTAGTAGAAATAAACTGGGCTTCTCGTTGACTCATAGACAGTCCTAATTTCTTCTTAAAAGGCCAGCTCATACCTGACCTCTCATCACTACCCTATCAATACCAAAGCAGCTTGCAAACATTTGAGCCCCGATGCTTGCTAAAAAGTTGTGTAGTTTTGGAAATAACAGTAACTATCATATTGGAAACTATGTTCAAAAAACTTAGATGCATCTGCTAGATCACCAGATTGGTATATGAAGACTGCAAAAGGTATCTCGCAGAAGATCTATGATGAAAGCAAGCTACACAGTGGCCATCACACTAGTTCACATCTACAAGGATACAGCCCTAACAGAGGCAATAAAGGAGGAAACTAAGAAAGCAGATGGAACAGAAGATTCTGCCTGAAAGCACACTAGCATTTCATTATAAGAATTAAAATGGTAAATTCAGGATCAGTCAAGAGAAGAAAAAAAATAAATCTGAGTTTCTGTTGCACTGCAATTGAGACACAACTGACCAAATTACGTCTCTGATAACCAGAAGTCAGAAAGAAACTAAAGTGGAAGCATTACAGCTTATCAGTATTTTCAGAGTCACTCAAACGCCCTACATTTCTACTTTCTGACAGCTAGTCCCTAATTTTTTATTTTCTGGTAGCAAAGAAAAGCAAAACACAGAAGCTACAAATCTAGAAGTCTTAATCTGCCATGAAACTAATCTTGAAAATTGAAGTGCTGATCATTAAGAAACAGAGCCAACAAGAGAACCTTCTTCCCCAATGTGTTTATGCAGGTGTGCCATCTGGTGGAGATGTTTCATTTTCTTATGTCAAGCCTCAGTGATGGATTTTTATTATCTTAAAATACATACTGAGATTCAGCAGCAGGTTTTCAAGCTATTGAAAAGACTACGTGAAACACAAAGCATACAGGCTAGTTGTATATCCAACCAAGGAAGCCCAACAGCAAGGATCTGAACATCTCAAACAACAGTAACTGATAAAAAACGCTACCTAGTTTAGTGACCACAAAACATACAGGGTCTGGTAAAGGTTATTACCTCAGTCTGAAGACAAATATCCCCAACCCGGAAAGCTATCATAATTTTAGGATGAAGGTATGTGAATCCAACTGTTGAGACACCACAACCTCTTGACTGACCTGCCACAAACTTTGTGAGCACAACTTTAAGAAAGGCACACCATCTGCTCAGTATCCTGTCTAACAATGAACTGTAAATGGATGTCTCAGGAACATTAAGAACAGGACAAGCATATGTAATATTATTTACTAATCTGTTTCTTGTTGCCATTTTCAGCTTAGGAATCTCTTGGGCTGGACACAGTTTCCTAGAATTGCAGTAATGCAGGTAAACTTTTAGCCTCTGCACAATTTTTGTCAATGAGTTCCATACATCTAATTGCACATTGCATTAAGAATCACTGTCTTTGGTTTCTTTTGAATCAGGCTCCATCTTCATTCTGTGCTCCCTCATTCTGGTACCAGGAAGGAGAGCAAACAATCGACACCCATATTCTCCATGCTATTTATGACCTTGGAGATCTCTGTAACACATCCCAATTAAAACATCCTTCCATTATCACATTTTTCTCCGGAATGAGAACTACTAGTTTACTTAATCTCTAATACAGAAGTTATACCAGCCATTTTTACTGATTTTCTTTTCTGCCTTCTCTGAACCTTTAACAACTCTAGCATATCCTGAGATTAAGAATGAGCACTGCATATAGTATTCAAAAGTTGTAGATGATGCAGGCATTTGTACATAATGACATGCTTTGTTCCGGTTTTGCTCCTTTTTATATAACTTTAACAAAGGATTTCCTTTAACTGCGAAGAGTACTGACATGATATTTTCTTGGAACTACCCATCACTCTAAGTTCAAAGCCCACACTCTGTATGTGAAGGTATAATTGAGTTCTGCCTTCCTCCTCCATTGCATAGCACTTAATATGCATTGGATTTCACCTGCCATTTTACTGCCGAGTCACTCAATTCACTTCAAAACTATCATTCATTATCAGCTTTCGTCCCTATCCTGAATATCTTTGCCCCATCATCAAACTGTCACCTTGCTGCTTGCCCTCTTTTTGCAAGCCACTTGTGAATCTGTTGAACATCATTGGACTGCAGAACTCTACTGGTAACATCCCTGTCCTGCAAGGACTGATTGTATACTCTGCTTCTTTTCAGTTTTTTAACCAATTTCCACTTACGCTACAGCTATATAGTTTCTTTTAAAAGCTTTGGTGAGAGACCTTGTAAAAAGCTTTTTGGAAATCCAAATATTCTGCATCTTTTGCCAACCAGTTTCAATGGAATTGAAAAGAAAAAGTTAAGTGATTTTCAGTTTCAAAATAAGGAGGAGGAATTTGGCAGTGACAGTAGGTCTTGTTTTAATCATGCCATCCACTGTTTTCATCTGTGCCTTATCCTAGACAATAAAAAGGTCTATTCTTTAAAAAGCTCAATCACAGATTAAAACATCTGTGCATTAAAATATCTATGCTTTCACCATATGAACCTTTCTTTCTGACCAAATAGAGGCCAAACGTAAGATTTTCAGTCCCAGAACTCCAGTGCTGAATTTTCACCATCAGTCTTGAACTACAAAGCTGGAACCTTCTTGCTTCCAGGTAAAAAAAGGATAAGCATATGTTCTCTTTATTATTGCATCTTACATGACTTAAGATATACAGTGCCTTCAGAAAAAAATGCATTTATAAGGTCCGACCTTTTGATTAGAAACTGATCTATGATTCAACATTGAGTGGGAACCTTACCACACCTGCTGCACTGGAAATTTCACAAAAGACTACTACTACAGACGGAGGTGTGGGGGAGGGGGGAAGTATATGTCTCAAATATATAAAGTTAAATGCTTACTTGGCTTTAAATGGAGAATCAGAGATGGTGTTTTTTGCTTCCATTAAACTCTCATATTCCTTTGCCCTGGAGGAGAAATTATTCATTATTATTGACTATTGTCTAACATGTACAGTATGTAATACCAACAAGGTAATTCTAACTTTTGGGGTTTTTCTATTTCATAGTAACACATGGCATTTCTGTCAATTCTGCCCTGTCATTAACCATACTGATGCTTATCCATTGCCTATAAACAATTTTAATTAATATCACTACTTTAGAATAATCCAGTACACAAATGTTGTATTTGACTTTCCAAATGGAGGAAAATTGTACAAGTGATATACACAACTGCACTAGCCTATTACTTATTATAAAATTATCACATTCATTTGATGAAAGTATTAGTAGTTTAGACATGTAGTGCAGATCAGAATATTGCCTACATTGCAGAGATTATAATTAACATACTAATAATTTGTCATATTCACAGGTTCATGAGTGTTTTAATGTAACTAATGACTGTATTGTAACACAGCAAAGCTTGTTAGGTGTACAGCATAGAAGGAAATACCTCTACATATGACTGTTTTACTGCTGGAAATAGAAACACAAACCTCTTTAGTCCCTTAAAAGTATTATTTACACTGGCCATATGCCAAAAAGTGGGAAGAGGGAGACAAGACTTTTTTTCCCCACTGCTTGTTTTGACTCCAGCCAGCCTATGCCAATAGGTCAAAATCATCACCAGCTCATCAACCAAAACAGATGCGCAGTGGTAACCCTGGAACAACACTAATCTGGACTAAACTAACAAAACTAATCTGGACACTATAGTGATGCAGGAAAAACTCAGTTCTCAGAGACAGGGCCCTGTGATGAAGAAACATCCAGCAGGCAGTAAAAGCATTTAGCTGTTAAAAACATTTGATAAGTTAAAATTGCTTTTTCAATTTTTATTCTGAAATGAAGACTTCACAGATGCAATATGGATCTCTAGGGGCTTCAGGGAGATCCGCTATTCAAGCTGCAGTTGTGTTCTCAGCTGAACAAGGGACAACATCATTCATGGGTTGGAAAATTCTTCAAAAAAACTGTACACGCACCTGAAGGAAACTTAACTGGCATGCTGGACTAAATCAGTGATTAGGTATGTGATCTTTCTGTCCCTACCAAGAGCACCCATAACAAGCCCCAGAGGAAAGTGCCAAAAGCCCATCAGGACAGAAGTAGAAAAAAAAAAAAATCTGCCTCAGGGCAAATTTCACCCATTAAAAATGGTGTTTCTTATTAATTTTCAAGATATTCTGAATATTAACTGTTGTCAGTTGACATTCTTGCCAACTTCACAAACACCGAATTGTATTTTTCAAAGCTAAGTTTTTTGACAATGGCTTCCAATGGGAAATGTGTTTTATTTTTGCAGTACAGCAATGAAAAAGATTTATTAAAGACTTACGTGCTATTATTTCTCTCAGATACATTGACTAACCGTTTCTTTATGTTCTCTGTTTACCAAGTAGATCAAGTTTTTTTCCAAAGCTACTCAAATTTTCCCTCGGCTTGCTTAACCTATACAACTTAGGCTATGTACAAATATTGCTACATTACTGCTAGCTCTGATTTGTGGATCATTAATAAAGCTATTAATCACAACTGAATTTAGTATTAAACAAGAAGGTGAGATTCCTTTATTAACCTTTTTACCTTCTTTCCTGCCTCTTTGCCAGAAACAACACATTAGCTTTGAGTTTCGTACAGACAAGTCAGTCAAACATGAATAATCACCTAAAATATCTGTTACTAAATGAACACGACTGGAGCGCTTTAAATCCATTGCAAGGCATATCTCAACTGCATATGCTTCCTGGCTGGTAACTACACCTCTGTTGCTTGAGGGTAGCTTTCATCAAGCCTTCTTTTGCCACACAGGTACCAAAGTATTTTTCTGATAGCAGCTCATACATGTTAACCTGAGATAATTTACCTAGCTATATAGTTGTTGTTATTATAGCACCAGTTTAATGGCTGAGGGTTATGAATATAATTAATAAGACTAGCAAAACTACTCAACATATCTAATAATCCATTTATCACAATTTGTCCCTCATTCACCTTTGCCCTTCATTGCTTTGATATTGTAATAGTGATTTAAGATCTAGAAACTCAGGAGAGCAACAGAAACCTATTTGAATGTAGTTACTTTTTTTTTTTTTTTTTTTAATGTAAAATATCACAGCTTCCTAGAAACTGAAATGCACGTGTAATTCCAAGTCTTGAGGTATAAGGGGGTATTTTATATCTTCTTTTTCTAGAGAAAAGGAATAGTTGCAAGTGTGTACTAAAACATGGTTTGTAGATAATCTGCTGTTAACATCTGTGAAACCATGTGAATTATCAACACCAAATGCTCTTCACCTTCAAACCATCATCAATGAATTAATTATTAAGTACTGCAACTATATATTCCACCTAAGTTTTGAGTTGATTTGGAGCAGTAAACTCTCAGCCTTGTAGTACTGTTCTGATTGTTGGGCAGAAACATAGTAGACGTTACCTAAATTATTTAATTTAGTATTTCATACTGTAATTCTGAGGTTATTGCTTTAATTGCTTTAGCCACATAACTTAAGATAATCTTCTTTCATTTTCTGAACATGGAAAACCTCCCCACCTCACCAGTTACAAGCTCTCATGCAGCAACATCCAGGTGGTATTTGTCATTACTATGCCTAATATTATTACCAAAGTGTCAATTATAGTAACTGTAGAAGACTGGCAAGACTTGCATGGCTAAAGTTATTGTTCCAAACTGATTTCTTCTTTTCTCATCAATATTTTGTTTAAAATTCCATGGAACAACCTTTGCTTCATATGGCTACTGGACATTTTTGTTAGTAAGGTTTTTTGTTTCACTCATGGTGAGATCTTCAATTTTACTCTCGGTTGTCTTCAAGAACAGTACTCCCGTTGAAAAGTTTAGCCTTTAAAACTAAAAACAAGCTTAACGAATATTAATTTCATGTCTTGCCAATATACCTCCTCTTAGAATTTGAAACTTTCACTGTATTTTTCAATAGTATATCACCTTTGTAAAATGATATCCCTTTATTACTGTTTTAATTATAATTTTTGATGATGAATATGCTGATTCACCCAGCAGTCTGACACATAAGAATTCAAAATGTTCTGAGAAAGGTTTTCAACTATCCATGCCAATACTACATTATTATTTAAGCTTGTATTCCTAGGTCTGACAAATCTGTGACTAAATTCAACAGAAACAGCTCCTGAGAATTAAAGTTGGACCCAATAACTGCATTAAATCAACAGGTAATATGAATAACGTTGGATCTTGAGCAATCAGAAACCTGGAAAAATAGGTTATCCAGTTTCAACAGCATCTTCTAATGTGGTATTCAGATAGTGGATTTGCTCATCCAAAGGGGTAAACAATCAGAAACAGTAATACATTATAAAAGTACTGTGTTTTTGAAGACTAATGTGCCATTACTAGCACTATTATGAGTTAATAAAACAATTAATTTTTACTGTAGGTCTAAAAAATCCATTCCAGTGTTTTTCTCTTATTTGTAACCCTTGCTTTAAAACAAGGCAGAGAAAATATGTAACAACGATTCTTACCTTATAAGAAGTATTTTTAAAGATAAATGCAAAAATATGTTATAATATTCAGTTAAGTATTAACCTCAGCTGCGGACTATTCAGCTATAAAGACTGACACTGCCAGCTTGTGATATAATGATGTCCTGCATATCACACTGATTTGCAGATGTCATTTCTTAGACTAATAACAAATTGCAGATCTGACAACACTCTCTCATTTGAAAGATATTTTTAACTTTTTGTTGTGATAGGCAACAAAAAATGATTAGTTTTAGTCATGGGATTTGACACTACAGCAGGCTGACTTCTATTTGTTGATTACTATTGATTTTTTCCTTGATACTTCATTTAAAAATCAATAGCTAGAAAGAAAAATAGGTATGGTTTACACAAATTTAAACATGCTATTGTATGCTAGAAGAGGCTACAGTTTTGGCAGGGCACTGGCATCCAATTATGAGAAAAGCTCTTAACAGGTGAAACCAAGGGCTCCAGATCGATATTCAGTTTTCTTTCTCAATCAGAGAAAGTGGCCATAAATTAGGCTCATCAGTGTTATTTTCAAGACACTCCCAAAGCAAATAATTTTATATTTTTTTCAGCCTTCCATTGCGCTCGTACTAAAGGACAAAAGGTAAAGTTTAGAACAAAATTTAAAGAAAAAAGTTAAAAAGAAATTTGTACTACCTGGCGTTCATCCGTGCCTTTAACTTTTTGGCTTTCTTTTTAGCTTTTTGTTTCTCCTCTCCATCTTTTAATGCTTCCACAGGAACAGAACTCTCAATCACAATATCCACAATGTACTTTTTTAATGACAGGTGCTCCTGCAGAAGATATGGAAGTAATATTTAATCTTACGGTACACAAGAGAGATTAAAGATTATCTTCCCAGGAAGCAGCAGTGGTAAATATTTAACCAGAGGTTAAGAAACTGAAGAAAAAAAGTAAAATAAATTTTGGAAAAGAGATTATTTCATACTGGAGAGAACACAACACGGGTATTATAAAGAGAAAGGGAGAATTATTGAGAGAAGTAACAGAGAGTAAATTTTGTCCCTCATTTTCAAGAAACTGTTGCATAACAGGAATGAACTCCAAGTTGACATCCTCTCTCTTCTCCAAGCTGCCTTTTATAGCTACATGAAACCAATGCCCTGCCCTACCAACACAAATCGTAATATTAAATGAGCTAATTCTGGTTTATGATTTTAACTCTTCATGAAAACCTAGACTTGTCTTAACTTTTGTTAAAATACATTGAAACTATTCACTACTTACAATGTTACCATTGGGTATATTACTTTTCCTCACACATTAACAAATTTGCATTTAAGTAAAATATTGGTAAAATCTCAATTGCCCACAGAAGAAACACTTTAGTTATGAAATAGTACAGTTTTGACATCATGGCATGCAAGAAAAGGGAGTGTGATTACACCATGTGATTTTAAAGAAACACTTTGTTTTAAGATTTAAAAAAAAATGTTACAAAACATTTCCTGTTTCCTCAGAGGTACTTTCAGTGAAAGTATAGACTACCCCAACGCAGTTCAAGGCCTACATTTCAAGTAACTATTCGTAATTTAGAGATGAATTACCAACAAAGCTACTCCCCTAAAGCCGTTCTCATTTTTGATTGACCTATGCTATCCATGAATGGACATGTAGGTGCTTGTAACAACTCCTGTGACCATCGGACTAGCCAGAAACTAACACATGCAAACACCCCCCCCCAAAACACCAAAACCAAACAAAACCCCAAAACACCCCACAGCTGCTAAACTGTGACTACCTTATTTATCCTTAATTCTCTCATGTTAGAAATTCACTCAAAATACTCTATGCAGCAAGTTAGATTTCAGTGACCAAGAAGGATTTCTCCTTGAGTGCCCCTTCTAAACTTACTTTTCAATCGAAATGTGCATTACTGAGTTTAACCTCTTCTGAACTATCAATGTACTTCAGACCCTTGTCCGCACAAGAAACTTACACAAATTTAATCAACACAATTTTAAGTGACCCACTTAAACTGCTACCATGTCCTCAATTAGTCTACTTCAGTTGAAAAATGTGCAAGCTGATGTTGCACACAATACTGCAATGTCCTTCTATGATAATAAAAGACTAACAGACACATTCACACTACTGAAATCTCTTGTACAAATACCTCGTTTGCAATGAGTGAACACCATATCTCCATATTGTATTGAGGTGGCTCGTACTACTGGGCTACAAAAGTCAAATGTATCAGGTTTATTTTTACAAATAACAATAAAGAACTAGTTTAATGCCAGTTATTAGAATATATTTACCACTTTTTTAATATATTGAGGCTTATTTTATATTTGCTTTCTTACAGAATACTGAACACATTATGAAGCAGAGGTCACCATTGCTTATTAGGATAATTTATCTTTGAAAATTATTAGTGCCACAATCAGATGTGGTTATTCCTTCCTTTTTGGTAAGTATCCCTCCAATACAAGTAGAAGGTGAAGTGTCAAAAAATTTATAGATAGTATTTTCCAGAAAGCAACCTACATTTTCTTTCACTGATTCAGGAAAATATTATGCCTGTTGAAAACCAAATAAATCTCTGAAATTTCCTGGAAAAAGACTGTTTAGTTTTTGTGAAGTATGATACAACCTAGCTATATATATTTGGTCAAAATAGTAATTGAAATTTCTATCTTAAATCATACGAATGCAAAATGAATGCTGAATTAACATTAGATATGAGAAATCAAGCATAATAATCTAAGCATATTCTAAAAGTAATGCTGACTTTAACTTTGCTACACTGCCTACACTGTCTAACTCCCAGTACCCCTAAAGACTTTTTCCCACAATGTATTGTCCAAGCCATGGATACAGTAATTCTAACAGCCTCCCCCCCCCCTTTAAATATTATCCATTTAATTTTAGCAAGAAGTGCTTAAAGGAAAGCTTTCTTAAGGTATCTGGGAAGGCTGCCCCCTTTCAGCATGATTCAGTTATATGAGACTAGCAAAATACCCAGTTTTTTGATGAGTTGGATATTAACCAATATGTAGTAGCACAGAACCTAAACCATCCCAATGCTGGTTATGAAAGCTCAGTTCATTTTTGTCTTCTCAGAGAAATGTAGCCCTGAACACCTACTTAAAGAATAGCTTCTCCCTTAAGCTTTATTAAAAAAAACAAAACAAAACAAAACAAAACAAAACAACCCACAAAACCCACAAACCTGGTCATAAGGCTCAAACTTCACAGGAAACTGATGGTTTCATGTTTTTTCAATGGTAAGAAAAGAAAGAACTTCCTCAGAACCGACTATGACACTATTCCTGTTTTGCTACCAGGCTTCAGGGTACTTAACCGGTGACTTTTTGTGGATGCTCAGTTATTACAAAAAGCTATTAATTATTTCAGTGGGATTTCCAAATTGAATTAGTACAATTTAGCATCGTAATTTACTATTAGTTTACCTCATGTCTTACGAGTGAGATGAAGCACCTATAATACACAAAACTAACACAGACTATTGCTATAGTTCTACATCCTTATTCAACAGTGAAACTTGGGTTTTGTTTCATCAGATCTTTGAAGGATATAGTAAATAGTTCAAAGTGACAGCAGAGCAAAATGAAATTAACACTGCACTTTGAAATGGACACTGCCTTACAAAAGGGGCAGAACATCTCCACCCAGGTGAAGTCAGCCTGCTGTCCTCCTGCTGCATGATGGCAACTGCAAACACCGTATCAGACTTCTGCTAGGCAGAAATGAGTGAGACAAACCTTTGTATCCCCTTAGCAGACACTCACCTTTTTTTCCTAATCTTATCTGTGGCTTAGCAGATGGTTCAGAGAGAACTACAGGGTTCAAAAAGCACATTCATTTATCAGCCTGTGAGGGCCAGAAGAGGTCTTGCTGTCAAGAGCACACAGGATGGTTACAAACCATTTTGTTCACATGAACTCAAGCACCTTCGTGAACGATGTTTCTCAGAGTTCTCAGCTTTCATGGGTGGCAGTTTGGATTAATATCAGACTTCATACATAGAGCTCATTAAAGTAAGACTAGAGTAATAATACCTTGTGTCACAAAAACAGTCACTTTTTGAAGGTACAGATCAAAGCGTAGGATTATCACAGTAGGCAGATCTACACCATTCAGGTGTGAAACAAGTATAACTAATAGCTTGGTATTGAATGACAACTGACATCTGAAGATAGCTGCTGCTACATTATGCTTCAGAGCCGTGTAAAAATATTTCTTCCCATGTTTTATTAAGCTCCTACTAGCTATCTGAAAAATAAAGGTTTTTAAATCCAGTGAGTCACAATGAAGTACAGTACGTCCAATCCTTTAAATAATTAAATTTGAGATTAATTTTACTTGCACAACCATTGGTTGGACAGGTTAACACACCTAAAAAGTAATTGCTGTAAGTGTATGAAAGCGAATGAAGCTAGTGCAGCATTTAGAAAGTAAACTTGCTTCATCTTCTACACGCTTTTATTTAAGCAATAATTATTGATTTTCAGGTTTTAAAATTTCTAATAAAGGTAATGCAAAATAACTAGGTAATCTATTCAGGTCTTCCTGAAAGCCTTTTACTTTATTAATTTTAATATAAGTAAATGCGAAATGCAGTAAGAATTATTAAGACTAATTTACCCTTTCCACAGAGGCATTGTGGGGTTTGTTTTTATGACAATGTGAAGGGGCATTATTGGCCTGATTCTGTGCTGTTGAGCATATTCTAACTGATAATCACCCCAAACCGTCAAATATGAGTAAACCATAAGATCTTTGGAGACTTTAAGCCATTATAAATTCAAAGCATTATTAAGTAAAGGCTCTTTTCTAGTGAAAGCTTCTGTTATTAAGATCTGTATTCACACCTACCAAAAATGTTCATTGCTGTTTCAGTTTCTATACTAGCGATCTCAACTGTAGCTGCGCCATTTCTCAAATGCTATTTTTAAAGACTTATGTATGACAAAAGACTTACGTAGGACAAAACCAGCAAAATTACTAACACAATACTTCTTATCTCAGGATTAAAATAGCACCAGCTTTGACGGCCATTATGTATCAGATTTCTGACATCATTTTTCATATGTGATAAGTCACCATTTAAGTTGCACAGCTGAGATCAAGTACTTTGCAAAATAAGATATCAACTTTCATGATGGCAGAATCTGTGCCACAAAGAGCAGATAGTCTGAACTACCCTGTGATGTACAGCTGCAAAATACAGAAACAAGAACTGAATGCTGATAGATTTCTTCATGATCATCTGCATATATTGCTCTGTATATTCTCAGATGGTGACGGCTCAGTGATGCATTAGAGCAGAAACACTCCTGCTATTTCTCTCCAGTATTATTTACATGCATTCACCAAAACTAAAGGCTGTTTTTAACAATCACAGGTTGTGCTGGTTTTGGCTGGGCTAAAGTTCGTTTTCTTCACAGGACCTAGAATGGGGCTGTGTTTTGGATTTGTGCTGGAAACACTGTTGATAACACAGGGATGTTTTCGTTATTGCTGAGCAGGGCTTACACAGAGTCAAGGCCTTTTCTGCTTCTCACCCCACCAGCGAGCAGGACGGGGGGGCACAGAGTTGGGGGGGCACAGCTGGGACAGCTGACACCAACTGACCAAGGGATATCCCAATATCCCACACCATATGACATCATGCTCAGCATATAAAGCTGGGGAAGAAGGAGGAAGGGGGTTTGTTTGGAGTGATGGTGCTTGTCTTCCCAAGTAACCGTTAGGTGTGATGGAGCCCTGTTTTCCTGCAAATGGCTGAATATCTGCCTGCTGATGGGAAGTAGGGAATGAATTCCTTGTTTTGCTTTGCTTGTGCGTGCAGCTTTTGCTTTACCTATCCAACTCTCTTTATCTCAACCCACAAGTTTTCTCACTTTTACTCTCCCACTGGGAGTTTTCCTGCAAAGGGATGTGAAGAGGCAATCTTCAGTGGGGTATGAAGTGGAGCTGGGGTTTGGCAGGCCACTGGAGGGGTATGCCTGCCTGTCCCCTTCACTGGAGTCTCCAAATGCAGCCTTGAAGGTTTGTGACTGATTGTGCCTTTGGAAGCTGCACCTCAAGATTGATAGCAAAGCCTTGGAGCAAAGTATGCCCAAGGGTTTTGTGTTTCTCCAAAACGCTTTCACCCCATAGCCCTAGAACAGCCCGCTCAACCCAAAATATATTCACCATTCCCTGTTAGCTGCTTCTTGTGGACACACTGCTGACTCTGTACTTCTCTCCATTTTTGATCTTTAAAAATCAAGCCATATAGACTTCTAACAATTTGTACGTAACACTGAAGACATTTTTAGAAAAACTGAAATAGTTTTCCTGTGCAAGTTTCAGTACTTCATTCACAAGCAAGGTGATACGAACTGACATTAATTGCACATGTAAAGCTGTGGCCAAAACAAAGCAGACAAGATAGAAATTATTCACAGAAAATGTCTTTGCTTTTCCTCTCTTCTCCCTCCACCCTCAACTGTTCTTTTAGTCACCCAGAATCCTGAAGCTTTCGAAATACAGCAGATGGGCCTCATCTACAAACTACATGAGAAATCCAAGTTGCCAAAACCATTATAGCTAAAACTCATAAGGTCACCCATGAAGTCACAGTCTTGCTGGCTATTGCCTAGCATTCCACTGCCGAAAACAGAAAAACTACCCAGTTTATCTTGTACCTTGATGGTGATCATTTTTGTTGATTAAGCATTTCTTATAACCAAGTTTTTCTCTGTAGACTGAATTACACCCCTTATATCACATGTTTATATTACATGGATTACAGCATTACTATCAATATTCTCTGAAATTAGTTTTTCAGACTCCAGAACAAACATAATTCCAAATTTTTTCCATGAAAAGTATAGCACATACTACAAAATGCTGAAATGTCATGCAGTTGAGTACAGTCCACTTTCATTTAGATGAGGAACACCATGCCATAAACTGGATTCTGAACCTCAGTAATCTCTATAAAGTACAACAGCTGGAGAATAGATTTCCTAATTTACACCGTCTTCATAAAACACCCATTCACTAGACCAACACTCTTGTCTAGCTCTCCCCATTTAGTGTCCTGATTACAACAACATCCATGTATCAGATCTTGACAGATGAAATGCTGGGTATGTAAGTATTTCTCAAACTAAAACACAAATGCAAAATTATTTTCCTACCCAATCTCTTTGACTATGACACTTGTGGTTCCCTATGTTACACATAAGCTACTATTCATGTCACTACTCAGCAAACATTTATACTAACATCATGAAATTGTGATGTAAAGTGTACCAAACAATTATTCCTAAAAAAAATTTCCTCATTCTAAAATTAGGAGTGAGCATAACAAAAACACTTATTTCCCTTTCCTTTCTTTCTAAGTAAGCATTGCCTTTTTATGAATTCTGCCTGGGGCAAGATTGCATAGGTAGGTAGGACAACATTGCAGTAAAGCATCTGTATTTCCTCAAACTGAGAAGAGAATCAGAGCCTGGCATTTGTTGCTGTAGGGCATTCATAACTTAAGATCCTCTGTTCTCTTGTGCACACATTGCTCCTTGCTGGCCTCTCATGAAGCACAATAGTCCTTCTAATGTGTAGAGGTAACAGCCAGGGAAGGAATGCTCTGAAAATTCTCCAGTCTGAAGCCAGTGAGTTGCTGGCAGGAGTGGCCAGGATCATCACCTAGTATATCAAGTATTTTCTGCTGGCTTCCATAAGCTCTGGAGGGTCCTGTGACTACCACAAAACAGCACTGGAGTGAAATCCTACTGTCTAGCAACAGGGATGTAAAGGCCTGACCTTCCCAATGTATAGTCCATTTTACACAGAGTGTGACACACTGATTAATTAGCTATGTTTCCATTATGTATAAACTAACCAATTCATGTAAGTGGAAAAACCTTCCGGCTATTGGACATTCACCCAAAAGACTGGGCCAAAATTACTTTCTTGGAATCTGAAAAGTTTATAGGGTTTTTTTCCCCCCTCTATTATTTTTCATTTTCATTCCCTCCTGTATTTCTGGATTCTGGCCAGAACTGGAGCAGAAGCAACAGAATACCATAAGACTAGTTATCTTCATTATTTTTATACTCTTTCCAACCTTAAATCCCCGAGGTTGGAAAGAAAAGGCATTCTTCTAAGTTTTCTAACTGAATTCTGCAGACCTAGGCAACTTGAAAATCTGACTCTAGCTATTTATCCAAATTTGATCTTTAGAACTTCCAAACACTTGTTTTCACTTGTCCTCTCATATCAGCATTAAAATAAACATGAGGAAGATTATAAGAAATACTTTTAGTAGCTCAAATCACAATAATTGCTGTCATTCTTTTACCATTTTAATAATAAAAAATAATAGCAAACTGAGTATTCTGTATAAATGTAAGGTACATAACATTATATTCTAACAAATCAACAGGTAACTATTTTGAAGCCTACATTTATCTTCTGGATTAATACCTTTACCTGTTTCAAAATAAACAATATTCTGTAATGGCAGAAAATAATTTTAAAATGTTTTCAATATTTATTACCAACGTCAGGAATAACGGTTTCTTAGAGCCCTTAAGTGATTATGTACAAGTATTTGCCAAATTTTGAAGAGGTTTTTTTAAGGTTCAATTCTAAATCATGTTACCACAGGAATATTTGTTCATGATTTTATTACATGTTTCAACAAAACTCCTCAGTATTTTACTTTTTTCCTCTTAGCCTAGGACAATGTTTAATATGGAAAACAGATGCTGAAGCAGACTATGAATTATATCAAATGCAAAATTCAATTTTCAACATTATAACCAATGACAACTTGAAACACAAACTGTCATTAATGCTTAATCATAGAGAGATCACGTTTGTGATAAAATACTGTTATAATACCACAAGTGATGATCCACTCCAAAATATGGAGAAGATTCAAAATAAGGAAGGTATTTACCTGTTACCATTAGAGTTATTGTTAAGTGCTTCATTTGTGAAAAATCCAGTTATAAAAACAAATGGATATTCAAATATTATTGTCTCAAAATAAAGATTTTAATTATTCACATTTCTATGCTAGAACATACTGTAGAAGATGAGCAGAGCATTAAAAAACTTTTATTATTCATTGAAAACTGAAGACCAACCTTTCATCATAAAAGTAGTTTTTTCTTCACTTCCTGAATTTAATTAAGACTGAATTTTTTAAATGAGGGACTAATACTGCTTTTGAGCATGTCCAAACTAAATAGTATTCTTACTGCTAATGCCGACTGCACTTTTAGTCACCTTGCTTTTCTGTAAATTCAATACTACAGCCTGCCACCAAGATAAATAGCAAATAATATTCTGCATAGTAGGTGCAGATATTTCTTGGGATTTTTAATATCATTCCCTTTCCCACTTGTCACTCAAGGATGTGCAAACATAAGGCAAAAAACCATAAAGCTGTTTCTTCCACAAGAATGAGAGTTCTGCATACTGGACATGGAAAGCACCACTCTACAGATTAGGGAAGAGAGCTGGAAACACTGACAATATCATCTGGCTGCAAGGGCAAGCAAGAGAGAATGGGAAATGAGAGTGCAGTTGGTCCTGCCAGCAGTTTTTCTTACTGTCTGTGAATATTCAAGATATCCAAACTAAAAGAAGGAAGGGGGCAACTGTTGGCAACAATCTATCACAATTAAAGACACAGCCAATAAACAATTAATCATGTACATCTTTGCCAGGAAAAACAACAGTTCACAATATGTTAGAGGTAAGAATCTATGGCTGTGCAAAGTACAAAAAAGTAAAATTGATGTATAGAGTACTGAGAGACCTTCTGCAAACTGCATTGTGGATTAAACTTTATAATTACATGATCATTCATGACAGATTCTTCTAGGACAAATGTATTCACAGCAAAATAACAAGGCCAGAGTTCCTGTAATTGTTGGATACCTGTGGTACTTTCGACATGAAACATCCATAAACAAAAACGGACCACAGATGCTTGGCCTAATTCCATTCCTCTAGCAACACACAATCCCTCTCTAAAAAATATCCTCCCTTCCTCACGAAAAAAAAAATTGAATAAAGCAAACTCCTGAGGCTTTACTGGGATGGGGAGTTCTTGAGTATAGGTGATTTACAGATTGCTTCCACTGAGCAATAGAGAAGAAAAATGGGCTACTGTTGGAAAACTATAACCAGATGCCAAGAAAAAAATGAATTCACAATGAAGTCTATATTCTGTAACTCTGCAGATAAAAAACAGGAATATTGTTCAACATACGACCAAACCGTATGCACTACTGTATTACCCAGAAATGACTTCAGTATTATATACCACTAGAGCTGAGTCAAGATCATTTCCTTGTACTGTAATAGACAGAACTCATCATTCAAGTTTTCAAAAGAGACAGGAGTGCTAACATACACCGGAATAAGACCAAGCCCACAAGTGTCAGGAACACGGAGTTCATAGCCAAAAAAAAAATAAAAACAAACCAAACCCACATGAAAGCCTTAGTTCAGAGCCTTGAATAATCAAACACAAGAGAAGAGCTTAAAGCTGAATGCTAAGGACTTTCATTATTTAGAGTGAAACTCAGAATAAATAAAGATGGTTAAAACCACACTTGCCAACACAACAGAAGTAGACATGTAACATTCACATGAATGTTCACGAAGAAGAAAAAAAGAACTATTAATCTTGCCTAACAATTTTTCAAAACCACATACCCACAGGTATAAATACATCAAACTCCTCTATTACATGAAATGTAAAAATTGTTCATCTTTACCCTTATTATTTTCCATTTTGCTTAACCTTTAAGATAGTTTGCCAAACAACTTCATACGATACTACTCTTCATTTAAATAGAACTTGAAAACACTGATTCTGAAGGGAAAACAAAAAGTATTTTTCCCAATACTGCTAAGGCTGAAGCAAGAAAACAATAGCTACATCTAAGATAATTTTAATGAAAACATAGTGAACAAGAAACAAACAAACAAACCGAAACCATAACTAGCAAAGTCCAGGCATCATCATGTCTCTAGACAAGAAAGCTCCTTGTAACTACATAAGAAAAAGAGCAAAGGTCAGGCATGAAAACATTCCCACATCTCTTTCCCTCATTAATTTTGTCTGTAAAAAATAGTGGAAGCAGCATACAACTTTGAGAAAACAGCTTCTTTAAGAAGAAAAACAACCCCTTGCCCCTAAGAAGCTTTTAGAAACTGAAACTCATACAAACATCAACTTTCTTTGTGTGTTGTGCTAGCTATAAACTTTACATGGCTGGAACAGAACTTGTACCAGCACAACTCTGCTTTCTCAGGCAGCCTCTCACCACATCCTGGCAAAAGCACGGTCCTGCCAGTGTCACAGCGGCTGTACCAGGGGATCTTGCCAGCACAGTTATGCATGTTGTAAATCAGACCCTGCTACAATCTAGACAGACCCATGCCAGAAAAGGCTTGCCCTGGAACCCCAGCCAACTTGACAGCACACACTACAGGGTAAGCTTTAGCCACTGACTACCTGGTTTTTTTTTAGAAGGGATGTGGGTGGGCTCAACCAACCATATCTGTCTAGAAATCCTCACATTTTAATACTGTCAATCTTCAGACAACAACAATCTCTTCACTCCATCACAGGATTATATTTTCATTTGATCTAAATATACCTCTAAGAAGTTCTTTGTTTCATTTATATCATGACAATAGTGTCAGCTTTCTTCCCTGATAAAAAACCCCACATTTTTCACATATGCAAACAAAGCTTTATTAATATTCCTCCATCCTGCTGTAGAATACATAAAATTCTAGCATGCACCTTACATAAATAAACCAAACCACTGCAAAGTTATCTATTTCACATGTTCCTTAGAAGTACTTTTCACTTATTAGAAACATTCATAGACTGCATAGAATTACATGATTTGTACTCTAAAAGTGCCTTTAAACCATGGTATTTAAGTGATGGGAGATACAGACGAGAGATAGGACAATGGTTCAAAGGAAGCACGCTATAGGATTACCGATGTTACGTGCATTCCTCAGAGCAAACCAGGACAGACAAGAAAGGCAAAGAAAAAAGGGAAAGCAGAGGGTCATAAAAATGAAGAAATAATCTAGGAGCTACAGGTGGGAGCAAACGTCTATGAGGTCCTTGCAGAGACTCCTCAGTCTAATGAAATCACAATGTGTGGCTTTCAGCTGGCACCTTTCCAGTGGTGGCCTTTGTGTCAAAAGCCCTTTGTGTCACACAGGCTTTGAATCAGCAAAACAATCAGTCATAACTTGCAACATACTAACTGATTCCAGTGAAGTCAATGAAACCAAACTGCATACACTGTTTACATCTTTTGCTGAACTGAAAGTAATATGAATATTAACAGAGGAGACAGGAAATCAATAGCATAGAAAAGAACAATGTAAAAAGGTAAAGCTGTATGTTTGATGGAAGAAGACATGCATTTAAGCAGAGAGGGAAAATGTACACAGAACATTGTTACTGCACTGAAGATAATGGTGAAATGTGTGGGACAGTGATAGCATTGCAAGTTTCAAAAATACAACGAGGGAAAGATGACTTTTAGCCTGAAGCCTACCCTGCTGAAAGAGTTTTGCCATTTACTTGAATGAATGTGTTTATAAGAGACTGGACAAAAGAAAAGTTAAACAGGAAGTAAAAAATGTGACTAGAACTTAATTTGATTTCACCTGATGACCACCCTTTCAAAATCAAAAGGTTTTTGCTTTAAGAGAAATCTACATCCTTTTCAGCTGGAGACTAATAAATACCCAGATGAAAACCCAAAAAGCTATCATACAATCTTAGCCATAACTTCATGTTTTTTGATTTTTAGTATCTTAATATGTAACAAAATATTTTGTGAGTTTCACCAAATATATCGCATCTACAAGTGAATTCATCTTATTGATGACCTACTAACTTAGCTGTCAGCTCTTGCACAATATATGCTGGGATTAAGCACAATATATGCCCCAACAGGAAGTCTACTTTTATCTCTGAAAACGTTTGTAAAATTACAGAGCCTAGAGATGCTATGGCAAATGGAAAAACTCTAGAATATAAAAGTTTCTTATTATATCTGGCAAGATCAACTGCCAGCATCCACCTGGCCCAGAGAAATTCGTGTCAATGATCATTCAGTACAGCTTTTAACTTTTTGCTTACAGTCAAATCAACCAACAAAAAACCCTTACTGTAAGAAGGCATATTATATAATCACTTACTTAAATCCATTTCCAAAGTCTTAAGGAGATGCTCAAATCTTACCTTCTGTGATACCAATATGGTCAAAACAGACGTATTTCAAACTCCTTCTGTAATTTCTCAAGTAATAACAAACAAATTCTATTGTCAGATTGCAATTCAAAAAAAGCTTTCTTTCTAGGCAGCTACTTATTATACTTAACAGGTTTAACACAAAACAAGTCAAAGATCAAGAGTAAGTTATCTGAGGTGTCAAGTGCATAAGACTAAAGGTGAAATTTTATTAGGTCAAAGGTGATATAAATAAAATCATCTATGTCAAAGAAGAAGGGTCACAGACAAGATATACATAATCTAAAGACATCACAGATTACAAGTAATAATTTTAAGTAGTACAAGTGTGTTCTCACTACAGACACCTTCACTGACTTAAAAAATTGAAAATAGTGATTAATAAGTAGCTATGAATATTATAATGCTTCCCTGGAATATGGTTTTATTTCTTTATAATACTTTGGAAATTTTTGCTCAAGTATTTCAAAACTTAACTAAAGTTACTGAATGCTTTATTTGTGGAGGGGCAAGGTTTGGCATTAACTATGCATGCTGAATAAGGAGGCACAAAGCAGATTGCTCTGATAAATAAAATTGCTTTTCTGCTTTACAGTGACCGTATCTCTAGCATGTATATCTTATTACTGCTCAAAAAAAAAAAAAAGGAAAGAGAGGGCCTCAGGCCAAGGAAATTTCAGATTACAACAGTACAGTTCAGAATCGTATACTTGGACTAATTAACATTTAACTATACATAATATATTCAATATCTAACATCAGAAGTATCCATATGTTGCCAGTATGCCAAATACTATGCACCATCTTGATTAGGATATTTAAATGTGCTATTGTAATCATCAAGCTGTTCATTCAGTTAAGACTGTTCTCTCTCCTTTTGCTCCTGCACTAAGTGCACATTCAAGAAATCCCATACATTTAATCTTAACCTGGATCTTAAATTCACATCAAAATGTTTTGCTGGAAAACACTGGATTTACATATATGATGTTGGACACCACAAAAATTAAGATATCTGTGCCCTCTAGTGGAACTTCTTTTTCACCAACTGGGCACAAATGCAGCTGTTACAACATGATCCTTTCTTCTGGAATTGTTAAGCTATCAAATTACATGTTGTGAATAGTGTATAACCCCCAGTCAAAAGAAAATCTAGGTCACTGTATTCATCTGAGACAGTTGCCCAGCAAGAACCCTAGTTCAGTTATCAGTGGCTAGACAGGTACAAGCCAAGGCTAGGTAGATACAAGTATTAGGTTGCCCACACTTTGGTGCGTGTACCAACATGACAGATTCTGGGAAATCTCACAGCTTATATTTATAGGAAAATGGATGCAGTATGAAGCCTTCTACTATATATCATCCAGTTAGGTAAACCTGGCTTCTAAAACCAAATCCAAAACCACACAACTCCCACTTACCACTGTAATGAGGAAAAAAGAAACAGAAAAGATAGTTTATATACTTTCATTGGAGTTAGGAAGGGGTAGGCAAACTGAAACTCAGCAAATATTTATTCGTCCAGACTAATTTCTCTCTCCAATTTTCTTTTTCTGTTTTTTCCAGTGATAACCACCTCTGTGAGTTTGAGTACCTTGGAAACTTAACTCTCCAAAGCTTTTTAAAAAGGATGCAAGAAGCTGTAAACAAAGAGAAGATTTCAACAAATAAAAATAGTAACAAGAACTGCAACGGAAACAAGGAGACCACCAAAAATTAGAAGTACTGAGCAGTACCGTTTAAGTCAGCTTGGCTGAAACAGATTTCCAAACACAATGAAGTTAAATCTGAATCAGCTCTGGAGAATTGGCTTGTACATTATTTCTTTGTAATACCTGACAGGTATAATACACGGACATTCACAAACTTTTTGGATAAGATAGAAGTCGAAGTCTGGCTGTTACAATTTGTCTCGTAGGAAAGGCCTTGACTTCATACTGTGGTTCAATTCAGGCAGCAGCAATGAGAAACTAAATCAGACAACCATTGAGGAGTCTTTTCTTCAAAACAGCATAGTTGCTTAATTTAGTATAAAATGTCCTCAATGCTTCCTAAGTCACCCAATTCTCCTAAAGAAGCTACTGAAAAACTAAGCAACTAGCAACGCTAATACTTGCAAAGCACCTCCAATCTTACATGCTGAAGTAATTCAGCACTACAATTTTCAGCATTATTGACCTTGATGCATAGGATAGCACATCTGACAACCTAAAAAAGGACTAAGGTATTTTAAGCAACAGGAAGGAATAAAAAAAAACTAAAGCAAAAGGCACCTGCAACACATCACATTTTTATGATGAAAAGATTAATATAGCGAGATAAAAATGCCTTTGGATTAATAGGAAAGCGATTATTCACATTCCATACACAATCTGTTTCAAATGGCAGTTGCCTGAAGTATTTGATCCACCAGTTTTTTAATTCCTTTTCATTGGTAGTTTATATTCAAAAAGGCACTAATATTCCCATGCTAACACAAATATTCTTGTTCTATTCCTCCATAATAATTTTCAAGACTTTCTTAGACTACTCAGCTGGATGGCATTTAAAACTAAACGTAATATAGAAAAAAAATTACAGAACTTACCACTTCTTCATCGGAAAGCTCTCGTCCTTGTATACTACTGTTTTCTCTCACAGCTTGTTGGTGTTTTTTCCCTTTAATGTGGCTAAAAAGGTATACTTCTGATGAAATCTGTAATGACAATGACTTAATAGTAAATTTTTTTCCTCGATAATTCCATAATCTATAAATAACAGTACTTTAAATATAACATATGCCAATTTGTCAGGAGTATGTTCAGAATTTCAAGCACAGTACTTTATTCCTCAATGTAATTTACACAAATATCGCAGGACTTAAGAGTAAATGTCATAATGATTTGCTAGCCAGCTGTATAGTAAGACGTTAAAAAAAGTCTTGGCTTCTCATCCTAGTTTGACTTCAATCTAACCTCCTATATAGGACTTACATTCTAAAATGCACTATCAGTGAATATGCAAGACTCCAGTCTGCTGAACCTGGGTTTCTGTTCCAGCACCACTTGAGGTGATCCCGTGCAAACTTGTTTAATTCAGCAATTAAAGAAAAATAATGCTTAAGAGGACATATGGCTTTATTCAACAATGCATAGTCTATGCAAATCAGTAAAACCAGTTCTCAGCAAGAACAGATCTCCCTACTCAGTGACTGTACAGCTTCTTCTTCTCCACCAGTCCTGGGACATACCGAATGGTGGACACAAGACATACCCTGTTGGAATCAGAGGTCTGCCTAGCAAAGTACTTGGCTTTTAACAGTGACCAAAAAATAAGACACCTAAGGAAAAGTAGAGACAAAGCAAACACTGATTCTCCCCTTCAACACTTTTAAGCCTCCAACCAAACTCAGTTCAAGAACTTCTTGAGCTTGATGTGGTTTCTCTCTATCTAGTAACCTTCAGTGAATTTCAATCCAGTGAAACTTGTCCAATAATCCCCTGAACTCACATTAAATTCAAATACCCTCAGGATCTCATAACAAGGTGTTCACAGCTCAGCTACCTGCTATGTAAAGAAACACATTCTTTACTTTGCCTTAAATCTACATTTAACTACCTTCATTTGATGCTCCTGAACTCTTGCTTTTGTTAGAAGAGACATCTAATAACTGAACATTGTCCACACTCTCCATTCTACCTACAACTCTACAGTTCTTTCACATCTTTCCTAAACCACCTGATTTATAGACAGAATAATACAAAATAAGGTGCACTTCACAAGAGCAGAGCAGGGACACAGTAGGTGTAGAGTACTCTCACCTGTGAAGGAAGAATAATTTGTAGCTTAAAGGCTTAGGTTGGCCTTAAAATTCTGACCGTCCCCTATATCCAACTTACCATTACATTGCATAATGAGCACTGTTTTTTTCGTTCATACGGTGTAAGTTTTGGTGCATAATCAGTATTAGCATGTCTTCCACTACTTAATTCAGCTGCTTTCTCTTTTCTTTGTTCAATTTGTTCCATGTGCCTTCTGATACTTTCATCATGCTGAATGGAAAATAACCAAAGCAACACCGAATAAAGACATTGAATTACAGCAAATGGAATTAAACTGTGCAAAGAAATATTGGGAATTACCAAATATTGTACAATTAGGATGAACTTCTGTTAAATTGAAACTATTTATTTCTGAAAGGCATTAAAATGTCACCACACACCAGACATTTTAACATTATGCTATGATTTTAAAAAATCAGTCAGCAGTATTGTTGTTTTATAGGTGATTATTAATTAATAATCTCCTGCAAATCTTTCTGTAAATCTTTTTGTTACATTTAACAGCTCAGTTCTGGTTTTGCTCTTAATGAAACACTAGTACATAATGCAAGTGGAACTTTCAATTCTACAAATATGTACATTATGTAGCGCTGTTTTCACACACAGATATGAAATCATAAAGTGCAAATTAAAGTAAAATAAATTACTTGTTATTTAACTGCAGTAGCAGGCACAGTTCACTGGATTATTTCAGAGGGTTTTCATATCTAACCCTCATGAGAATGGAATAAACGCTCAACTATTATATAAGATCAGAGGCTGGGGTATGAACCTGTATTTAATAACAAAAATGGATTTTACAGTACAAGTAAATGTAGCTATGGTGCTTCAGACTGGAATCAGGGCAAAGAATAACAACAAAAAAATTATTTGTACATCTACATAAACCACACTACAATAAAAATTTACATAATTTATCATTAATTGAAACTTTAATACATAGTTCCACCACAGAACCTTAAAAATATAATTTATCATTTCAGAAGTCTTTACATCTCTTGAAAAACAGTGGCTATCTCTTCAAACTTCTGATACCTTGGTTCTCCACTGGGCAGTCAATTCAGCTGAACAGAACTACAAGAAGGTTGATCTTTATGCCTATTTTATGAAATAACTGGAGCCCTTCACGAAACAAACAGAAATAGCAGGCCACACTTGACAGCATTAATTTCAGTACCTTTTGATAGCACCTTCTGTGACTGGTGAACTGTCTTCACCAAGCAGTGTGCAAGTTTTTACGTACTGATTTTCCTCTCGATTTAACTCAAAATTACTTTGACTTATCTTGGAAAGTACAAGTTTACTTGTTCTCATAGTCAAAGCTTTGAAATTAATGAATTCCACAGAGCTCAGTCCTGCTCTTTCCAAACTATACAGTGTACTGTTATACAGCAAGGTTGTCTTCTTAATGAAAAAGTCTAAATGAAAATATCTTGTAAAGTTATATAATTCAGGACACTGTACAGTGCACTGTAACATCTTCAACAAATAAAACATACACAGAGAAAGTAATTTCACAGAAATTCTATATTCTTGATCTTTTTTTAAAGTAAAGTATCCTTTTATACCTTCAGCTGAATCTTCTTCTGTAGTTCTTCCATGGCTTCTTGTTGAGCTGCCGTAAGAGCTGCCAACCTCTCTTCTCGATCCCTAACCAAAAGGTAATATAGAGAAAACTTGTAATAATGTAAAGCATGCATAATATTGACTAATTTATGTTTGAAAATAAGAACAAGCACCCCAAAATATGAAGCTGAAGATGGCTCAGTAGAAAAGAAATACAAGAGAAAGCAACTTAGTTAACAGAGAATACAGATGCTTTAATTTCAATGATTTAATAAATCACAGAATCATAGCATGTCCTGAGTTGGAAGGGACCTGCAAGGATCACCAAGTCCAATTCCTTTCCCTGCACAGGACAACCCCAAATTCACACCATATCTCTGAGGGTGTTGTCCACGTGCTTCTTGAATATCGTCAGGCTTGGTGCTTTGGCTGCCTCCCTGGGGAGCCTGTTCCAGCGCTCCACCACCCTTTGGGTGAAGAACCTTTTTGTAACATCCAACTTAAACCTCCCCGGCACATCTTCCTGGGGCAGGAAGGCCTTCCTAAAGGCAGATATTTGAACCTTTGTAGCAGAACCTGGATCATAGCTCAGTCCAAACCAGAGCAATAATAGTCAACGCGATGCTACAAAATAGTGATGAATGTGATACCCTGCCACCATTAGCATTCTTCAGCCAATGGCCGCAGTCAGTGAACCAAAGGGGAGGAGTACAATGGCAAATTGAAGAAGAGCCATACAACAATGAGGGAAATGCATTTTATAAAACTGACGATCAGTGGAAGTTTGAATATATAAAATCACAGATAAAACTTTGACCAATATCAAATGGTACCATCATGAGTCATATATCAATGCTCTAGAATACTGTGGTTCTAAATGTTCAAGATACCAAAGGACAGCAAAAGATCAGATATTTATCTTATTGTCTCCTTCTGCACATAACTCCACTCATGACCTATTTTGTTCACTGAACCTGCGTGCTCTACATTCCTCTTCCAAAAACTGAATCAAGCCTCAAACTTGAAGCAGTTGTCTGCTTCACTTTTAGCAACTCTCCTTCCCATCCGCAGCAAAGTGCTGTTGTGGTTTAGCTGGAAACTCAGCCCCACACAGTTGCTCGCTCACTCCCCCACTGGTGGGATGGGGGAGAGAATCAGAAGGGTAATGCTCGTGGGTTGAGATAAGAATAGTTTAATAATTAAAATTAAAAGAAACAACAACAAAAATGCAATGGAAAGGAGAACAACAAGAGGAGTGAAACCTGGGGAGGAGGAAGGGGGGGGAATGAACCACCAGTGAAACAAACCGCACGCAACGCAGCCGCTCACCGCCTGCCGACCCGATGCCGCGCCTTCCCAGAGCTGCAAACTGCCCCCCCTTAATATACTGGTCATGGTGTCACATGGTATGGAATGAACATGTCATTGGCCAGCCGAGGTCAGCCGCCCCTGCCATGGCCCCGCCCCTCCCAGCCCCACCAAGATGACAGAGCGCGGGAAGCTGGAAAGGTAGCTGACCCCCACAGGCACTACAGTGAAGAGAACTAACCCCTTCTCAGCCAAAACCAGCACATTCCATACCATTTACACCATGCCCAGGTCCCATACCATCCAATACAACCTTACCAACCACCACCCCTCCCCTTCCCATCCTTTAACATAATACACAGACATCGTTCCCTTAGTTTATGGGCCTTCCCTGTAAAGTGTCCATTAAGTGTCCATTGAGTTCACCCAGTCCATGACTCTGGGCTCCATCTGTCGTATCAGTCTTTCAGGGTGGGAGAGGTGGTGTGTGTGGCGTTGGGTTGCTGCATACCGAGTCAGTCATCGTTCCATCACTGCTGCACTTTGCTTGTTTCACAGTTTATCTTCCATGGGTTGGGAGGCTCGTACTCTGATATCATTGATACAACACAGAGGTGACACACAATATTATATAGCAGTTCGCATTGTGCTATTCAGTTCATTGACTGTTTTTGCCCAAAATCAAATCCCCTTGAGGCGCACATCGGATTTCTCCATCCTCCCGCATCACCCACCAAGTGCACCCAGGTCCTCAGGCAAAAGCAATCCCGCAAATGGGTTTGCCTTTGCCTGAGGCAGGAAGAAGCCAGACTGTGTTCCCCAGCATACTTTTTGCGTGCACTACAGGGACTTTGTCCCCTTCTACAGTATGTAGGATTTCTGACTGGGCAGGGCCAGCTCGATTGGCAGATCCCCTTGTGTTGACTAACCAGGTGGCTTTTGCTAAACGTGTATCCCAGTGCTTGAATGTTCCACCCTCCATCGCTCTCAGTGTAGTTTTTAACAGTCCATTGTACCATTCAGTTTTCCCAGAGGCTCGTGTGATAGGGGATGTGATACACCCACTCAATACCATGCTCTTTGGCCCAGGTGTCTATGAGGTTATTTTGGAAATGAGTCCCGTTGTCTGACTCGATTCTCTCTGGGGTGCCATGTCGCCACAGGGCTTGTTGTTCGAGACCCAGGATAGTGTTCCGGGCAGTGGCATGGGGGACAGGAAATGCTTCCAGCCAGCCGGTCGTTGTTGCTACCATTGTAAGCACATGGCGCTTGCCTTGGTGGGTTTGTGGGAGTGTGATATAGTCAATTTGCCAGGCCTCCCCATATTTATATTTCAGCCATCGTCCCCCGTACCACAGAGGCTTTACCTGCTTCGCTTGCTTGATTGCAGTGCACGTTTCACATTCGTGGATAGCCTGTGCAATAGCGTCCGTGGTCAAGCCCACCCCTTGGTCACAAGCCCACCTGTATGTTGCATCTCTCCCTTGATGGCCTGAGGTGTCATGGGCCCATCGAGCTAGAAATAGTTCACCCTTATGTTGCCAGTCCAGATCCACCTCAGCCACTTCAATCTTGGCAGCCTGATCTACCTGCTGGTTGTTCTGATGTTCTTCAGTGGCCCGACTCTTGGGGACATGAGCATCCGCATGATGTACCTTTACAACCAGGTTCTCTACCTGGGCAGCATATCTTGCCACAATGTGGCGGCCCAGATGGGTTTGCCTCTACGCTGCCAGTTGCTGCTTCCACTGCTGTAACCAGCCCCACAGGGCATTTGCCACCATCCAGGAGTCAGTACAGAGATAGAGCACTGGCCACTTTTCCCATTCAGCGATGTCTAAGGCCAGCTGGGTGGCCTTTACCTCTGCAAACTGGCTCAATTCACCTTCTCCTTCAGCAGGTTCTGCTACTTGTCGTGTAGGACTCCATACAGCAGCCTTCCATCTCCAGTGCTTTCCGACAAGGTGCCAGGACCCATCAGTGAACAGGGCATATTGCTTCTCATTTTCTGGCACTTCGTTATAGAGTGGGGCTTCTTCAGCATGTGTCTCCTCCTCCTCTGGTGATATTCCAAAGTCTTTGCCTTCTGGCCAGTCCATAATCAATTCCAAGATTCCTGGGCAACTGGGGTTTCCTACTCGAGCCCGCTGGGTGATCAGTGCAACCCATTTACTCCATGTAGCATCAGTTGCATGGTGTGTAGAGGGGATGTTTCCTTTGAACATCCAGCCCAGCACTGGCAGTCGGGGTGCCAGGAGCAACTGTGCCTCAGTACCAAGCACTTCTGAGGCAGCTCGAACCCATTCATATGCTGCCAATATCTCTTCTTCAGTTGGAGTCTAGCGGGCTTTGGACCCTCTGTATCCCCGACTCCAAAACTCTAGGGGTTGACCTCTGGTCTCCCCATGTGCTTTCTGCCAGAGGCTCCAGGTAGGGCCATTCTCCCCGGCTGCAGTGTAGAGCACATTTTTTACATCCTGTCCTGCCCGGACTGGCCCAAGGGCTACTGCATGAACTATTTCCTGTTTAATCTGTTCAAAGGCTTGTCATTGCTCAGGGCCCCATCTGAAATCATTCTTTTTCTGGGTCACTTGATGGAGGGGGCTTACGGTCAGACTGTAATTTGGAATATGCATTCTCCAAAAACCCACAACGCCCAAGCAAGCTTGTGTTTCCTTTTGCTAGTTGGTGGAGACATGGCTGCTATTTTGTTGATCACATCCATTGGGATCTGACGACGTCCGTCTTGCCATTTGATTCCTAAGAACTGGATCTCTTGCGCGGGTCCCTTCACCTTACTTTGTTTTATGGCAAAACCAGCTTTCAGAAGGATTTGGACTATTTTCTCTCCTTTCTCAAAAACTTCTTCCGCTGTGTTGCCCCACACGATGATGTCATCACTGTACTGAAGGTGTTCTGGAGCTTCTCCGTGTTCCAGTACAGTCTGAATCAGTCCTGAAGCAGTCGATTCCAGGTGTACTGGACACCCTTCCAAGTGAAAGCAAACTGTGGCCTGCATTCTGCTGCCAGAGGGATTGAGAAGAATGCATTAGCGATATCAGTTGTGGCATACCACTTGGCTGCCTTTGACACCAGTTCATATTGAAGTTCTAGCATGTCTGGCACAGCAGCACTCAACGGTGGAGTGACTTCATTCAGGCCATGATAGTCTACTGTTAGCCTCCACTCTCCATTAGACGGAATTCCGCACTGGCCATATGGGACTGTTAAAGGGTGAGTGGGTCTTACTGATGACTCCTTGGCTCCTCAGTTGGTGAATGAGCTCATGGATGGGGATCAGAGAGTCTCGGTTGGTGCGATATTGCCGCCGATGCACTGTTGTGGTGGTGATCGGCACCTGTTGTTCTTTGACCTTCAGCAACCCCACAACAGAAGGGTCCTTTGAGAGGCCGGGCAAGGTAGACAGCTGTTTCATTTCCTCTGTCTCCAAGGCAGCTACACCAAAAGCCCACCTGTACCCTTTTGGGTCCTTGAAATAGCCTCTCCTGAGGCAGTCTATGCCAAGGATGCACGGAGCCTCTGGGCCAGTCACAATGGGGTGCTTCTGCCACTCAATCCCGGTTAGGCTCACTTCGGCCTCCAATACAGTTAGCTCTTGGGATGCCCCTGTCACTCCAGGGATACCGATGGGTTCTGCCCCTATATAGTTTGATGGCATTAAGGCGCACTGTGCACCAGTGTCCACTAAAGCTTTATACTCCTGTGGGTCGGACGTGCCAGGCCATCGGATCCACACAGTCCAGTAAGCCCAGTTATCCCTTTCCTCCACCTGGCTCGAGGCAGGGCCCCTCTAGTCTTGATCATGGCAGTCACAACTCACTTCTGTGAATGTGAATCAAGCATCTCTCTATTACGCTTAGAAATAAAATCTGCACTTCTACTCCTCTGTCTGGGGACTTGCTCACTGGAAATTGGAGCAGCAGCTTTCCTGGAAGAGCCTCCCTGAGTGATTGTTCTTCCTTGCAGTTCACGTACTCGTGCCTCTAGGGTCGAGGCAGGCTTGCCATCCCACCTCCTCATGTCCTCTCTGTGGTCACCCAGGTAGAACCACAGGGTGGCCCGTGGTGTGTATCCTCTCCTTTGAGCCAAAGGACACTTATTCCTAACAGCTGAGACACTACTCTGTAGAGGTGGGGAGCAGGACATATCTTCTTTGAGTTGCTGGACCTCTCGGGATAGTTTCTCCACAGCAGAGACTAGACAGGAAGAGATATTTGTTTCGTAATCCCGGAGTCTATCAATCACCTCCGCCACTGTTGGTGTCTCGTCCCCTTTCCAGGACATCACTGCCAACGAGTCTGCATGCGAACATGGCGCGCTCTGTACAAACTTCCGCCACATGGGTCGTGTGTACTCGGCTTCATCTGGATCTTTGGATGACCGTTGATCGTCCAGGTCACCATAAATCACCTCAAGCACAGCTAATTTCCTTAGATACTGGATGCCTTTCTCCATGGTTGTCCATTTTCCTGGGTGATATGTAACATCTTCTTTAAAGGGATACCGTTCCTTCACTCCGGACAGGAGTCGCCTCCAGAGGCTGAGGGCTTGTGTTCTTTTTTCCAATTGCTTTGTCAACGCCCCTGTCCCCAGATAGGGATCCCAGTTGTTTGGCTTCTTTTCCCTCTAATTCCAGGCTACTGGCCCCATTATCCCAGCATCGGAGCAGCCAGGTGACAATGTGCTCCCCTGAACGACGGCTGAAATCTTTTCGCGTATCTCGCAACTCGCTCAAGGACAGGGATCGGGTGGCCTCTATTTCATTTATGACTTCTTCCTCCTGTCCCCGTGACGGCCCTGCTTTTTCATCATCCCGTTCTAAACAAGTTGACGTCCGCTTCCAAGATTTTGTCTTGTGCATGAGGGTGACTGATACTGGCACGGGTTGATTCTCTGAGCCAGCTCCAGTACTTGTCGTGGGGGTTTGAGTGGCCGCAGTGCCTGTCACTTTGCCTTTCAATCCGGAGACGTTCTCTTCCCCTTGGGAGCAGTGAGTACTGCTGAGCAGGGCTCGGTACGCATGGGCCAGGCCCCAGCACATTGCAGTTATCTGTGTCTCTCTGGAGTTCCCAGCATAACAGCTTATTTTCTCCAAATCTTCTGCTAGTTTTTCAGGATTCTGCACTTGTTCAGGGTGAAACGCCAAAACACTGGGGGTGCCCACTGCCCTAGGTATTTGCCCATGCTATCCCACATGCCCTGCCAGTCTATCAAGCCTTGGGGCAGATTTCTGGGTGATATTCTTAAGTTGCTTAGTCAGAACCAAAACAACATGCCCAAAAACTAACAATAAGTGCACCTTAACCACCCAAGGATGTTCAAGACACAAAAGGTTTGTTGTGACAGAGGCGGAGACATCATAGAACAAAGTTGCAGAGATACCATTCTGTATTTCCTCCGTATTAGATCTCTCCGAGGAGGAGGTATAATTGCTAATCGCCTCAACAAGGTGGTAGCCAAAGTACAGTAACCGTTTCAGCAAAAACCTCAAATACCAGATAAAGCTGAAAACCAGTGATTGCATAACAGATCTCGTAGGCAAAACGTTACTAATCACAGCAGAACACAGCAGACTAAACAAACCAACACCAATCTTTAACACCAACTGCAAAAAGGGCAACGTGGTGCTGTGACCAGCAGCTGTTATTATCTCCAACCCTTGAGCCCCATGTTGGGTGCCAAAAAGACTGTCATAGTTTAGCTGGCAGCTCAGCCCCACACAGGCGCTCGCTCACTCCCCCACCGGTAGATGGGGGAGAGAATCAGAAGGGTAACGCTTGTGGGTTGAGATAAGAGCAGTTTAATAATTAAAATTAAAAGAAACAACAACAAAAATGCAGTGGAAAGGAAAACAACGAGAGGCACAAAACCCGGGGGCGGGGAACGAACCACCGAAACAAACCACACACAACACAGCCACTCACCACCCAACACCGCCCCTCCCCGAGATGCAACTGCCCCCCCTTAATATACTGGTCATGGTGTCACATGGTATGGAATGAACATGCCATTGGCCAGTTGGGGTCAGCTGTCCTGGCCGTGGCCCTGCCCCTCCCAGCCTCCTGCTGAGGCGGCAGAGCGCCGGAAGCTGGAAAGGTAGCCAACCACCACAGGCACTACAGTGAAGAGAATGAACCCCTTCTCAGCCAAAACCAGCACAAGTTCCCAAGCACAGATGTCATGCATGTGGATGTCAGTAAGAGCCTGTGAATCCCCAAGCATCACCATACTGAAAAGATTAAGATTTTTTTATTTTCTGTCTGAGAAAAAAGAACAGATATAAAGATATAACTTGATCTGTTACTCTAACTATTAAGCAGGAACCTGCAGATAACAATTTAATCAAGAACAACTTATTAGTGATCAGTAAGCCATGGTGCTATCAAACCCTAAAAAGGAAGAATGTTAGCTCCTCATGCTGTTTGTACCAAAAAAATGGGATGGGATAGAAACACTTCTCCCTTAGGAGTCTGGCAGCTGTGAAGGGCCAAAAGTAGTAACGAAAATTTTTAATAAAACTGAGCAATGAAAAAGTCATTAAAAGCTGTTAACTACCTTTTTAAAAGGTATTCTAAAACTAAAGTAGTTTGAGTAACAAAACTGGAAAGGATAACAACAAATATTATCCAAACTGCAGTGGTTTTTGTTTCCTATGGATTTCTGTTTGGGTTTTTTAAACAAAGAAGTCACAGACAAAACAGTGTAATTTCAGTAAAAGCAGAAGGCTCAGATAAAATAACATTTTGAAACAAAAAGCTACAGAAAATAAAAAAGTAGACAGGAAAGATGGGCGAGGAAGCAAGTCTAACTATAAACACTATACACAATCGTCCTTTCAGAAAGTATAAATGAACTCTCCTAATCACCATGAGCATGGAGGGAGGCGGTAATGAAGAGATGATGGATGAGAAGCGTTAGGTAGTTTATGTGCTATCTCCCCTGAGATATATAAAAGAAAGACTGAACTAGAGTCTTTGGTTTTGTGTTAAAGAGCTCCTGACTTACACCATGAGCTGAAAAAAAGTCACAACTAACACATGACCCAAACCCAAAGCTTATTTTAGCTTTTTCTTTCAATATGTGTTTTAGAGTATTTGTTTAATCCTACAACCTATGACAAATGAATATCATTGCACACTTTGGATTAATAATATTTGAAACAAAACTCTGAAGTTTCAATATACAGAGCATCAACATTATTCCTGTACAGGCCCTTATGAAAAGCATGCTTTTCACATGATTAGGTTACATTATACAGTTTTAATTTTTTCTATTGACAAGAACAAAGTTTTCCATATTATGTATTTCAACTCTCTGGAATATAAAATATTCTGAAATTACATCTAAAACCTTACTGGAATCAAGTTAATGTACCATAAGGGCAGAGGGGCTTTTAAAGTCAGTTTTAAGTACACTATTCCTTTCATACAGATGCTTTAATCACCACCAGCTGGACATAGTAAAGCTTATGCTCAAGAAATTTTAAGCAGATATTCCAAAAATTACTTATTCCAGCAAGTGTTAAATCTTCAGGATAAGAGTCAAATCCTAGCAGCAGGGCAAAAACCCAACAAAATAGAAAACCAAACCTCGAGATTCCACCAAAATATGCCGAAGTCCAAGACAGAAGGGATAGTACAGCCAGCTTCCTATCAAGCTCACCTCTCCCTGAACTTCTAACCCAGAACATGTTGAATCCTCCTCTACCTCTACTACGTTAGAGAAACCTCAGAACTGTTATTAAGGAGATGCAATGACTCTGAGGCCACTCTGACATTAACAGAATCACCAGATTGTAGGGTACCACACATACATTCTTTCCTACTCTTTCCCAAAATTATAAAAAAAATAAACAAAAAACCCCGAAACAAAACAAAAAAAAGAAAAATCTCTCCTGTATAATCAGCGTCTGGCAAAGAAAAACAAATGCAAGCATGGTACTGCAATATCAAATACAAACCATTTGAAAACTGAGTGCTATAGTAGCAAATCCAGAGGAAACTTGTTGAAAAACAGTAATAGTAGAACACAAATGGAAACTCCTGTTCTTCATGTCATAATGAAATAAATGGGGTGCAAAGGAAAGTGGCGAATTTAGAACTGATTAAACAAAAAGAGCAAGAATTACATGCCTTGAGCCTTTAGACAAGTTGCAACTGTAGAACACCTTAAAAGGCAAAGATGTCAATGGAACAATTATCTCACATTTGCTTACTGTGAGGGTTGTCTCAAATTTCATAAAGATGTAGAAGCCTTACACATGCAACTTCCCAAAATATCATAACCAAAATCCTCCCTGTTGGTCATAATCTTCCTCAAGTGTCTGTGAATTAGAATAAAATACTGAAGGATCTCTCCCTTCCAATTCATTCTATCTCATTGTGACTTTGGCTCAGTCTATTGAGGAAAGGTTCATGAAGTCCAGGGCAAAGTCATAGATCCTACCCATGATTCATTAAACATCTAAAAGTTGAATCTCTTTATGTTGTCAAGCTAGAATTATTCATGACTTTGGAAGATGAAAGAAGGTGATCAATCAATATCTGAATATTTTATTTGGAGGGGGAAAAAAAAACACAACAACTTTGAAGAAAACAAGCTATGACAATAAAAACATTTGAAGAACCATTAGTGGGTGAACACTTGTCGTAGGAAAAACTGTAACTTCAGTTTAGGTTTTATGGAATGCTTGTGGCAGTGGAACTGTACGGAAAGCGGTAATAATAGGAGGTGAATACAAATAGAATTTGGCAAATTAAGCAATAAGCAGAGACCACTTTTCCTGAATCAGACTTGACAAATAAACCTCTGACACACCACAATGCTGCCCCACACTCTCTCTGCACCTCCTCTCTGGCTCAAAAGAAAGGGAGAGAAGAGCCCATACGAAAACTCCTTTATGAGCACCTGATTATGGGCAAAACCATAATCCAAGTAGTTTGTAGGCAGTGGAATTAATGAAGCCTGATTTCCCAGCCTTGTGCTTCACAAATGCAATCTCTGGTGACTACAACAAGGTGAATTCAAATTGATGCCAGTAAATCCAAAAGTTACTGAAGAGTGGAGGGAGTGGGGAACACAGGGACATTGATCTTGCTCTCTTTGAAAACCAAGCTAAAATATTAAAAAGGCAAATTATTAAAAGGCCTTGTTAGCAATAAAGCTAAGATGATTATAATAAAATACAGCCTTGCATGTTATATTGTGTATGTATGTAAGGAATACAAAAACCTATTACATAATTAATGATTACTCACTTGATTTCTTCTTTTGAACCATTCATCAAGAATATTTATTATTGTTAGTTTTTACAATACTAAGCCTGAAGAGCTAAGAAGGGACTGTTGTTGTTGTAGAGAAGCTATAGTTTGCGGGAAAGGACAATGGTGAAGGACAGGGAACTAACAAAATTATTGTAAAGTTACCTGGCCCTCTCCCGTGCAGCATCTTCCCGTGCTTTTTCTTTCTCTTGCCTCTGCTGTTCAATCCGTGCTTCTTGTTCCTTCCTCTTCATCAGCAGCTCCTCAACTCGGGCTTGCCGTTCTGCTTCTAGGGCTCTTTTCCGTTCCTAGTCATAGAAAAGTAAACTTTAACTTTTCTTTTAGGAAAAAACAAAAAGGAATTAACAGAGATTGTATTTAACATCTGTTCATAGAATTTTATTTTACTGTCATGATGGAGTAAGAACTGCATTTTTATTAGACAAAGGAATAATATGCAAATATGAGTATGTTCAGAAGCATGAACATACATTGAAGAAGAGTTGTACGAACTAAGCTACACATTAATTCGCCATATGTTTTGCTCATCCTGAAAAAAGTCTATCCACTACAAAAGCCTGTAAAACTAGTTTGTTGTTTGTTAATGAGAGTATTTGAAAACATTTTAAGCATCCCACAGGATACAGGTGATGTAAAAATAACATATGCTCCCGTGGAATATTAGTATTTAAATTATGATTCTGAAACTATCTGAATGATGTAAGAAAACAAAATGGATTTTGACTATTTTTGCACTATCACTGATTATATGATTTCTCTCACTACTCGACCTTTCCGACAGAATGGCTACACTTCTATCAGCAAATATGTAAAAATAAAGCATGTTTGAAATCTCATTTAAATAAGACATTTATGAGTAGACATTAAGTTGGTGAGTTTTACTAAGAGGAAATGTGATTATTTGGTTTAGCTGTAAGTCTGGGGAGAAACAGATTTTTAATGTGTTCTTCAAATCTTTATCTTGCTGAAAAATTAGTCTGTTTTGTATGACCGAATAAATGAAATATAGATATTTAATTACATTTTAAAAACATACTCCTTGCCACAAACTCCAGCCCTGTAAAAGCATGTCACTATACTAGCAAATAAATCATCTTCCTTTCAGAAGATAGTATGAGATTTCATTAGCACAAACCAAAACTTGCTAGAAGGATGAACATTTTCATGTGGTTAGATGAGGGCCCTGCATTCTTAAATATTGGCTTTACAAAAATTTAGACATAATAAAAGCAAAAAACATTACATTATATTTTATTTTATTCAAGAAATGAAGAATTACAAAAAAAGTGAACTTTTTTTCCCTTCATGCACAGTATTTTGTAGTAGTGAATATGATGTTAACTGCACTGTCTTCATCTCCACAGGCAATAAGCTTGGTAATGGATAACCAGAACTGTGGCTTTCACAGTAACCATATTCTCTCCTGCATAGAGTTTCAGTAACAGCATTGCATGAATACACTAATTTCCTTCTTTAAACCGAGGAACTTGTGGGGAGGGGGACAAACTGGCAATGCTAATGCCATCACACACAATGGGGGAATAGGACAGGACAACCTGAGCAGTGATAAAGGTGCTGTGGCAGCTTCATGTGATGGCAACCAGGAGACCAACCACCTCAAGGGTTTGCATAGCTGTAGCGGGTCCTTGTACACCCCTCTGGGGAAACCTGTGTGCTCAAGCAATTTTCTGAAATGCCTGTACACCAATGCACACAACATGGGAAATAAACAGGAGGAACTAGAGATCTGTGTGCGGTCGCAGGGCCATCTTCTCATTGCAGTCACAGAGACATGGTGGGATAGCTCATATGACTGGAATGTGACCATGGATGCCTACAGGCTTTTCAGGAAAGACAGACCAGCAAGGCGAGGTGGGGGAGTTGCTCTTTATGTGAGGGAGCAACTGGAATGCATCCAGCTCTGCCTTGGAGTGGAAGGAGAACAAGTTGAGAGCTTTTGAGTAAAAATTAAGAGACAGCAAAATATATGGGTGACACAGTTGCAGGCGTTTGCTACAGGCCACCTGATCAAGAAGAGGAAGTCAACAAGGCCTTTGACAGACAGCTGGAAGTAGTCCCTGGTCCTCATGGGGGACTTCAACCATCCTGATATTTGCTGGAAAAGCAACTCGGTGAGCCATGCACAATCCAGAAGGTTCCTGCAGAGCATCGAGGACAACTTTTTGATGCAAGTGGTGGAGAAGCCAACAAGGTGATATGTGCTGCTGGACCTTATATTAACAAACAAGGAAGGGGTGATTGAGGATGCGAGAGTTGGGGGTAGCCTTGGCTGCAGTGACTATGAGATGGTTGAGTTTAGGATACTTCAAGATGGCCAACTTTGGCCTCTTCAAAGACCTGCTAGGAGGAATCCCATGGGCTCTGGAAGGCAGGGGGGCCCAAGAAAGCTGGACAGTATTCAAGTACCACTTCCTCCAAGCTCAGGATCAGTGAATCCCCAGGAGGAAGAAGTCAGGCAGAGGAGCCAGGAGACCTGCATGGATGACCAAAGAGCTTCTAAAGAAACTCAAATGGAAGAAGGAGGTTCACGGTATGTGGAAAAAGGGACTGGCCACTTGGGAGGAATATAGGAATGTTGTCAGGGTATGCAGAGATGCGACGAGGAAGGCCATGGCCCACTTGGAATTAAATCTGGCAAGGCATGTCAAGGATAACAACAAGGGCTTCTTTAAATACATCAGCAGTAAAAGGAAGACTGGGAATACAGTAGGCCCACTGCTGAACAAGGAAGGAGGCAATGCAGGATGCAGAGAATGCCTTCTTTGTCTCGGTCTTTACTGCTGAGGCTGGACCTTGGGCATCTCAGCCCCCAGAGAAGAGAGGACAAATCGGGACAAAGGAAGACTTACCATTGGTTGAGAAGGGTTGGGTCAGAGATCACCTATGCAAACTGGATCCTCGCAAATCCATGGGCCCCAATGGGATGCACCCACGAGTGCTGAGGGAGCTGGGGGATGTTCTTGCTGAGCCACTCTCCATCATCTTTGAAAGGTCGTGGAGGACAGGAGAGGTGCCCGAGGACTGGAGGACAGCAAATGTCACTCCAATCTTCAAAAAGGGCAAGAAGGAGGGCCTGGGGAGCTATAGGACAGCCAGCCTCACCTTTAATCCCTGGGAAAGATGATGGAGCAGTTCATCCTGGAGGTCATATCCAGGCACATAAAGAAGGTTATCAGAAGTAGTCAACATGGATTCACCAAGGGAAGATCATGCTTGACCAACCTGATAGCCTTCTACGATGGCATGACGGGCTGGGTCGACAAAGGGATGTTGTCTATCTTGACTTCAGTAAGGCATTCAACATTGTCTCCCATAGCATCCTCACAGGCAAGCTAAGGAAGTATGGGTTGGATGACCAGACAGTGAGATGGACTGTGAACTGGCTCGACAACAGAACTCAGAAGGTCACGATCAATGGAACAGAGTATGGATGGAGGCCTGTCATTAGTGGTGTTCCCCAGGGGTCTGTGCTGGGTCCAATCCTGTTCAACATATCCATCAGTGACCTGGATGATGGGATAGAGTCTAACATCAGCAAGTTTACTGATGATACCAAGCTGGGAGGAGTGGCTGATACACCAGAAGGCTGTGCTGCCATCCAGCGAGACCTGGACAGGCTGGAGAGCTGGGCCGAGGGGAACCTGATGAAATTCAGCAAGAGCAAGTGCAAGGTCCTGCACCTGGGGAGGAACAACCCCATGCACTGGTACAGGCTGGGGGCTGAACAACTGGAAAGCAGCTCTGTTGAGAAGGATGTGGGAGCGCTGGTGGACAGCAAGGTGACCCTGAGCCAGCAATTCACCCTTGTGGCCAAGAAGGCCAACAGTATCCTGGGCTGCATTAAAAGGAGTGTGGCCAGCCGGTCCAGGGAGGTTATCCTCCCCCTCTACTCTGCCCTAGTGAGACCACATTTGAAGGACTGTGTCCAGTCTTGGGCCCCCCAGTTTAAGAAGGACAGGGAACTGCTTGAACAAGTCCAGCAGAGAGCTACCAAGATGATCAGGGGGCTGGAGCATCTCCCTTATGAGGAAAGGTTGAGAGACCTGGGTTTGTTTAGCCTGGAGAAGAGACAACTGAGGGGGGATCTCATCAATACCTATAAGCACCTAAAGGGTGGGTGTCAGGACGATGGGACTAGGCTCTTTTCAATAGTGCCCAATGACAGGACAAGGGCCAATGGACACAAGTTGGAACACAGGAAGTTCCACCTCAATATGAGAAAAAACTTCTTACTGTGAGGGTGACAGAGCAGTGGGACAGGCTGCCCAGGGAGGTTGTGGAGTCTCCTTCCCTGGAGACATTCAAACCCCACCTGGATGCGTTCCTGTGCCCCCTGATCTAGGTGTCCCCTGTTCAAGCAGGGGGTTGGACAAGATGATCTCCAGAGGTCCCTTCCAACCCCTACCATTCTGTGATTCTGTAATAAAATAAATAAAACAAGATATGACATACCTAAAACTGTACTATTAAATCAACAAGAATGCTAACTGTTTTATAGAATACACCCAGTGCATCATAAAAACAAATACTAGTTCTGCTGGGCATTCCTTACAAAGGCCTTTAAGGTAGCATTTGAAAACGGACCAGTATAGCTTGTACCTTTTGAATTCAGTACCAGTGCCACTAAATGGCAAAGCAAGCAAAAGCTCAAAAAAAAAAATTGTAGGAGATCGTGTAATTAAAAGGTTAAAATAAGCTTGATGGAAGGAAGGGTTTAAAGGTGAATCTGCAGAATTTGGTGTCAGGAGGGAGCAAGTAGACTTTACCGAACAGATCTGAGAAATACTTGAGACTGACAATCCAGGTAGATAAACAGAAGCAGCCCAGTTTCCATAGATACTGAAATTTTATACCGTTTTTAGAATCCTTGTGATTTTAAATGATGTATAAGTCCATCACTGTTCCAGTAAATCTAAAGCAGTTATGTTTAGAAGTGTCATATTCTTCCAGTGTTTGAGGAGTTTTTGCATAAAGTTAAATTCATATTCACAGGCCAGAACTCTCATGGTTCATTTCAGTTCACTGAACTGGAATTATCTGCTTGTAGTTAAACTAACTGCTAAAAAAGTTATACTGGGAGTGGGTCCAGCTCCACAAGAGTGCAGAAAAAGCTCTCCTGTGAGGGGAATACATGTTGTTTTATAGAGGACAGCAGGGGAAGCTATGCATACCTCAAAATACAGGGCTTTGCTCAACTGTTAAGCAACTTGTGCATGGAAAAAGCACAGCAGGAAGCATCAGCTTGATCCTTGGTCTGGCAGAAAGGATACAGAAAGAACAGTAGAACAGTGTGGTCATAAGTGGGATTTAGTACTGAAAGCCTGGTGCAGCGTTTGTTCTAGTTCAACTACCAGCCTAAAAACAGTCTAAGACCTATGCAACCCAGGAAAGGACTAAAAACAATGGGAGAGACAAGAAAGAGTTAAAAACACACCAAATCCCAGAAAGGGACTCCAGAAAATCTGAATTCTAGAATAACAGAGCATGAGTAAGTACAAAAAACAGGATCACGGAGATCAGATTTTTATGAACAACCTGGAAGACTACTTTTCACTGATAACCTTGGAAATCCAGAAACTTTTATTAACATATTAGCTCAAAAAGAGTTTTATCCAGCACTTTTGCGGTACCTTCTGTCTCAAGAATGGCTTCTGAGCCACTGAGGTCAGTAACGTGCCCCATTTTTCAACAAGGAGATAGAATCAGCTGCTAAAGCTAAGTACTAAGCTCCGGCAGAAGCTGGATTCACAGGTGATCTACACATGTGGTGATCTGAGCCATGCATAGAGAGGGAGGAGGAGCTAACACAAGAAAAAAAATTATGTTTCAGATTCTAACAGTGCCAAAGAAGTGGATGCGTGAGGCTGGGAAAATTTAGTGTTGGAATGCTGTATTAAAATAAACCAACCAAAAAAACCCAACCGAAAAAACAACCCACACCAGGATTCCTGGAACACAAACTCATTTGCATTGCGGTTTTCACTGATTCTGTAAAAAGTATGATAATTATGACAGTAGGCATATGACAAAGAATATTTTTCAGTTTCCTCTCTCAAAGTTTTGTTACCAAAATGTAAGGATTTTCTTATAAGGGAGTAATAAATATTTTTTAAAAACAGCTTAAGACAGGCATGAATATCTACCCAGCATCTGTAATACCTCTGCTATAGTAACTTTAAGACTTACCTTTCTCCCTCTTACTGCTGGAACATTATAAAGGAGAAACATATTCAAGTATACTTTTCCGAAGTTGAAGAAAGGAGGTAAGATAGAAAGCAACAAAGACCACATAGCCAAAATGAAATACAAACATATACTTCATTGTCCCCCTGCAACTACAGATATATTATACCTGAACTGCTTCATCACGTGCTTGTTTTTCCTCCTGTCTTCGTTGACGCTCTTCTTGTAATTCATTCAAGCGTTGTTCATATTCTTTCAGTTTATTCAACACATCATGACGTTTGTTCTGAGCTTCTAAGGTGTTTATAAATGCGATTTCATTTACCTGCAAATAATCAGAAAGTGTTAGAAAAGATCTGAGAAGTTGAAGTAAGTTTCATTGTCCGTTAATTCCACCCATCTGATGATTATCCATTTGATAATTAAACTGGTGGAACATTTCTCCAGAATGGGCTGGAAAACTACTAAGCTGAGAATAAGGCTTTGGATTCTTTTGTTTGCTTTGGCTTTATTTTTTTTTGTTTTTATAAAAAGAAAAACAAACCAGGAAAACCCATGGAATATGAAAGAGAGAAACTGAACTGTATCCAAAACCCAAGAAACTTTGGCTAAATACCAGGAAAATCTTCCCAGCCTTCTCAGCAACGAGACTTCATTAGTCTATTCTCTCACTCACAAAATGTGGAATGCAAAGGCCCAGCTGGACAAATCAGTAAAACACAAGTGGTAGTAGGATCCAAAAGGTGTTTTGATCTAACTTTAAATATACGGGTACCTCCTGAACAAAGAACTGACACTACACATACTATCAATAAGAAAAAAACAAACACGGTCATTGTCTTAATATTTCTTAACAGTATGGCCTATTTCATGAAATTATTTTTTTCAACCACAAGACAGTGCAACACAATGGAATAAAAAAAGAAAATAATACAAGAGGGCTAACTTTAAAGTACTTTAATGTGTATGCCAAAATATCAAAGAATATGCTTTTCTACTACTTAGGTTCATGAAGGTAATCAATATTTTGTTCTTGCTACAGGGCTGCTGAACAAAATTATTCTCAGTTTCAGGCTTTTAAATGCAAATGCTTTAGAAATTTATATGGATGGGAAAAGCAAACTTTTTTATTTTATTACATCAAAGTTAAATAAATTTTAGAACCACAGTTATTGAGGAAAATTATAAAAATCTATCAGCTATAAACCGTATTCAAACCTGTGCCTGATACAGAAATTCTTTTCCTGTAGTCAAAGTTCAAGCTCTGTCTGAATCCACAAAGGAAATGACGACAGAGAAGATACATGGACAGACAACAACAGATCATGCAAAGGGTGGCATGATATTTTTGTTGCTTTGCTTACTGACTCGAATCCATTTACAGAATGGATTTCACAGTTCAGTAAACAACTAAGCACTGGGAATTTAGATAACCGACTGGGCAGCAACAGTTACCATGGTCTTCAGCTATACTACTCATCAGGTATTTCTCTAAAGCCTTCTGGCCCAATTAACCTTTATTTGCAGAATACAAGAACCTCAAGAGGCAGCAGATCTTACACATTTAAACACACACAACACTTGAAACATCTGCTTCGCTGGGGAATTATGGCAAGTGTCATTTAGTTAATATGATTATAGAAGTCACACCAGTGTAATGAAATAATAATGAAGGTATGTTGGACTGATCTAGAAATCATTTTAATCCAAGAGACAAACAGCAACTAAGTAAAAAAGCTAATTCAATTTTATTGTGCTTATCTTAAGTGGATGAACAGCTGCATCAATCACAGCTGGGATACATGCTCATTATATAATGTAACATTTTAGTTTCAAAGAGATGCATGTATCTTTATTTGGGAAAAGCAGCCTTTAGAACAAAATATTTCATTTACGTCATGCTGGTTTTGGCTGGAATAGTTAATTTTCTTCACAGGAGCTAGTATGGGGCTGTATTTTAGATTTGTGCTGGAAACAGTGTTGATAACACAGGGATGTTTTTATTACTGCTGAGCAGGGCTTAGAGAGCCAAGGCCTTTTTTTCTGCTTCTCACCCCACCCCACCAGCGAGCAGGATGGGGGGCACAAGGAGTTGGAAGCGGACAGCTGACCCCAACTGATCAAAGGATATCCCACACCATATGATGTAATGCTCAGCAACAGAACTAGGGGGTAGGCTGGCAGGGGGAGATGCTGGTCAGGGAGTGTCTGGGCATTTGTTGTCTGGTGGTGAACAATTGTTTTCATTTGCATCACTTGTCTTTCTTGAGTATTATTTCTCTCTCTTGGCTATTCTCCTTTTCTTTACAATTATTATTATTATTTTTCCCCCATTATTAAACTGTTTTTATCTCAGCCCATGAGACTTCTCACTTTTACACTTCCAATTCTCTCTCTCCTTCCCATCGCAGAGGAGGGAAGTGAGCGAGCCACTGGGTGGTGCTTAGTTGCCAGCTGGGGTTAAACCACAACAATGTTTATCAAAGTAATATTAATAAGGTAAACCAAAGAAGGGCAATGAAACTGGTGAAGGGTCTGGAGAGCAGGTCTTATGAGGAGCAGTTGAGGGAGCTGGGGTGGTTTAGTCTGGAGAAGAGGGGGCTGAGGGGAGACCTTATTGCTTCCTACAACTACTTGAAAGGAGGCTATAGTGAGGTGGGTGTTGGTCTCTTCTCCCAAGTAACTAGCAATAGGATGAGAGGAAACGGCTTCAAGCTGCATCAGGGAAAGCGTAGATTGGATATTAGGAAAAATTTCTTTACTAAGAGAGTGGTCAGGCATTGGACCAGGCTGCCCAGAGAGGTGGTGGAGTCACCATCCCTGGAGGTATTTAAAAGACATCTAGACATGGCACTTCAGGGCATGGTTTAGGAGGCATGGTGGTGTTGGGTTAACAGCTGGACTTGATGATCCTAGAGGTCTTTTCCTACCTTAATGATTCTATGATTCTATGAAAAACCATTCTAGTGCTTGTCTTATGAAATTACGTATTAAAGTCAGAAGAGCACTAAACAAAATATTTACTTAAGAATAACTGCCAAGCACTAACTGTAGGTTTCTATTTATTTCCAACTGTTTAACCCTATTAGTGGTACAAAACACAGCAACAGAACTACTGTTTAAGCACATAAAATGCTGGATTTAGAATGGATATTTAACAAAGGAGAAGAGCAACGAGCTTTCCCCACTTATCATTCTACATGCTGGAAAGCAGAGAATGATAATCAGACCTTCTACTCCTTCCAGGAGGACTAGTTATCACTGAAAATGCTGCCATACTGTCTGTGAGGAAAAAAAGCAGCAATACAACTATCAGCTCTTAACTTCAGCCCATCTTTTCTTCCAGTCCAACCCACCACAATATCTAATAACAGGTAATTAATTTTAAATTAATATTAGAGAAAAATTGCCTGTTTTGGAGATCAGCATTTATCCACTTCACCATCCTTCACCACCTACTCGTGAGCACTCTGAGGTACAAAACATATACAAGTGTAACTGGTCAAACAGTTCCCCTTTAAAACAAAATAACTTACTTTAGCTTCTTCCTCTTGTGCTTTTTTCACAATTGCTTGTAGCTGCACTTCACGTTTAAATTCTGCATGGAGTAATTTTTCCTCCATCATCCTGCGTCTTTGATCTAATAATTCTTCTTTCCATTTCCGTACATCTTTCTCCTATATATAATGAGTAAATTCATTACTAATACAATAATTGAAAACAGGGCCTGAATTTTCCTCAGAATTTTCTGATATTTGAAGCTTTATTTACAGTAATAAAACATTTTGATGCCCTACACAAAGCCTGTATTAAGTTTAACCCGAAGTACGTGCACCGAATTGCTAACTGCTTCAGTTTGGTGAGTTTAGCATTTATGTTGGATACATACAACACATTTCTACTTTTATCATGTCTTCCCTGAATCTGAGTCAGTATAGTATATCCGCAACACTCTCACAGAAGTTCACGATTTCAAATAATGCTTTCTTTAACATCTGTGATGCACGACTCACCTGTGAAAACTATGTAAACTCAGACTCAGAGGAAAATTTCATTTCATTTGCTAGTTTTAATCTCTAACATTTCTAGACTATGTGGGGGCAAAAAAAAACCTTCTGAAAGGCAGCAGACTGGCTCCTTTCTATTACAGAAAGCTTACCCTCTCCATTAATTTTTGAAGCTTCAATGTCTTTTCTTCACGTAACTTTTCTCTCAGCTGTTGAGCTTTCATTTGTTTCTCTTCATGTTTCTTCTTGGATTCTGCTATTGTTCTTTTAATAATAAACAGAGCAGAGCAAAAGCAAGTGGAACAACATTAACTGACAGTGTTGCAAACATTTCTATGTCATTTTGAGTAAGAGAAAACAAACGGGCCACTGGAGGGCAATTATTTCCCCTAAACGTAAATACTGTTCTTGTAGTATTCAAATCTTTACTTACTGGACAATGTAGCATGAACCTAGTTCGTTAGGAAAATAATATACTGATTTCTACAACTCCTTCCCCCCACAGACTTAAAGAAAGTAGATTTATGAACAGTTTCATGCAGCCATGAGTTTGGTTGCTTTCTTTCACAGCCTAATCAAGACAGGTAACAATTCTAAAACCTTTTGCGTGATGGTGATGACAGTTTCTCATGCATGTGTATTCCATGTCCAGGCGGACGTGCAGGCTCTTCTTCCACTCTGTCTCCCCAAGAATTACTCTGACGCCATGATTCACGAGCTGTACATAAAGGAAACAAAAACTTAGATAATTTAAACACACTTTCCTGGGACAAGTGCAATTAGTGAGGCTTAGCTCCTCTTGAAGCTCTCTCTCAAATAGCTTCTCTTGAGCCCAAGTAAGGTGCAAACACAGACTGAAACATCTCTAATCCCTGTGCATTTTTGATGCTTAATGGTTTTATTATGCTTATGTTAAGATAAAACTGCATAACAAATTCTAAAATTCTAATAGAGAGATAGGGAAGAAAGCTGAAGAACAAAGATACACGGAGAGAGTTTGAACATGCAAGTCCATCTTTTCTAAGGTAATAACATTAAAAAATAATGTAACTTGGAAAAATATTTAGAGGTTAGGGGATCTTCTGAAACCTTAACTAGCCGTAAGTACAATGGGCATTTTTCTAAAGTTTGCTGTCAGTTCAACAGGAGCACGTTAATGTATGAAAATTTACCTTCATAATCTGCCAGAACATCATTCCAGTCCATAGACATACCGCAGAAAGATACGCTTCCATTGCCCATACTAGCCTGAAATTTAATATGATCCACACAGTAAAATCATAAACCTTAAAGTACAGGTGTACACACATTAAACAGTGCCAACTCAGCAATATTCAGCAGGGCGTCCAAACTGAACTAGCCATCTCAAAGCCAGATGCTGTTCCTGACAGTAGAAATGGAGACTTCTGCTTCACCGAGAGTAGCTCCTGTTCGGTAGCAATGAAAATAACAAGTCCCAGCTCTCCCAGTTTTGCACACAGAAATAGGCAGCAGGATGACGACTGCAACACCAGAGGACTTTGTATCACTCAGCAGCACCATGTTGCTGAGTTTAGTAGACTAAATATAGCTTAGACAGTGTGGTATAATTATTACATTACACTATTTATTTTATTTGCATGTAAAACAGGTTACATTAATGCAAAAATGAATGCTAACGAATTCTATATTCATACTCGACATCAGAAACAGCTTGAAACTGAGTACTTCAAAATAAATTGAACACTCACAGAGAAATCGCTGTCGTTGTCAGTCTCGATATTAATGTCATTGTTTTCCTCTGCTTCAATCTCTCTAGTTAGCTGCTCTTCTTCTGCAATAGCACTAGCAATGGCCTCTTCATTTGCCTTTTCCAGGCGATCTGCTAACTCTTCTTTTTTAGCAAGGACTTCTGCCATAGACTGTAGGAAACATGAAACCAGAAAAACAACACAAAATCAGTAGCAAGCACAAAAAAAAGTGGTCTCCATATAGTTAATATGAATTATATGACGTTTTGTTCAACTTCTAATTACTTGTAGTTCCTTTACTGCTATATTTTCTGAAGGTAGCTGAAATATAGACCCCACTGAAACTGTTAGCAACTATTAACTCATTTAACAGCTATACAAAACACTTCAGAAATTAATTATCATTCACGTAATTCCAAAATGAACTATATTAACACTGTCATTAACTTTGCATTAAAAGCAAAGACAGTTCTTCTCGAATTCATTTAAATACCTAGTTTTAGGGACTAAGCAACATACTCTGAAAGATTAATGGCATGCCCTGCTGTTGTCTCCAGCAAAGGAATCATGCTCCAAAGTATTATTTAAAGATTAAAATGGATCAGCAGATGAACTGTATCTGGAAACTTTACTGTAATTAATACAATGGAATCTCCAGCTATACTTGTTTCAACATGAATGTCAAGATAGCTAGGCAAGAATGTAAGCCTGAATATGCTGACTGTCTTTTCCTCTCTAATGTCCCGTATTACCTGGTTCATTTCCACTCTGGCTACCAAACAATGTGCCCCAATACACAAATCGGTGTTCAAAGCAGTCTAATCAGGAGTAGTAAAATGCTCGTGAGACACACAGACGGCATCAAACTGTCAGCATCCTGAACTGTTAATAATTGACAATCTGAAACAATGTTAGTGGATGAGATGCTACAAAGGAGCTCTGAAAACAAAGAGGTACTTGACTTAGAATTTACCTAGCAGGAGTCCAAACTTCTGCAAAGCAGAATTTTAATCTAGTTTCTGAAAAAAATCAAAACAAAATATAACCTGAAAGTATAACCTGGATTTTGCATAGCATTACTGCAATTCTCTACTCAGAAAATCCCAGTAAAGCAGACAGACCTTGAAATCTGCAGAATCCTACAGAAAAGAAGGACATTCTTTTCAGGAAGCCACATAAAAACAGCATACTCACTTCACATTTGTTCCTTAAGAATGGCATTAGTCCAAATTGCTAGTTGTATAGAAAGACCCAGGACAGCAGTTCGGCTAGTCTTAAAAGGCAGAGGTCTACATTTGTTTCTAACAGAATTTTGATATCCCATGTGTTTCCAGTTTGAATAATTAGCAAAACTGGAGTAAGAATTTAGTAAAAGTCTGACTTAAAATGATTGATAGTGGAAGGAAATGAAAAATTATGGCAAACATACATGTAAAAAAAAAAGTAATGAGAGCACACGATCTCTTTATTCCAAAGAACGCATTTATATCTTTCCAGTTTAAGTTCAGAAACTTTACTGAAATTAAATCCTGTCATGAAAAGTATCTGTGCAATTATTTTTTCTGCAGTAAGTACCTTATAGACTTTTCTGCAATTTCTACAGCAGGCTAACAATAAACACTGTGCAACACAGAATGAGAAAATTAAGGCTTATGTATTTTATTGACTCAGAAATCTTATAAGACTTCTTACAAATCTGGCAGCACTAACATTTGAAATATCCGAAGGATCCATTTCAGTTTCAGCTTTAGCTTTTTCTGTTCGATGCTGGTTTACAGTATCAGTGATCAGGAAGGAAGCTTCATTAGTCTGCAGAGTTTTTGAAGTACAGTCAGTATTTGTAAGAACTGGAGGCATCTCAGACACTGCTTGTAAGGAATCTTCTTGCAATGGTGTGCCAGTGCTCCCATTGCCTTCTGAGGGGTGTGCTGTGAACTAAAAAGAGGCATTTGCAAAATTAACAAAATGTAACATACTGACTTTTAAAGTGTCTAGAGTCAGAAGGATTTTAACAAAGTACCTGGCAACCTTACAGTGAGTGATGCAAATAACTTCAAATATTTCAGTTGCTCATAACCTTGCAAAAGCTGGATCTTTCTACCAATAATCTTCTGTGTGAGATGTGCCTAATGTTGAGTTTTTAGAAAACATGGAAACCTGTCCACAGCGTTGTAAAATGTATGATTCATCTCATGATTTTTAACTTGTCCATTTGTGCCAACACCTTAATGTGTTTCCAGAAAGGTAACTGAAATAGCCATTATTTTTAAAATCCTCTTCCAATCTGGTTAGTGAATAAAAGCTCTAGACAACAATACCTTTAGAAAATGCTCTAAAGAAGAAGTTGCAAGATTTAAAGTTAGAAAATGGTTCAAAATTGTACTGACCTGAGTCCTTTCAGTAAGAGGACCTTCAGACTGATGGAAAGGATCTTTCTGTATAACCTCTGTGCTTTTGGATGAACCGCTGTCAGTGAGTGAACTCCCATGCTTATTCTCTGATGGTGGTGAAATGACATTTTCTTTGTCACTGTCACCTTTAGACTTCAGTGATTCTGCAGCTACAGCAGTTTTTGTTGCCAAAGCTGTGGATCGAGATCGAACAGGTCTTCCACGCTGAACTGTCTCCCAGCCCTCTGCATCCTTTCGATCTACACAAAAAATAAAACACCCCATTCTAAGAAAGGAAGACTTATAAATACAAGTATTAAAACAACTGTTTTATTACAGTGTCACATAAATTGCATGACAAAAATGTTCTCTCTAAAAATCAATTTTAAAAAAAATCAATGAAATTCTCTAGCAAAGCTTTTTTATTTCAAGGAGTGCTATCAGTTTCACAAACACTGAACAACTCTATTCAGTTCTGTTCCTTCCAGAAGTTAAACTACTTGTACACAAAACAATGTGAAAAATGGCAATATGTACTTAAGTTTTGCATGCCTATGCTGCTGTTTCATCAAGCACAATAAAGCAACCATGCTCTTGTTCTTCTTTGTAGCAACAGTAACCTTAGAAGCCTTTTGTGAAAGTGCAAAATCTCTGCAAGTACAGACATAATTACACGTGTGATGTGGCTTACTATTCTTTCAGAAATGTTTTCTTTTTCCATTTGTTTCATTCTGATAATAGAAGTACAGTAATCAGTGTCAGCTTTCAGAAAAATTCTTTTCCTGGATTCCAGGAAATAGCAAAACATTGTTACAGAGGGACTTCAAACTGAAGGAGAAAATGCAAGAGCAGTTTACTTCAATTTACTTTGGTGACTAAATAGCTGTTAAATACAACTTGCTGATCAACATTTCCCATGTCTAATCTTGGTACATACTCAAAAACCTTTCAAAGTTACTTTAGGCAGACAAATGTATCAGGTCTTAAGTGAGATCTGATTTCTAGAATATCAAGGTGAAACTCCCTTCTCTATATATAACATTTTTGTGGGCAGCAATTAATACCAGCACATAATTTCCCATACATCTTGAAATGACTCCAAGTGATTCTTTTCAGACCTGACAATACAGCTCACAAGTGTGAAAGGTAAGTTCACGAGTCTATTTGCTGAACAAAACTTCTTGCAAAAAAATCAAGAATTATGTACAATATTTTCCAATATATTTTTGGTATAAGCTATTTTTAGGATCATTCACATAAAAGGAAAAGAAGGGTGTAGGAGATTATTTTTACCTGGAGGAATACAGAATCAAGAAAACCCAACACCAAATTGCTTGCTTTACAGAGGGAAAAACACCCAGAACAGAACTTGTATAACAAAATTCATTCTCTAGGTATTTCTAAAGCTTTTACTAACAGAGCTGGTCCTGCAGCTCACACATTCATGTTTGAGCTCTGGTCTTTAAGTTTAACATAAATAGGAATAAATATGAGTCGTCTACTTTGTCAAAAAGTCATTTGAAACACCCAAGGGTAGTGAGAAACAGAATGAATGTTATGATGAATTGTACGTTACCAACAAAGAGTTGCTTTTAAAAATCAGATCTCAAGAACTGGAAGTTTTAAGCCAAATAAGAGGTGGTTTAAAAAATATAAGATACAAGCGTTATGCTCTCTAAAAATACCACCTGCTTTCAGTAGGAACCCATGATGGTTAGGTTACAGGAAGTGAACCATCTTTATGGACTGACAATAACATCTATACGCAGGTCAACACACCCACAGGGAGATTAAAGAACAAAATACTTTTTCTTCCCTTCAGAACTTCTTTATTTCAAAGCAATTTACAGTACATAAAATGGACCTATCTTAACAGTAATTTTCATGGTCAAAAATCCTTGAGTCTTTCTATATTTCCCTCCAGGGCATGTGTTTCTGGCAACTCTAAAACAAGCACCAAAATTCTGATGCCAACACTTCCACCAGAAGTGCTACCCTACAAAGCACTGCAGTGGCACACGTCTAGGACTGTCAATAAACATGAAGATTATTTTAGGTAAAAGATAAAAGTATTGTATCTACTGGCCTAAACTACCTTTAGGTGCGCTTGAACTGGTGTTCAACATCAACAGTAACTACTAAACTGGAAATTAGCCTGAGCCAGAACTAATGGCACCTTAATACCTTGCTACCCTTGCCATCTAGTGTTTTACAAACATTCAGTGCTCATTTAACTACAGGGTTCTTTTAACATCTTGGGGTGAAACACAGCAGCCTAGACCAGTGGCTGGTGTAAATTATGAGTTAGCAGTGAACAGGACTGTACTGAAATTTATCTTAGCTGAGCAGCTCATGCTCAGCTGTTTTGATGTAACTATATAATCGTTCAGGAACCTTAACAAGACTAGTAATATGACAGATGTAAAAAGATCAAGCTGATATTTTACTGTTAAAACCATTTTACTCCAAAAAATTAAATAAAATTCAAAAACTTTGTATGAATAATTACAGCTGATCTCTACAGATTACTGATGGTAACCAGACACAGCGTACCTCTGCAAAACACCTTTCTGTGTTGATTCCCCCTATGTGCGCTTGCAACAATACGCACCACTTATTAGAGAGGGGAATGGCAGTCAAAAAGAAATGGATTATATTTTTTGCTTTACCACAGACTTTCCATTAGACCCCTGTAAGCGACTTTGACTTTATTTTTATTTCTTCACCTCTATATGGAAAAAACATTATTGCCTACAGGACCAAGTGATCTAAATCTGATTACCCTTTCAGAGACAATCTTATCTCCCACAACACTGCAGGGAATAGGGTTTTAATTCCGCAAGGATCACAAACAGATTTACTGCACAAAGTTCCAGGCACACAGCCTGTGTAGAATATGGCCCTGCATTACACAGAACATTAAGGACTGCTTAGGCCCCTTGTATATCACAGTTGCTCCTACCTCACCGACTTTTGTCATTGGTAGGACCACAAAGATTTTGCCGTATATAGCTTATGATAAAATTTGGCCACAAAATTTTCCTGGCAAGTAATATACAGACAACAAAGAAAGAGACTGTTCAGAAGACTGCTGAAATTATCAAAAAAACATCTATTGCTTCACTGCAGCAGACTTTTGGATTGTGATTCTTCTTGCTTGTCATTTGCGCAACAAGACTGTTGCAAGAGTTCGCTTCAACTTGTTCCACAAATTGAAGTCAGCTCTTACATAAGGCATCTTTTCTATGTTAAAAATGGTCAGGAGACACCCTTTAGTAGTATCTACTACCTAAAGATAGTTTATACTAACGTTTAGACAATAAGATATATTAATCTTACACATATCTTAATAGTAATTGTACTAATATTTTCTAATACCTTTTACTAATATCTTTACTAATATCTACTGAAGTTACTTCTACAAAAAAAAAAAAATCTTGCCTGCCTTCCCTATTTGATTCCTTGTTTCATGGCATATTTCCTAGTACTCTAAAATGATAGAACTACTCTGAATAAAATTATCCAGAGCATGGAAAAGCGATAATCACACTTACTACAATAAGAATGCATCTTTTAGTAAAAGCTATACATGTTCAATTTTCAGTTTGTATTTGTTCACTGTCAGATTCATAATTATTACTCAAGACTCATCCAATTATTTTAACAGCACAGAAGTATGTTTTGTCTTTGAAAGAATGTTTTTAGGTGAATTCTTGAAATACAAATGAGTTTTTAATGCAAGAACATAATCAGACTGTTGAAATATTTGGAATCGGTTTACCAGTTTTATGCCACCTGACAACAAGCTATATACAAGAATTTACTTTTTCGTTTTAATTTATTTATCAGTTTAGTATTCAGTCATCTCCAGGCACGTTATTAACAAAAAGTTTGCAAAGCACCCTTCCTCCCTTCCTTCAACTTTTTCTGGAATCCTTTTCATATAGCCCAGTAGCCATCTCCACATGCTAAGTATCACATGCTGGGTTTGATTACTCCCAGAGTTTTGTTAATGAATAATTCATTTGACTACCTTGATCATTCTCTAGTTTCATTTGCACTTCCCTGTCCCTGCTTGCTCTTGTATTACATAGAAGCAACAAGCCATCTGTTGCCTAGAGGCCCTCACAGCCATCAGGGCCTTACTCTTTCAAAGTTACTCCGTCTGGAAGAACTGGCCAAGCAGCCTTACTGGCAACATCAATAAAATAAATCTAAGCAAGTACATGCAAAACTCTTAGGAGTTCTACCTCTGGATATCCGTGTCCCTTCTTAAAAATTTACTTGCAAGTAATATACTGCTAAAGCCTGTTTGACCTTCTCCACTCATTCAGTTCAGCCCCAATTGTTTTTTAAATCTAAAGTAGTAATACCATATCTGAGAGGCACTTTGGCAAACTCTCATTACTTGAGAATCTAGAAGCAAATCTAGAAATATGAACTCAGCCAAAACACAGTTACAGGGCAGAAGACATGAAAACCAGAACAATAAAATAAATTTAAAAAAATTTTAATAACCCCCACAACCCCACTACCAGAGAAAATGTAGTGGTGCAAGAAGCAGTATATTTAGAAACCATAACAACACATGGTCAGTTAATAGGAAAGACTTTAATTGAGATGTTAATTGTCAGACTACTTTTAATGGTCACTTAAAAATAAGAGAGGGGAAAACAGATTAAAAAAATTAATATAAGATTTTTCACAGAAATTGTCCTTAAAAATTTGACAGTCCAGTCAGGAATAAGCTGCCCTTTGCTGTTCGTGGTAACATTCCTGCAATTTGTTCTCAGGATGCAGAAGTTACAGATACTTCCACAAGATCAAGTACCAGCATGTCTGAGCCCAAACCAGGCCAGTTATTTTAGAGGACCATATGTCAAGTCTTAGCTACATTACAAAGAACATCTATTCACAACTATGTACATGAGTAATTAATACAGGAAAGATAATAATAATTAGTAAAATTAGATTTCAAGTGTGGCAACAGAAAAAAACATTCAATATTTCTGAGAAGTTTGCATGTTCCTGACTGCCCTTTCTCCTAAGTTATGTACAAACAAGTATTCTATTTGTAAGCACCTACTTGCAGTCTTAATACACACTCTAAGCTTGTATCACCTATCTCACCTCTTATCACAAGGACCTGGGAATTAGTTTCATGCTAGGCTATTGCCTCTGCGTACTACTGTTACTAAACCAATCTTTTCTTTTGCCCTAAACTGGTCAGACAATAAGACTAGGCTATATTTCATAGCGTAAAAAATACTCAAGCATGAAACCCCAATATTTTTTTTTTTAAAATTCAATAAAATATTGAAGGTAACAGTGAGTTAATGACGGAAATTATATTAAGACAATTTAACCTCATTTAATTATGCACCCAGAAAAAAATAATTTAAAGAAATAAGTGAAAAAATAATGCATTTTCGCTCTCCCCAAGGACTTTAGTTAAATTTGGAAATTCCATCAACCATGAAATAGATACAGTATTATACCACCCATCCACTTCATAAAACTGGTATGAGATCTAACGATAATGCCACTGGAAATCACTGGAGAAAAGGTGTTTTAGGGAAATCTTGCCACTGTAAGTCCCAGCTGGGCTTTAGGGAGGCAAGAGAGCATTACAGGGTGGCAGGGGGAATACTCCCTCCCACAAGGCCTGAATGTACCTAACAGCTGTGAGCACATTAGCTGGCAGACAGGCAGAGCAGATGATACACAAGCTTCATATCTGCTTCAATAATGCATGTGAAGAGCCTTTGTGACTCCCTTTGCGTAAACTTCACAGATTGTCTTGTGCTCCAATCAGTGAGGTTAATTTGATTTTACCAAAGCGATTCTAGCCTCCATACAAAGGATAACGTGCTCCTAAAGAGAATTTGATTTGTTAAAAACATTACAATTCAGCCATGACAGAATCATTGAAATTCTCCAATGCTGAGTGTCAGAGCTAAGAGATTATTAAGAATAAACAAAGGCTGTGGAAGAAATGACTTATTTCTTAAAATGTTTCAAGTCTGAACTGTATAGTATATATGTCCATTTTTTAAATCACTGAACACTTACAGGTCAGTATTACAGGACCTAAGCAGTTTTGCTCTTTCTGGAGCTCATCAGGTGCAGGTAATGACCAATAAAACACAGCACAACACTGACAGGCTTTTAAATGCCTAAAACTAACACAAGGATAAGGTCTTCTGGTTTCATTTTGTTATCCAATATGTTATCCAAATGGAAATGCAGATCAGTTTTATTCCCTATGTAGCTATTAACATTCTCCATACGCACAAGAATTCCTAATGAAGGTATTTTAACAACAGCTTGGAGTTTGTCACTTTAATATGAGCGATAGTAAACAGAAAAAGGTTTCATACTCGCAAAAATTAAAAGTGGAATTACACTTTCAGTTAGTGTTGAAAACTCAGCCAAGCTGCTACTGTTCTCAAACCAGCTCACTGCAACTATATACAGCAAGATACTCCCTCATACAAACAGCATCAACCAGTTCCCATTCAAACAACCATTTTTAGAGTATAGTTTTGATTGCTCTTTTCTAAGCATAAGAATCCACATGCTACTTAAACTTATGTTAAGCTGCAAGACACTTGGACAAGGTATTTTAGTTCTGTAATATACCCCAAGTCTCCAAACCACTATACATGACTCCTACTACTATCTTCTACATACAACTATGTTAAATTAATACATTATTTTACAGTATTTTTTCTTTTAAAAAAATTATGAAAACATTTCTTTTTAATTTTTCTTTAGAACACCCATTTCTACATCCTGCTTGCTGATTTTGCAGAAAGTCATCTGGGACCATGCATGAAAAAACTGAATGAAAAATTCACCTCTGGAGACAATCTCAGGGTTCCAGCATGTGCAAATAAACTATAAACCAAAAGGTAAAGTTTTTTATGTCTACAACTAAACAAATCTTTTCTAGATGAAAAAGACCCTGGCATCAAGCATTCTCCAAGGAGAATCTTTAGAGAAACAATTCATAGCTGAATGTGGTCATTCTTGTCCTCAAAGAAAAAATAAATCAATTGTTACTTCAGCACAGTTCTGATAACATCATCTCCCTGGGTACATAAAACTATCTTGAGCTCCTTTACAGATTCCTAGATGTGTATTATTCTTTATATTGTTACCACGTTCCAAATTGCAGTCAGTTAGATTACCAGTTTGTGACCAAACACCTTGTGTTTCTTGGGGTGTTATGTACTGCTATTTTAACAGATCAAATTCTAGTTAGTGGAAATACAGTGGAATGTTACCTATACATGAAAACACAGCTTTGTCCCAAAACTAACTGTTACAATGATCATGTAAGGCTGCACTAATCTTCTGTCTCAATACTTAAACATTGTATTTTGCAAAATTATACTTCATTTTTGTTTGAAAATAGGTCATCACACTCTGAACTGATTCTATACCACACAGTTTGTGAAAATAACTTAAGCCACTTAAAGAGACTTGCCATTTTTCCGCGATGACTTCTGTACTGGAGGTGGCAGACAGGTTTGTGCTGTTGCTAGCTCAGGACTGGCAGCTTTAGTTCCATGATTGGCTTTCACCTTATCAGCCCAACTTACACCAGAAGGAGACAGGCGTGTTGCAGAAATTGTCACTGCAGGGTTCCTAAATGACAGTCATAGCTCTTTTTAGTGTCTAATCAAATAACCAAATGGTTTGTTAGAAAACTTTATCAGAACACTCTATCCTTAATCTTGGTGTTCACTGATTCAGACTGAGAGGTAGTTCCAAAATTTTAAAAACTTCTAGTGGCTGAAGGAACACACAGCACTGTATTGATGAACAAACAATTCCCACAAGAAACATTCTCTGATACTAAATTTTCAAATCACAGAAATAAGCATACGGTGAGTATTTACAGCTAAATGTAACAGCTCTTCTATTGCATCTTCCTGGGTCCTGCCCAACTGCATCAATGAACTGCACAGAATGGGTTGCAACTGTTACTAATACAAGGAGTCTAACAACGCATATGTGCAAGAAGTCCAAAAAAGTGCAGGTTTAATTGTAAATGTTGATCACACAAATCCATAAGGTACCCTGTTCCAAGGTTAAAGTAGTAAAAGAATAGATCAATTTGCTATTATCCTTTTAGCACAAATAAATTGTAAAACAGGAAGGGCGTTCTATTAATTTTCAGAAGGATCCAAATGACTGACTAAACTTTGAATTTCTGGATGGACAGAACTGTAGTGTTTTTTAAATTACTGTGTTTTGCCTTTTTACAGAAGTTGCCATTTCCTGCCCAAGGTTTAGAGCAAAAAACCTGTATAGTTTTATTTCAGTGAATGCCAGCAGATTTTTTTAAATTGGGAAATGGTAACATTTATTCCAGAATCACATGTTGCGGAAGTGTCCAATTCTCTTCTGCAACAAGAGTCATTTTATCTGCACTCATACAACTGATTTCACTTCCCAGCTTTACAATACCAACTAAAACAATCGAAAAACCCCAGCTGCTTCATTAACTGAAACAAACCGGGGGAAAGAAATTGAGATCTTGCAAGTTTCAAACAAATGTGTAGAAAGCCTCCACATAACCAGGCTGTTCACCTATTTCAAGCCCAGTGAGATGTCAGTTTATCATTATTTCCTATTTTTATCATGTCAGTTGTCAAAAAAAACTATCAGTAATAATTCCAGAAATTATAAAAACCTGGCTGGTTGGCTTGTTTGTTTTTAATCATCCCCACTGATCCTAAAGGAATGCAATACCATTTCATGTGAGAAAACCAGAACAAGAGACTAAGCCCTGTACCGTGTCTCTGATAGTTCCATACAGCTGAGCCAAGAGACTGTCAGACCCATGCAGTACAGAATGGCTTTTCCTTTGGCATACTCTCCAGGTTGCAGCAACTTACACTGAAAAGATCCTGCAATTTGCAAAACACATCTTTGTGTTGAATAACCAAAGATGGACTTTAATCTTCATTATATTAATTTCTGAAGTAATTTATGCTTTCGGCATCCAAAGCATTGCATAATAACAAATACTGCATAGCTTTAACAAACTTATGATCTGGTTTCATACCCAAAATTTAAACTTCTTCGAGCGTTTGATGTCACACTAATTCTATCTGTTGATGGACTTGGAATCACATGACGTCCTGGAGACATTTTCTTTACTTCCCAGGCTAATGAAGTAGGTCTGCAAATTCAGGAAAAAGAGAGGTTTAAAAACAAAATTCACAGTAACTATTCCTCTATCAACTTAAAGGAAAAAGAGCAAAACAAATGCTATAAAGTATTAATGAATACTGCTGAATTTAATCATACATCTTAGCAATTGCTTCTACACCAACTCCAAACTGTATTAGCCAGACCTGTATCAAAAATAATGCATACTCTCAAGAACTACAATGCTTATTTTAAACGTCAGCGTGGGACCAAATATCAAACCAACCAGTTAAAAAGAAAGGATCAGGGATAGGACTGGAGATATCTTCCAGTTCTAGTGACAATAACAATGCACATAAAAGGTCACAACATTTAAAGTACCCTACGTTTCCCTACCCTGTGCTACAGAGCATTCAATACAGTTTAAATGCTGCTTTGATTAACATAGGTTTCAAATATCTCCAGTACATTAAAAAATTTTAGAACTAACCAAATAAAGCACCTTCCACTCCTATTATACTATTGACATACCAAACTTTGTCAGCAATAACGTTTACTGATAAATGTGTACTTGCAAAGATAACTGAACAGGTTCATTTAAGTGGAGGGGGTGGAGGTTAATGAGGTTGTATTGGATAGCGTGGGACCTGAGCATGATGGTATGGAATAAGGGGTGGATACTGTCCTGGTTTCAGCTGGGATACAGTTAATTTTCTTCTTAGTAGCTAGCATGGGGCTACATTTTGGGTTTGTGCTGGAAACGGTGATGATGCAGAGATGTTTTAGTTGTTGCTAAGTAGCTCTTACACTGGTCAAGGACTTTTTCAGCTCCCCATTCTCTGCCGGGTGCACAAGAAACTGGGAGGGGACACAGCCAGCACAGCTGACCCAAACTGACCAATGGGATATTCCATACCACATGACATCAGGGTAGCAGTTTCATTACACATCTCATTGACACTGATGCCATTTTCCTTTTTATTTTTAACTTTTGCTCCTGAAGTTATTGATTACATGAAAATTACTACTAGCAATTAAAAATAGAATCAAACTTATAGAACCCAGTGCTGGTGAAGACAGATTGAGAAAAGCACTGATGTAAATAATTTTTTAACTGTGTGCTGGTTTTGGCTAGGTTAGAGTTAATTTTCCACACAGGAGCTAGTATGCAGCTGTGTTTTGGATTTGTGCTGGAAACAGTGTCCATAACAGGGATGTTTTCATTATTGCTGAGCAGGGCTTACACAGAGCCAAGGCCTTTTCTGCTTCTCACCCCACCAGCAAGCAGGGTGGGGGGCACAGAGTTGGGGATGGGGGGCGCAGCTGGGACAGCTGATGCCAACTGACCAAGGGACATCCCACACCATATGACATCATGCTCAGCATATAAAGCTGGGGAAGGAGGAAGGGGTATGTTTGGAGTGATGGTGTTTGTCTTCCCAAGTAACCGTTAGGTGTGATGGAGCCCTGCTTTCCTGGAGATGGCTGAGCACCTGCCTGCTGATGGGAAGTAGGAAATAAATTCTTTGTTTTGCTTTGCTTGTGTGTGCGGTTTTTCCTTTACCTATCAAACTCTCTTTATCTCAACCCATGAGTTATCCTACTTTTACTTTTTTTATTCTCTCCCCCATCCCACTGGCAGGGAGTGAGCAAGCAACTGGGTGGTGCTTAGGTGCCAGCTGGGGTTAAGCCATAACAAACTGGTTCCAGTACTACTAGCAGGATCAACAACCTATAATCAACTAATAAAACCACTCTGTTAGGTTTGGTCTACTTTTTGTCTCTACCTAGGCAGACAAGCAATTGAACTCACTACCTAACAAAGGACAACGGAGGAACTAGAGTGTATCGCTCCTCACATACTACGTGTCTCCCATCTCCTACAGGCACAAATTTTATCAGCAAAACCTTACTTCTCCTTTACCTCTCAAAGCTAAAACTTAGGCACCGAGACACAAATTTAACACTAGGCACAAATTGTAATGACGTAATCAGTTTTACCTTTCTGATACTATACTTCCAAATCCGTTACTATTTCCAGCACAGCTGTTCACTGATAACACTACCAGGAAGGATAAAATCCCCTCTCTGTCCACACCAACTCTATCCAAAAGAAAAACGTCCTTCCTGATGCCCCAGAGCAAATATTGAAATTGGTTCTATTTGCTGAATCTCTACTACAAAAATGAAGTTTATTATGAGACAGTATTTGGATGAAAATTAAAAAGCAAAATTATAAATCTCATCACCTGCTTTGAGCATCAGCTTTTTCTAGCTTCTCCTGTAGCTGTATCCAGTCAATCAATGCTTTGAAGTCCCTTACATAGTTATCAAGCATCATCAGGACTTCCTGAAAAGCAATCATTACGTCAACCTTGGTATTCAAAACAGCAATCCCCCCACATCAATAAAGGAACTGAAAGAAAAGCAGGAAATTTACTAGTCTGTAGCTCTTTCATAAAAAAATAAACCAAGAAAAACCCTGAAAACAAAAAAGCCCAGATAGTTGAGAGTTTTACATGAACAAACATTAAAACATAAAAAGTGCACATTTTCTAATATCTCTGCAAGCACCAATGTCTAAGGACAAAATAGCAAAATTTGGCCAGAAAACAATTCCTAACATAAAAAAGTATCACTCTTTCAGGATTTTTTTGGTCAGAGTTGTTATCTTTTAAGAGATGCTGGACATACTCCATCAAATAAGCAAAACTGTCTATAAAACCGATAGACCTGTAGGAGAGTAAAAATGTCAGTATTAATCTGTTCATGAAGTAAAAATACACAAAGCTACACAAAGGCAACTACATCAGATAGAAGGAATTCCTTCTGGAGAATCCTGGCATCCCTGCATTAGGTAAAAAAATAGTTGCTGCACCTCTGAAGTTCAGCAAAATGTATCCTATTCCTTTGGACTTTCAAATGATGTCTGCTTGTACGTGTCGAGACTAACAGCAGACTTTCATTTGTCATGTGAAATTATCAGCACTATCGTACTAATAAAGCAGGTTTTAATCAAAAGAAGACTCTAATGGTGATATTTTGCAAAGCAAAAAAAGAGAAAGACCACAGTATTACACTTAGTTTATAAAATCATCATGTTTGACACAAATTACTGAGAAATAAACAAGATAAGCTGCAAGATGCAAAGTTTACATTCTCTTCTCTGATTAGCACACCTTAACAAGTGGAAAAAAAAGTCACTAATTGCACATTCCTGTCTATGAAGTAACTACTTGTCCAGTCCTTACAATTCCACTACCCAGATTATACTTCTTCACCATGACAAGCCAATTAATTTTACATAATTTTAGAAATTACTTTTGAACTATAGAGTTATCAAATAATTTATGCATTTTTATATTAAGTAATCACTGAAAGCTGTAATCATGAACACATTTTATGGCTTGAGAGATTTACACATTATCATAAAACAACACAACTGGGAGGGATCTACAAAGCAACCTAGTCCATCCTGTAATTCTTGGGTAGGATTAAACATACAGTGTCAGAAACTATGTGGGTGAACTGTGAGTGTGCTGGAGTTTTATTCAAAATATTGCAAAACCTTTATTAAGTAGATAGGATCTTGTAATTTACATATCGGTCTCTATCAAATAAAATGAACTGTTATGAAAAGACATAGAAAATTAACTTGACTTCACACTATCAGGAAGAAATTACTAGATAAAATGCTGAACAGTAGGGAACCAAAAGACTTTTTTCTGATAAAATTATCCTTAACTTCCAGAAATTATGTAGTGTGTCTATTGAGTTCCAGTTTGGTCAAATGTACAAGTGCAGTAACTATGGTAAGGTCAGATTACATACAGAAGCAATAAAAAACTCAAAAGTTAAATTGGGATCTTGCAGTCTTTACTCAGACAATATGGCCATTTTATCACAGCAAAGCAGAGCAAAAGACCGTATGATTGAACTCTTAGCTTTGTTCCCCAAGCAAACTACAGTTATCTATTGTCACTGGTAGAAAAAGGAGCAATTCTTTACCACACAGGAAGCTAGGAAATCACTTATATTCCACGTATAAACTCAAAAATAATTTACTGAATGTAACAAAAACCACACAGGCCATCATAGCCAACAGGCATAAGGCACCTTCTCAGTAGAGCTGATTATCACCCAGCAAAGCACATTAATGCATGCTAAAGGAGAAAGGTCAAGATCATGCCAATCAGAAGTAGAAGCTTTCGTAACTACTCTTTCAAAGACAAGAAAAATTTATAGTGTAATCTATGGTGACAACATGCTGAAAATACTAAAAATACATTAATGAAGCTTCAATTCTATGAAAACTTACATCAGCTTCACATGCAGAGTTTAAAATACAGACAGGATTTTATGGTATAAGGAAAAACACTAATGACAAAGTGTTGCTGTTTTCCAAATTCTTTACTGTGTCGAAGTCGTTCTCACTGGTATTAAGAAAAAGTTTCTGCTCAAAGGAAGTAATTACTACACAGAAATATCTTGGGAACCATTACAAATTAAAATGTATTGGTTCTTAGGTGTATAACTACAAATTTTAACAGTAAAACTTTTAACACTGAAAACAGTAAAAACACTCTACTTCAGTACAGGAAACTAATGCACGTTTTTGTAACATCACGTGCCATTCATCTTTACTTTTAATTGTCCTTTAATAGAAAAAGGATGTCTAATGTATGCAGAATGCTTTTTAATCTAAAATTATACTGATGATTATTCATTTTGTTTAACACAAATGCAAGTTTGAAATTCAGCATCTGTTTTCACATAAATATCCGTTTAACTAGTACTTATGACAGATATAGAGCATATGCTGGTTGTTATAAGGGAAAAGTCACAAAAAAGTCAAACACAAGGGAAATCAACCAGAATAGCACTGCTGATGTTAAAGTTGCTCTTTGTTTTTAAATACTCCACAAAAAAGCTAACAACAACAAAAAATCTTTCTCACAAGGCAGTTGCTTTACAGCACCAAAACAATTCGTATGTAAAGTCTGCTACAAGAAATGAACAAGTCAAGTATTTTAGCCAGTTCTTTTTTCAGTTTCCCTAATAAAATTTCAGCTTTCTAATTCAATTCACATCCATTTACATTAGCCCATACTAAGTTGTGCTGACTGTTACTAACAATAAGAGCATAGAAAGCAAAATTTAATTCTGAATCATTTACTCTTCAAGCCTGCCACTGAGTTATTGTTCACACACAAAAAAAGGAATCAAACTGCATATGAGTTATATTTCTGAAGTTACTTGGCATAGCAAAAAAATACAATAAATGGCTTAACCTATTTTAAGGAATGTTTAGCTCCACATTATCAGGAATGATCAGAGCAGAACCATGCAGCTGTAACCCGAGTCATGTTTTACGAACAAGGGAATACAAACAAGACAAGCAGCTGGAGTGGCCCCATATTCACTGATGCACATCTTTCTCCCTAAAGCTATGAGGGACATTTTGTCAAGCAGGATGAAGCAGAACAAAAGTGGCTCTGAAAGCGCCGTTACAGGCATCCAGATAACTACATATAGATGTACAGCTAAAATTACCAATTAGTTTACCAATTGGCTGCAACGGATTCGATTGGTTTGTAATTAATTCTAGTTACTGGCGCATATAGCAGGACGGTTGGCGCCATCCCTTTGTCCTACTGACACACAATACTGGCGTGCAGGGCTCTGGGGCCTTGGACATCAATACAGCTCTCTAGCTCACCTACACTACTGAGTGTAGCAGATATACCCTGTGGTGCTGAAGCAGTGGAAACTTGTACCACTTGAGAAGGTGCTGACAAAAAGGAACCTTTATGGAGTAGGCATCGACTGCACTAGCGTCAAAACAATTTTAAATCCCATTATTTTTCAAGGTCATATCCATCCCATACAATTTTTAAAGAGCCAGTTCAAGCTAAAAAAGAAAGCAATCCTGTTAAAAAACAACACTTAAAAGGAAAAGCCATGACATAAAACTAAAAACACTCACAATACAGCTCCTGTTTCTCCCCTGTGTTCAAGTCTCTGATCAATAGTCCCACATGTCAAAAAGCTCTTTTTGTGCTTTTCCTTCTTTTCTCCAGCTCTTAGCCATTACTTTGGTTTTTATATATGTATTTATCTTAAAGCTGTACTTCTAGTATCTTCAGTTGGGTGATCATATTAATTACTTTGCAATCAAGGACATCTAATACACAGAGTAGCTACATCAGAATAATCCTATATTCCTGAATCAGGACAATCTTGACTTGGGTCCTACACAGGCCTATTATAATCCTTAAAATCAGAAGTTCACTTTCTTTGGAAATCACATAACAGCTTTGAAACATTGTCTTCTCCATTTATTCCTGCATTCTCAAAGAAGGAGGAGGAAAACAGGGAAGCATGAAAGATTGTTCAACCCAAAATAGTACAATGCATGTCAGAGAAATTAACTCAGCCACCACATCGTACTTGAGCTTATTTTCAAGGCTAGAAATGTGTGTTTTATTTTACAAACTATGCATACTTTATATTGTTTCATTATCTATACCAAATATTTTGGATTATGTATTTACCAAACTAAACTCAATTTTCTTGTACTGGAGTACATTTTTAGCAGGCAACCTAAGTTCCTTCTGTAAATTTATGTTTTTAAGATTGACCAGTTGTTTCAGTAATTGGACACAAAAATTGCTTCAAAAAATTTGTTGTAGCCTTTTTTGTACAGCTGAATTACAAACACTTAAAGCCAGCTCTGGGGTTAGGTTAAACAAAGATGATTGCCAAAGCGGTTCTCACAACTTTGGGAGAGGATGAAAGGAAGCAGCTCTTCTGGCCAGAGGACTCTTATTATACCAACTTCAGTACATGGCAGATAATAGAAAAAGAAAAGACTCGAAAACAGATGCAGAGAAGAGAAAAACAGAATAATTTTCCAGTAACTAAAGCTCTCCGAATTGGTATGCCTTTTTAAATGCTCTCACACTACCCTTGCAGAATCCACTAAGGAGCAGACTCTAGGGAGTAGAGCTCTCTAGAGCTGGAACCAGGTGTTTTTTGTATTTGTAAAATAGAAAAGTATGGGGCTCATATCAAAACTTATCCTCCAAATAGCGTAAAAAGGAAAGAGCTAAATTGGTCTTTATCAGTGAAAATAGGATTGAGATCCCGTTTGGAACAACTTGACCATTACACTGAATTATTGCAGATTTCACTGGAGTTAGGAAAATCTTGTTTTTTCTACCTTCAGCTCCAATATATTTAGAAACAGTTTTATTTTCTTGGCTGTCTTAAAAGCCAGTAATAATCAGCCTGGATGACCATGGATCTCAGTCTGCATGCATAGATTGAAATCATTAGAATTAGCATACCCAGAACCAAAACCAGCCTTCACAAGGCCTTCCCAGCAACAGACCCTAATGAAATAAGTTCCTCTCCCCTCTAGGAGGTCTTCAATCAGCTCTAACTCTCTCACAGATATCACCCTGATTGGAAGGCCTCAATTAAAGTTTTTTCTGCTGGTTCTTTCACATAACAACATCATGTAACATGGCTAGTCTTTTAAGGGAAAGGCTTTACCCACCTCTTTAGAGTATCTTGTGTTGCCTATGAGAATCAGAACAACAGCACTTCATTGCTAAATTTTCCATTTTATAAGAGGGAATAAGAATCTCAAGCAGAATGAAACTGTTTTCACTGAACTACGATCAAGGCAGACTGATTTAAGAATGTACCTGTAAGCATTAGAAAGGAGAGAAACTACCCTTGCCAAAATCTTACAGAAATATACCAATAAATAATGTTAGGTGGAAAGACAGAAGTTTGTACAAGCATTAAGTAATGCTAAACAGCAACTTAAGAATGTAGAACTAAATTTTTACGTAATAAAATCAGGCTGTTTTGAAAGGAAAAAAAACAACTGAAGCCATTAATTTTTCTGAAGAGGACAAAACCCCAATGATTAAATGTAAAGTAGTTTAAGATTCTTGTAGATTTACTGTATCCTTAGAAGCTGGATCCAGTTGCTCAAACTCTATCAGTAATTTTTATATAAGCACGTGTTTTGTTTTGCCTTTCTTATATAATATGCGTGTGTGTGTGTGTGTGTGTGTGTATATATATATATATAAAAAACAGTTGCTGAGATACCTGAAGATCATAGAGGAATAGCAGCAGAAGATGCGTTTCTCTGTTACTTTAACCAAAATTTGATTGTCCAAAATTGACTACAGAATCTACTTTCCTCCACCCACAAATAATTTTGTGCTCAATTCCTTTTAGCATACAGGAAAAGATTAAAAGGCATTACTAATTCTTTTCTGCCTAAGTTTGTCACCCAAATCTAGAAAATACTAGGTAGTAAAACATTTATAAAACCATTTGATGCAGAGAATATACAATCTGCATTTTGAAATGTTGAAGGTTATAGCCAAATCTATTAGAATATATCTAACCTCTACCTACAACTACTGCGGAAACTGATTTATGCACAGTAAGATGATGCTTAAAAGTGAGAACCTTTATTTTAGAAATAATTCAGCCATATTCATTATATCCTTATGTAGGAAGCAGCAAAACCATATCTATATACTTGATTTGAGAGTTCTCAATTCCAAATCAATAGTAAACTACCAACTTCAGCAGTGCCCAAAGCTGAGAGAAAATATACACAACCACTGATCCTCTTACACGCATTTCCACTGTTTGTATCCTTACCACAAGCTTTCCGTCTGCAGTTTCAACCACAACCAGCCACTAGAGCCCTTTCCAATTTGGGAGCATCAAACATTATCTTCAGTGACAACGTAATCAATAAAACTATATCAACTTTTGAGACAAGACAGCAAAAGGTACAAAATAAAAAATAAACACTTTCATACCAGGTTAATCTGTTTTAAATGCCAGAAGTTGGCACATTTCATTTTTACATGGGTCTTCTTTTAAAACAATCTTTATACAACTAAAATGTTTAAATAGAACAGTGCATGCCCATTTGACCAAACATAAGTTTGAGGAGATGTCACTTAAAAAGTTGACATTAAGGAAGTTTTTGATAACATGTACTTATCTTAATAAAAATGAAACCCCACTAAAAAAAAGAAGGTTAACAGTGTAAACTTTTTGGTTCCTTATTTAATATTGTTGCTTACATATGTCTAGTAGTAACAATAAAAGCGGTACTTTATGAAAAGAACTACCAAGATATTCTGTCAAATGAGTTTGGAAAGTAAACAGAAAAATGTGGCAATATGAAATTCTCATTTACCAAAATCATCCCAATTCTTCAGGTACGGCAGAAATACATTAATTCATTTTCAACTGAGATGATGTGTCTGTTGGTATCCCTTGCAACATTTTAACCATTAGAAACTTTTCTATATAGTACTAAAAGTTTACAAAAAACAGCACAAAAATTAAGCTAATTCATTCTCATTTTTAGAATGAGCTTTAGTAAAAGTTTATTATAAATGGAATTTTAATCTTAAAATTAAAATATACAGAAGACCAGTACTGCCACACATGAAAATGAAAAAGGCATAAGAATTAGCTGAACAACTCCTGCCCAAAGAAAAAAAAAACAAAACAACCAACAAAACAAAACACCCCACAACAAACCATGAAGTAAAAAATGCCTACGTGGTTCTGCAAACTGTGGATATAGTGGAGCCTATTTTCCCATGATCTCCTTACTGGTTTCTCTGGTGCCAGAAATGACATAATGACATGCACTTCAATTAACTTAAAAAAAAAAAAAAAAAGCCTAAAAAACCCCCAACAAAACAAAAGCACAACCACGCACCCAATCCCTCTTCTCTTAGGTGGTGCATTTATCTTCTCTTGTTCCCTCTCAGAATTCCCTGGTGTCCAATAAAGACCAAGTGGCAGCTTTTTCTGCAATGTGAACTTTAACAGGATGTCTTCTTCCAAGCTAGTCAACTACTATCATGAAATCTATAATGACTAAATTAATGTTAATTGGTCTTCTTGTATTAGAAGTTATGGCGGGGATGACAGAAAATCATGGATATACAAGGACAGACAAGACACATAGTATAACTGCATTATACCTGGCCTCTTAAGTCCAAAAGTCTAAGAAAAGGATTATACGCACTATAGATGTTATTTTCCTGCCAATGAAGCTTAACATATTTTGTCATGCCACATCTGCATTATAGGTATCCTATCGATGACAGCAGAATTAGGGAGATACCTCATTAGCCCACACAGAATTCATATATGCCTCACATTAAGCCACTAGTCACATAAGCCTCATTTGGAGACATATCACTTTGCATCCTCCCAATCCTGCACATTCAAGTGGTTGGAGCCATCCCTGGAATAACATGCAGAACCTTGCTACAGCCATCTTTCCTGGAACAGTGGACACCCAAGCTGACACAAAACGGAGAACAGAGATTCTGTTCACTGCTTTAACATTTTCAAGTAGCAAGAAAAGGCACAACCAGAGATCTTGCAAGATCTGACCAGCACGATCAGAGCAGTCAATACAAAGTATGAAACTTGGTGCTTGGGAGCACCACAATAGCAATGTCTATAGGACTATCAAGCCAAGGCAATAAAACAGGTAAGTGTTGGATAAGCAAATGATGATCATTTACCTGAACTGAGGCAGTCTGCAATGAGACAAATTGTAATGATCAAACTGAAAACTGAGTTAGGTTATTTTTAAGGCAGGACATAGGACTTCTACCAAGCTATATGAAACAATGTCACATGAGTGCTTTTCAAATACCGTTTACCAGCTGAACTCTGAGTCTAGATCATTATTTCAATTTATGAACTCCTAAAAGGTTGAGTTACTACAGTACACACTTTCTATATATTCCATAATATGAAAGCTGTGCTTAGATATGATATTTCAGCTGATGGAGGCCAGCAAGCACTAGCTTTTCAGGATCAGATGTGAGGAAGAGTCACGGTTTCCACAAGTTGCTTGTTATTACTAATATACCACCCAAAATTAAAACATACCTCCATGCTACTGATAAGTTTGATGACTCCCTAGTTGAAGCTTATGAACGTAGTACCAAAAATGCTGTATGACTATTAAGAGTTAGGTAAAGCACTTAGTTCAACAAACAGCAGTTAAGATATTCTACTGTAAGTGATTAGCTAGAACACATTGACAGCTTCACCTCTGGTAGAAACTGGACTGTGTCTGTCAACAATAATGACCCAAAAATAATGACAATCAACAGAATTTATAAAAGTGAAACCTTATTAGTAAAAATAATTTGCAAGACTCAACAGTTCTATACTTCACAGCTTAATTAACAGAAACTTTAGTAATTTATCAGAAGAGTAATCATCATTTAATGGTCACCTTTAAAGAAAATCTCACAAAAGAAAGGCCATAGTGCAAACATATTCCAGCTACTCAGGTAAGGCACTTTTTTGTGCTGAGAAAAAAAGATCTTTTAAAAGGTAAATGCAACATGAACATTACATAAGTTTTACAACACATGACATTGAACTCCCTTGTTTACTCATTTTTGGTTTTTCCCAACCCTGTTTTGCAAACAAGTAATCTGAAACACACAGACACATACATCATTGTCAAGCCTCTACTAAAATGAAGACATGAAGACTTTTCACTTTGGTTATGTAGAACAGATCAAGTAGCATGATTAAAATGCTGAATGATATCTAACCCCAAAAATGTGATAATGATACAAATACACTTCTGTTCTTTCAGTCACAAAAGTTTAAAACAGTAATCTAATTAGAATGCAAGGCTGGCTGATTTTCTTAAGCCAAAAAATTCTCCAGGGAAGTTTCCTGAGCAGGAGGACAGTTCAGTAACAAAATGTTAAATTGTGTTTAACCAACCAGTGAGTTAGAAGCCTCTAGCTACTGTTCAGTTTCCAAACCTGCTTTCAATGAAATGTATTTGTATGCTAATCTCAAAGTCAATTTGCCTGTGGCTGATTACAGCAGAGAACTAGATGCATATGATAAGAAAAAAGTATACTTAAATTGATGTAAATAATTTTTTTACAGTGATTACATAATCGTTTCCAGAATGTGTTGAGTTTCCAGCAATGTTTAATATGAAAACAGAAGCAGTGACTTTAACATTTCTTTTATAATGTATCCTTCTGGCTTCTCTTAATGCTTGCGATAAATTCCATTTTAAAGAACGAGTAATTTTTATTAAATAACAATTGTCTTTCTACATATCTATGGGAAAATTATAAAAAGTAAAACAGATGCACAAGCTATTACAAACACAGGTTATTCGGAATTAGGAAGCGCGCCTTACAGTGGCATCCCAACCAGACATTGTTTATGCTTGCCCACCAATCACTTTCTTAACACCACAAAGAGAATTAAGAGTGATAACTATTACTGCAAAAAGGGAGCAATGTATAATTAAGCCACTTAACAGGAAGCAAACAAATGTGAAAACGGCTGAATCGCAACAGTGCCACCTACAGTAACGAATGTTACAGGAAAAAAATCTGAATAAATATGCCATCAGTTTTCCTATTTACAAGCCTTCACTACATACAGATCAAAAAGTAACATGTTTCTGAAGCCCTAATTTGTCATTTGGCTTTTTTGTAAAGTATAAAAAAACATGCTAAGAGCCATGTAACAACGGGCAAAGAACAGCTGAAGACTTACCTTGCATTCTACTACACTCTGATCTGATTCACAGGTAACGTAGATTTCATCAACTGCCCGTCTGAGATTGTCAAAAAGAAATGCCCAGTATCGAGCTCGCAGATCAACTTTTCGAGGCTGTCTTGTTTTTGTTGGGCTTTTGTCAAAGTTTTTATCTCCAGCTACTGCTGATGTTAACTTACAGTCTATGGTAGTACTCTGAAAAAACAAGATACAATGGAAAAGGAAAACAAACTGAAGTACAGTAAGGGGTTGGGCTTCTATGCAACATACATTTTTTTCAACATATTCAAACATTTGTAAACAAAAAATTTTTCACTGAGGACCACTACACCACTCCACTCACTTGAGTTTTTTAAAGAACAAGCTTTCTCATCTTAAATATATGTAGCAGCTATGCAGAACTAGATTCTGCTTCTTTAACATTTATAACGCAACATTGACACTGCACGACAGTACAAGGTATTCTGTCCCTTCACACATCCAAAATTTAAATTTTCTAATTACATATCCTCTAATACTTATTCTGTGTGCTGGTTTTGGCTAAGAAGGGGTTAATTCCCCTCACCGTGGCGGGGGTATGCTACCTTTCCAGCTTCCAGCGCTCTGCCGCCTCAGCAGGAGGCTGGGAGGGGCAGGGCCACGGCCAGGACAGCTGACCCCAACTGGCCAATGGCATGTTCATTCCATACCATGTGACACCATGACCAGTATATTAAGGGGGGGCAGTTGCATCTCGGGGAGGGGCGGTGTTGGGTGGTGAGTGGCTGTGTTGTGTGTGGTTTGTTTCGGTGGTTCGTTCCCCGCCCCCGGGTTTTGTGCCTCTCGTTGTTTTCCTTTCCACTGCATTTTTGTTGTTGTTTCTTTTAATTTTAATTATTAAACTGCTCTTATCTCAACCCACAAGCGTTACCCTTCTGATTCTCTCCCCCATCTACCGGTGGGGGAGTGAGCGAGCGCCTGTGTGGGGCTGAGCTGCCAGCTAAACTATGACAGTCTTTTTGGCACCCAACATGGGGCTCAAGGGTTGGAGATAATAACAGCTGCTGGTCACAGCACCACGTTGCCCTTTTTGCAGTTGGTGTTAAAGATTGGTGTTGGTTTGTTTAGTCTGCTGTGTTCTGCTGTGATTAGTAACGTTTTGCCTACGAGATCTGTTATGCAATCACTGGTTTTCAGCTTTATCTGGTATTTGAGGTTTTTGCTGAAACGGTTACTGTACTTTGGCTACCACCTTGTTGAGGCGATTAGCAATTATACCTCCTCCTCGGAGAGATCTAATACGGAGGAAATACAGAATGGTATCTCTGCAACTTTGTTCTATGATGTCTCCGCCTCTGTCACAACAAACCTTTTGTGTCTTGAACATCCTTGGGTGGTTAAGGTGCACTTATTGTTAGTTTTTGGGCATGTTGTTTTGGTTCTGACTAAGCAACTTAAGAATATCACCCAGAAATCTGCCCCAAGGCTTGATAGACTGGCAGGGCATGTGGGATAGCATGGGCAAATACCTAGGGCAGTGGGCACCCCCAGTGTTTTGGCATTTCACCCTGAACAAGTGCAGAATCCTGAAAAACTAGCAGAAGATTTGGAGAAAATAAGCTGTTATGCTGGGAACTCCAGAGAGACACAGATAACTGCAATGTGCTGGGGCCTGGCCCATGCGTACCGAGCCCTGCTCAGCAGTACTCACTGCTCCCAAGGGGAAGAGAACGTCTCCGGATTGAAAGGCAAAGTGACAGGCACTGCGGCCACTCAAACCCCCACGACAAGTACTGGAGCTGGCTCAGAGAATCAACCCGTGCCAGTATCAGTCACCCTCATGCACAAGACAAAATCTTGGAAGCGGACGTCAACTTGTTTAGAACGGGATGATGAAAAAGCAGGGCCGTCACGGGGACAGGAGGAAGAAGTCATAAATGAAATAGAGGCCACCCGATCCCTGTCCTTGAGCGAGTTGCGAGATACGCGAAAAGATTTCAGCCGTCGTTCAGGGGAGCACATTGTCACCTGGCTGCTCCGATGCTGGGATAATGGGGCCAGTAGCCTGGAATTAGAGGGAAAAGAAGCCAAACAACTGGGATCCCTATCTGGGGACAGGGGCGTTGACAAAGCAATTGGAAAAAAGAACACAAGCCCTCAGCCTCTGGAGGCGACTCCTGTCCGGAGTGAAGGAACGGTATCCCTTTAAAGAAGATGTTACATATCACCCAGGAAAATGGACAACCATGGAGAAAGGCATCCAGTATCTAAGGAAATTAGCTGTGCTTGAGGTGATTTATGGTGACCTGGACGATCAACGGTCATCCAAAGATCCAGATGAAGCCGAGTACACACGACCCATGTGGCGGAAGTTTGTACAGAGCGCGCCATGTTCGCATGCAGACTCGTTGGCAGTGATGTCCTGGAAAGGGGACGAGACACCAACAGTGGCGGAGGTGATTGATAGACTCCGGGATTACGAAACAAATATCTCTTCCTGTCTAGTCTCTGCTGTGGAGAAACTATCCCGAGAGGTCCAGCAACTCAAAGAAGATATGTCCTGCTCCCCACCTCTACAGAGTAGTGTCTCAGCTGTTAGGAATAAGTGTCCTTTGGCTCAAAGGAGAGGATACACACCACGGGCCACCCTGTGGTTCTACCTGGGTGACCACAGAGAGGACATGAGGAGGTGGGATGGCAAGCCTGCCTCGACCCTAGAGGCACGAGTACGTGAACTGCAAGGAAGAACAATCACTCAGGGAGGCTCTTCCAGGAAAGCTGCTGCTCCAATTTCCAGTGAGCAAGTCCCCAGACAGAGGAGTAGAAGTGCAGATTTTATTTCTAAGCGTAATAGAGAGATGCTTGATTCACACTCACAGAAGTGAGTTGTGACTGCCATGATCAAGACTAGAGGGGCCCTGCCTCGAGCCAGGTGGAGGAAAGGGATAACTGGGCTTACTGGACTGTGTGGATCCGATGGCCTGGCACGTCCGACCCACAGGAGTATAAAGCTTTAGTGGACACTGGTGCACAGTGCGCCTTAATGCCATCAAACTATATAGGGGCAGAACCCATCGGTATCCCTGGAGTGACAGGGGCATCCCAAGAGCTAACTGTATTGGAGGCCGAAGTGAGCCTAACCGGGATTGAGTGGCAGAAGCACCCCATTGTGACTGGCCCAGAGGCTCCGTGCATCCTTGGCATAGACTGCCTCAGGAGAGGCTATTTCAAGGACCCAAAAGGGTACAGGTGGGCTTTTGGTGTAGCTGCCTTGGAGACAGAGGAAATGAAACAGCTGTCTACCTTGCCCGGCCTCTCAAAGGACCCTTCTGTTGTGGGGTTGCTGAAGGTCAAAGAACAACAGGTGCCGATCACCACCACAACAGTGCATCGGCAGCAATATCGCACCAACCGAGACTCTCTGATCCCCATCCATGAGCTCATTCACCAACTGAGGAGCCAAGGAGTCATCAGTAAGACCCACTCACCCTTTAACAGTCCCATATGGCCAGTGCGGAATTCCGTCTAATGGAGAGTGGAGGCTAACAGTAGACTATCATGGCCTGAATGAAGTCACTCCACCGTTGAGTGCTGCTGTGCCAGACATGCTAGAACTTCAATATGAACTGGTGTCAAAGGCAGCCAAGTGGTATGCCACAACTGATATCGCTAATGCATTCTTCTCAATCCCTCTGGCAGCAGAGTGCAGGCCACAGTTTGCTTTCACTTGGAAGGGTGTCCAGTACACCTGGAATCGACTGCCCCAGGGGTGGAAACACAGTCGTACCATTTGCCATGGACTGATTCAGACTGTACTGGAACACGGAGAAGCTCCAGAACACCTTCAGTACAGTGATGACATCATCGTGTGGGGCAACACAGCGGAAGAAGTTTTTGAGAAAGGAGAGAAAATAGTCCAAATCCTTCTGAAAGCTGGTTTTGCCATGAAACAAAGTAAGGTGAAGGGACCCGCGCAAGAGATCCAGTTCTTAGGAATCAAATGGCAAGACGGACGTCGTCAGATCCCAATGGATGTGATCAACAAAATAGCAGCCATGTCTCCACCAACTAGCAAAAGGAAACACAAGCTTGCTTGGGCGTTGTGGGTTTTTGGAGAATGCATATTCCAAATTACAGTCTGACCGTAAGCCCCCTCCATCAAGTGACCCAGAAAAAGAATGATTTCAGATGGGGCCCTGAGCAATGACAAGCCTTTGAACAGATTAAACAGGAAATAGTTCATGCAGTAGCCCTTGGGCCAGTCCGGGCAGGACAGGATGTAAAAAATGTGCTCTACACTGCAGCCGGGGAGAATGGCCCTACCTGGAGCCTCTGGCAGAAAGCACATGGGGAGACCAGAGGTCAACCCCTAGAGTTTTGGAGTCGGGGATACAGAGGGTCCAAAGCCCGCTAGACTCCAACTGAAGAAGAGATATTGGCAGCATATGAATGGGTTCGAGCTGCCTCAGAAGTGCTTGGTACTGAGGCACAGTTGCTCCTGGCACCCCGACTGCCAGTGCTGGGCTGGATGTTCAAAGGAAACATCCCCTCTACACACCATGCAACTGATGCTACATGGAGTAAATGGGTTGCACTGATCACCCAGCGGGCTCGAGTAGGAAACCCCAGTTGCCCAGGAATCTTGGAATTGATTATGGACTGGCCAGAAGGCAAAGACTTTGGAATATCACCAGAGGAGGAGGAGACACATGCTGAAGAAGCCCCACTCTATAACGAAGTGCCAGAAAATGAGAAGCAATATGCCCTGTTCACTGATGGGTCCTGGCACCTTGTCGGAAAGCACTGGAGATGGAAGGCTGCTGTATGGAGTCCTACACGACAAGTAGCAGAACCTGCTGAAGGAGAAGGTGAATTGAGCCAGTTTGCAGAGGTAAAGGCCACCCAGCTGGCCTTAGACATCGCTGAATGGGAAAAGTGGCCAGTGCTCTATCTCTGTACTGACTCCTGGATGGTGGCAAATGCCCTGTGGGGCTGGTTACAGCAGTGGAAGCAGCAACTGGCAGCGTAGAGGCAAACCCATCTGGGCCGCCACATTGTGGCAAGATATGCTGCCCAGGTAGAGAACCTGGTTGTAAAGGTACATCATGCGGATGCTCATGTCCCCAAGAGTCGGGCCACTGAAGAACATCAGAACAACCAGCAGGTAGATCAGGCTGCCAAGATTGAAGTGGCTGAGGTGGATCTGGACTGGCAACATAAGGGTGAACTATTTCTAGCTCGATGGGCCCATGACACCTCAGGCCATCAAGGGAGAGATGCAACATACAGGTGGGCTTGTGACCAAGGGGTGGGCTTGACCACGGACGCTATTGCACAGGCTATCCACGAATGTGAAACGTGCACTGCAATCAAGCAAGCGAAGCAGGTAAAGCCTCTGTGGTACGGGGGACGATGGCTGAAATATAAATATGGGGAGGCCTGGCAAATTGACTATATCACACTCCCACAAACCCACCAAGGCAAGCGCCATGTGCTTACAATGGTAGCAACAACGACCGGCTGGCTGGAAGCATTTCCTGTCCCCCATGCCACTGCCCGGAACACTATCCTGGGTCTCGAACAACAAGCCCTGTGGCGACATGGCACCCCAGAGAGAATCGAGTCAGACAACGGGACTCATTTCCAAAATAACCTCATAGACACCTGGGCCAAAGAGCATGGTATTGAGTGGGTGTATCACATCCCCTATCACACGAGCCTCTGGGAAAACTGAATGGTACAATGGACTGTTAAAAACTACACTGAGAGCGATGGAGGGTGGAACATTCAAGCACTGGGATACACGTTTAGCAAAAGCCACCTGGTTAGTCAACACAAGGGGATCTGCCAATCGAGCTGGCCCTGCCCAGTCAGAAATCCTACATACTGTAGAAGGGGACAAAGTCCCTGTAGTGCACGCAAAAAGTATGCTGGGGAACACAGTCTGGCTTCTTCCTGCCTCAGGCAAAGGCAAACCCATTTGCGGGATTGCTTTTGCCTGAGGACCTGGGTGCACTTGGTGGGTGATGCGGGAGGATGGAGAAATCCGATGTGCGCCTCAAGGGGATTTGATTTTGGGCAAAAACAGTCAATGAACTGAATAGCACAATGCGAACTGCTATATAATATTGTGTGTCACCTCTGTGTTGTATCAATGATATCAGAGTACGAGCCTCCCAACCCATGGAAGATAAACTGTGAAACAAGCAAAGTGCAGCAGTGATGGAACGATGACTGACTCGGTATGCAGCAACCCAACGCCACACACACCACCTCTCCCACCCTGAAAGACTGATACGACAGATGGAGCCCAGAGTCATGGACTGGGTGAACTCAATGGACACTTAATGGACACTTTACAGGGAAGGCCCATAAACTAAGGGAACGATGTCTGTGTATTATGTTAAAGGATGGGAAGGGGAGGGGTGGTGGTTGGTAAGGTTGTATTGGATGGTATGGGACCTGGGCATGGTGTAAATGGTATGGAATGTGCTGGTTTTGGCTGAGAAGGGGTTAGTTCTCTTCACTGTAGTGCCTGTGGGGGTCAGCTACCTTTCCAGCTTCCCACGCTCTGTCATCTTGGTGGGGCTGGGAGGGGCGGGGCCATGGCAGGGGCGGCTGACCTCGGCTGGCCAATGACATGTTCATTCCATACCATGTGACACCATGACCAGTATATTAAGGGGGGGCAGTTTGCAGCTCTGGGAAGGCGCGGCATCGGGTCGGCAGGCGGTGAGCGGCTGCGTTGCGTGCGGTTTGTTTCACTGGTGGTTCATTCCCCCCCCTTCCTCCTCCCCAGGTTTCACTCCTCTTGTTGTTCTCCTTTCCATTGCATTTTTGTTGTTGTTTCTTTTAATTTTAATTATTAAACTATTCTTAACCCACGAGCGTTACCCTTCTGATTCTCTCCCCCATCCCACCAGTGGGGGAGTGAGCAAGCAACTGTGTGCGGCTGAGCTGCCGGCTAATCCACGACATTCGGACAAGTATGTGCATCCAGAGATGAAAATAACATTTTACCAATAATCACACCAGCAATATTCCAAAGTTAAAGTCTACTACCAAGACATTACATACAACTTTATAGTTTTTAAACCCTCATTCCCATATAAAAGCATTAATACTAGTGAAAAACTGATGCGGCTAGCTGTTTGATCAATATGTTACAGCTACACTGCAGCAGACATGCTAGCAAGCACTGCATTAGTTACTAAAGAAAGCTTTCACAAATTAGAGGAGTACTTATACTAAGATTTCCACTTGCCCTATTTTTAACATTGCAAGCTGAAGTCAACCCAATGGAAGTACTGTGCCAGTGAATCGAGTTGCTCCTACTTATATCAAGTTTGGAAGTGTCCTCATGCTGTTTTAAGTTGTAATTGAATAGCTTTAACTACAACAAATCTGCTGTTTGATTTTTAGTGTTCATATGCAGGCTAATTGATATAGTACTACTATGCTGCACAGATGCACAGAACTGCCAATATGCTAAATGCAATGGGAGCAGAGGGAGAACATCCAGCTGTCTTCACAAATGCTGGCACAGGCAGGAATCATTACGTACCTATGTGGAAGTACTGTTATGCCACCTCAGTGTTATGTATCTGTTGACCTTGTGCGTGCAGCTTAGTCACTCATATGGGGTTATGCCTCCCTGACAAAGATGCACTGTTACTCATCTGCACAGGATATTCCAAAGGATTCTGAAGCATGCTTGTTTGCCTGAAAATACCAAATCAGCCTTTGGCCCCATGACACTGTCCTTATTAAACCTGAAATTATTTCTGACAACAAACAAACAAAAATCCTGTTACCATGCCAGACTTCTATAAGCTTCTGCATTCCACAGCAGTCAGGTGGACTAAGCAACTCCAGTAAACCCAAAGTGACACCCAACAGTGTGCCATTTTGTGATGGAGGTCTTAGCTACAATAGTCTGGTTTTTGGTTTTGGTTTTGATTTTTTTTCCATTAATGCATCCATTTTAATAGCACCTTTAATGAAGTCTTCACACATTGGTCCACAGTTGCGCAGATCTCCAGAAAATCAGTTCTTACTGGAGAACACTTGTAGGGATTATTGCAAAATTTCATTCTAAAAACCCTGCTTTTGCAACATTGCACAAGCCAGTACACAGTTTAAAGTATCTAATCACTAATTAGAAATACTGTAAATAGCAGAACAATTGACTGGGATTCAAGCCTTTTTGTCTCCTATGTAGAAAGCAGGGAAACATTATTCCTTTGTGCCAAAAGATGAGTTTAATGGCAAGTAAGTTTATACTTGGAGAAAGAGAATTCTTATAGTTATTTTAGATCACAGGCAACATAAGATAACCAGGACTGTAGCATAGTTTTGGATGGACTTATCAATGAACATACTTTTAAGGAAGAACTATATTTTTAGAATTAAATACATAGAATAGAGACCCAAAGATTGAGGAAAAATTTCTCTAGACTTTGTACATTCTCCTTAAGAGAATCTTTGGGGTTTTGTGGATTCCTTTTGAATTCCTACAAATTGTGCCTAAGCTACAAAAAGTTCCCTGCATGTTTAGGAAACATGTAAATGAACATGTAAATTTCTCATATTTCAATTACAGAATGGGAAGGTAAGCAATAACCAAATGATTTTTCCTTCGCTGTACTTAGGAATATAAATGCCTTTTTCCTCTAGATTTTAGGGGCCTTGTTTGATAAATTTACACCATAAACAGAGCTTCCCATTACAAGAGAGCTGAACCCTGGCACGAAGATAGAAACGGCCAAACTTCTCAGTAAATTCCAGAGTTCTGTTTTCTTCAGTGGCCTCTGGGTTCCAGCCTGCTTATTCCCCTCAGCGCTCTGACTACCTGTACCACATGGCATTAAACACAGCAAATTCCACTTTGCAATTAGGGAGGTAGACACAGGACTGTCAAAATAGTTATGCTCTCACCTGCATTTGCCTTCAGATTGTAATTTTTCTGTAAGAAGGGGAAGAATAGGAACCTGGTTTACTACAATCAAACTAACATCTCTGCTAGCCTTACATACATCTCAAAATGCTTTAAGTGTACTCCAGACGAACCCCAGCTAACATATACATGAGAGACGTTCAGGAAAGATGCATGTTATACACAACCAATGAACAGGAATTTCAGACAGGTTTCATATGTCAGAGTATTTAATATTTTTTCTTCTATGACGTAAAAGTCACCTCTTAAAGAATAGCTTGGAGAAAAAATTTTCCCTAGCTGAGTCTTTATATATAAAGCTTTAAAGCAAAGCTTATACTGGCTAATGTACAGCTCTTCTAAAATAGTTTATAATGCCACAACCTTAACCAAAGAAACATAAATAGCTATATTAAAACCTTTTGCTGCCTGTATTTATAAAATGTGACCTCAGTGAAGTGATTAGGTTTATACTCATTCACCTAGTATTTTTTATAGAAAGGATCAGTTGTTTTGGAATGGGAACCATGCATAAATTCCACTATTTGAAAGATACATTTGAAAGTGTACCTTTAAGAGAGTGTCATGCGATGTGTTTTGATATTTAGCAATAAATGTTATCCATCTAGTATATTTGGCGTCCACTTATCTTTCTTCTATGTCAGCCATATTTTACTTAGGAAAACAGCATGTTGAACAGTGTTAACTACTCTAAGTTGTAGCAGTTCCATTATCACCCCTGTAGGCAGCTTTCCAGTGTCTAAGTAAAACCTAAGCAACATTTACAGTTACTCATACTCCAGTAGAACATCTTTGAAAGGATGCAAACCCCTAAACTATCAAATTTCTTGTAAACACGATCACACAAGCAGGTAAGCATTAAGCTGGTGGTTCATTAACAGACGTAAAATTTTAAGTTCCTGATACAAGTCAGTTCTAACACTGTGCTTTGAATTTGTCACAGCCTGGTATCTGCCACTCAAGGAAACAGAAGTCATTTTTCAGAGAAGCCGCCAAATCGTGTCCCATGTTTGGCATGCCAGTCTCCAGAAATTACATGAGAAAAGATCAAACTCAGCAAGCTATTTTCAAACTTAATCAAGTTTGACTGGCATCAACTTTACTGAAATGAAAGCCAGTACTCGCTTAAATTGAACAGCTGCAAAGACTACTTTTAATATAAAGATACTACTAATATTTTATATAGACTGCTATATTCTGTACAGATGTTTCATGCAAGCACCAAAAAATTTCCACGATTTCTGAATTAATCTGTATATTGTTCAGCACAATCTTTATCTGTAAGCATTTTAAGTAAAGTTTCTAATGAATCAAACTAACCTTTCACTGTGAAAAGCAACAAATGCTGGATTAGGTACAGACTTTTCAAGACTGTAGTTTCTGTGCCAACATACAGGTATAGCTTTATTATTCTTATTCACCTTTCCTGGAATTAAGTTTTAATTAAACAGTATTTATTAGAAGTATGTAGTTTTGACCAGATCATATTTTTTAGTGCCATGCTCAGGTTGGGTGTGATGCAACAGTGAAACTCAATTTCCAGAGATTATAATCTCTCAATCTCTCTGGAATTCAGAGGGAACACATGAGCACAGGACAAAATATCTCTAACAGTGCAGTCTGAAGAAAGGTAAGGCAACAATCCCACACCTTCACCAAGATTGAGCTATACCCAAGCCACATAAACTCCACCTACATCCTGTGCCTAGTGCCTCCAACAAACTCTTAGCAGATTTTTCACTTTGGTTAGTAGTTCATGCATAATCGTCTTTCCACTGACAAGACACAAGGATACAGAATTAAGCTTTTCTGAGCAGAGTTCTAAAGCTCCAATCCTGCAAACTTCTATGCATCATTCTTAATTGGATATAAGTTCTTTGAGTCTTCTAAGCTACCTCAGATCCCCTAGTCTTTGAACATGGATTAAATTTTTGGGTAAGTGTATTGTCAATAACTTTGCAGACTGTCACATATTACAAAACAACAACAACAACAACAAAAAAAAATCACAGTGTTTACAAACACACCAAAAAACAGCTTGCCTTGCCCTCCTGCCCACCCTTCAAATAATATGCATGTTTACCCAAAGTGTGATGATAACATATATAGACACAATCTAGCAGGCCTACACTGAAGCTTGTCCCCACTTGTAGGGGAATAGACAGGGATTGGCGACCAGAAGATCACGGGCTGTGACGGAAAGATAGACTCCTCCCCATAGGAGTGGCAGGAACAGGAAGCGCGAGAGCTATATAAGCGTGTGACGCAGTTTAATAAATGGACATTTTGTATCCATCATATTGATGTCTGTGCATCACTGTCCCCAGGGTGGGTAGAGCCCTGTGTCCCGGAGATATGCAGCCCAAGATAAGTTCTCCCACAGAAGCGTACAGCAACACTCACTAGAACAACAAAACCCATCCAAGAACTGCAAAGATTCAGAGGGGCTAGTTCATATTACCTCACTTGTATTGATAGCTCAAACCTTTAACTGCAGAAAAGTTTTTGTGCCTTTCAAGTTTGGAAACATGGGAATATTCCTTCTTCCATCTCAAGTAAGTCAGTGTGGATGACTGAAGTGATGTTAAAACTGAATCTCTCCCCACACTCAAAAAAAATAGTCGTTTCAGTAACTGCCTTGGAGTTCTGGAAAGCATGAAGTGTATATTTATTCTCAGCATGCCAAAATTTATTGAATGTAGATTTGCCAGCACCCTACTGGGAGAAAGATGAGGATGATAAGATCATATGAAAGAGGTCTTGTAAATTTATTTTCTTGAGATTAGCGGCCCATTTATATGTAAAGGGAAATGAAAACTGAAGCCTCAACAAAGGTAACAAAAGAGCCACCAATTTGCAGCAGTATCCAGTGTCTCAAATGCAACAGAAATGAAGGTGCTGAATGCCAAATTGAAGTGCCAAGATGCACAGACACTCAGCAGGCCATTTTAAACCTTAATTGTACCCACTAGGAATGCATTATGTTTCTTCAATATAGTTTTAGCATAGCATTCCCACACAGAGCTACTGAATAACAATCAATTATTCTCCTGAAAACTCACTATTTACATAATCCCAAGTAACTAAAATAGACAGAACCCAAACTATGTAGCACATTACTCTTACTCAAAAGGTTCTGCTAGTAAACCCTTACAGCGAGCCCCAAATACAGCACTAAAATTCCACCTTCACAGAACAAAAGAACCCAGATACACAGTGGTTGTAATATACTAGTACATGAAGAGAGAATACAAGCTTAATAGCTGCTAAACTAAAATCAGGAAAATATCGTGCCTATGTTTTAAAGATGCAAATACATCCCTATGAAAGCAGAACATTTTTCAATTTTTTTTCAAAAAAAGAACACCTTCCATATACCATATTATCAAAATCTGACTGACTGTCTCAAAATACGAAATGGCTAATACCATACTAATAGCTAAATCCATTAATCAAAGAAAAGCAACCGTTAAAATTATTAAAGACGAGGAAAAACTGAGGTATTACTTTATTAATGCAGTAAAGATTGTCACTCACATGGATAAAAACATGAGCAGTTTCTTCTTGACACTTCTCATTTGGACTTGCTTTCCAGTCATAACTCTCAGAAATTTTACTCACCTGGACTAATTTTTCCAAAATAGGATATATTAAAATTTTTAAACCAAAATTCTCCAGCCATTAACACATGAGGTCAGGAAATAAAGCATTTCCTTAACATAGAAATTGAGCAGAAAGGTAGCATCCTTGTAGGAAGAATAACATGTATCATTTTATTGTTGAACAGCACCCCGCCTTAAAATAACTTTAATGCCAAGAAATCGTGCATCCAGAGGTTAGGAAATTACAAAAGTAGAAGCTGAGAAAGACAACCTGTATTCCGGCATTTTTAACTTCTGAATTCTTGACTTTGAAACTTGTATGCTTTAAAAATACAAATGTGTGTACAGCTTTATATGTATTACTCAGCCAATAATGTATCAGTGATATCACAAAACATTTTTACGTTGTATATTGTGTCATAACCAAAACAAAAAATTAGTAGATACCTGTTTTGCAGTCTTGTGTGCTCCCTGAGTGGCCCTCTTTGTTTTTACACCAGCCTGCCATTTTGATTTTCCTGTGGGAGAAGCAATTGTTTTACTCAACAATAACAATTTTAATTACAGAGCATTCTAAAACACACATTTACCATTTTGCCATGCACTGATATAGGCACAAGTTATGAGTTAAGAGGTTTGAGAAACAGTATATTCCAAATACCTGTTCCACAGTTCAGAATGTAGATAGTGCCAGAAAACACACAGGAAAAAAAATTACAAAGCAAGGCAAGAATTACAGGCTTCATTCAACAAAGTTAACCTACCTTTAAGTTCCCAGTGCCTCTGAAAATCATATCTTTACAATCTACATGTCAAATACAATATTAGTTTTCTATATATATTAAAAAACCTGCTCTTGAATTACTGTAGTATCTGATTAAACAGAATTAAAACTAGGAAATTTTCTTAGGAAAAACAAAAGAAAGAATTTAGGTTGAACAACTGTTCAAACAACCTACCAGTAGATTTACATATTTTCTGCCAAGAAAGATAGGGAAAAACACAACTTTGGACTGGATTTAGTTCACCTACATTTAGGTAGCCAAAGGAAGAGAGAAAAACATTCACAGAGCATGCATCAGTCCCCTTAAGATCTGAAGTGCCTTCTCAAACATACCTGTCTCCCTCCACTCCTTGGATGAAGTGACTTTGGCAACTATCCTTCTAAAATCAGTTTCAATTCCCCCAGTCAGAAAGGGTGATTTCAGGCCTCAGTGCTGTGGTGGTGGAAGTTTCTTAACCGCTTAAGAGTTCTCTTTGCACTGATAAATTTGTGTTAGCCTAGACCTACGTGGACATGTTTGCGTTTAATCTTTGAGACTCGCTCGGGTGGAATTTAAAAAAAAATTTTTTAAAAAGTTTTATTCCTCCAACTTAGTATCCAACTTGCATAACATGAAAAACACAGGATCCAATTACCAAAAATGTAAGCAAGTAAGACAAAATACTGTGGCAAGAGTACTCTCTAGCACAGATTACATCTAAGTAAAAGTTTTAGGATTATTTAGCTGGATGAAGCCAAGCAAATAAATGCATTAGCTGAATACAGTTCCTTCCTAGACCATGGAGATCATTCTTGAATTTCAAAATTGTCCAGCTGAGTTTTTAACAGTTCTTAGGCCAAGTTCCCTAACACAGTCCAGCTGTTTTACATTGCCCTGGTTATGTAAAGCAGCTGTAAACCTGTCTTAATCAAGCAGTTGTACAGCTGGTTTGCATCACTGGCTATTCCAGGGAACAAGGCCTTCAATTTTAAAAGAAATGAAAAATAATTTGCTTGATAATTAATTTTTGAAATGCTATGTTAGCCAAAACAGGTACCAATTAACATATTGAACTCAATTTAGCATTCAGGAAAAAAGTTGATCCAGCTACCATATGTACAAAAATTTCCTATTCACTAAAAATCTTAAACTGCAGATAAGTTCCATGTCAGAATTATGATAACTGCAGTATTTCCATCCCCAAAGTCTCTCTTCTGAGATGATTTACATTCTGCAAAGACAAGATTTTGAATGGAATGGTATACAGAACTTGCACAGTGAAAAGGATTACAAATAAATGTGGGTATGGTAAAATTTAAAAAGGGCAAACAAAAAAAAAGTTGCAGTCTCTTTACATTCTACAAAAACAGAATATTAATTCATCATCTAAGAACTGGGAAATGTCTGAACAAGTCCCCAGTAAAGACAAAAGGTAGTTTTCAGGAACCTTCTATATAAGGCAAACACTTTGAGAAAACAACACTTACGTAAATACCAGGTTTTGCAAACTTAGAAGCAAATGATGTGTGGCAGGGACTAATTCTTTCTTAAGGTACATGGGCCAAAAAGTTCTGTCTTTCAGCAGCAGCCACATTTCTGAGCTTTATTAGTCTTTTTCTTCTAATAAAGACCTCTGGTTATTAGAGGATATCTTCCCTTCTGCTTTTGTCCTTTTATATTCACAAGCACTGAGAACACAAGAGCACTCCTCAGCTGTTACATGCATGTTCAGTGACTACTGGTATGTAGCTGTACAACACCAGCATTGCTATGAGATGCACAGGAACTCAGTGACATATGAAGGGCATTATCTGCTAGGAATTTACTGAATTTTAATGAAAGAACAAGAGCAACCAAAGATTATAATCTCATTTGCTATTAAGTCGCCAGTGTAAAATACATGAAGTAGCAAAGTTTTGCAGTGTTCAGGGAGCTACAGTAGTAGTATTTTACACTCGAAGTCCATTTCCTCTCTGTCTGGTAATTAAATATGAAGCCCACAGATTTTATGACGCGTGAAGACTTCCTGTCACAAAAAGCTAAGGTGCTAGTATCTCAAAAAAAGCGCCATTGATAAACTATTTTCAAAATCTATCTTTTTACTATCTTGACAATCATCCCTCATCTCTATCAGATAGTTTTACCGACATGAGAAATGTGGGAATCACCTTTACATTTAGTAATTACTAGCAGCCCTCATTTCTGTTCTCACTATGGCAGAGATCAACTGTGTATGTTGTTTCAGTGCCTTTGACCTGTTCATCATGAGACCTTCAGCAGGAACCATAACAGTTTTCAATTGTATTTCTCTTCATCTCCTTGAATGAATCTGACGATGCAACTGGGTAAGCATTCTGTTGTTTTCCTCCAGTTCTTATACACAGTGTCAGTAATCTACTCTGTCACCTCTCGTCTTCCATGTTATCTATAAAAGCTGTAAGACAGTCAGTCTACACTGTAGTACCACTGCTACATATAACCAGTCTGTACTCCAGGATCTATCTTAACTAGCCCAGCTGGTACACTCATCCATCTTAAAACACACTTGCAAAAATGAGGCTTGGGTTAGACCTGGTTGCCTGAACCTCATATAAAGTAAGGCAGAGGCATCTGCCTGGAGGAAGCAGACAGATGAGACTGATTATTTCTGACCCCTTAATTGAGGAAGCATATTGACATTTTAATATTATGGTAAACCACATCTTTTTAAAAGTTAGTAGAGCAGTAGTAGGTAGGATTTTTCTAACTGTACAATGCTAAGGATCTAGAGAAATTACTGCCTTCAAGCATGGATATAACCAAAATTCTCCATGTTTTGCCACCTCCAGATTGAATTACAGCAATATATTTTGCACAAAATTACTTTTACAAATCACTGTCACTGCCTCACCAAGAATATAATAGCTCTGTATTTCACTACCAGCACTAGACTGGATTCCCATTCATTTCAGTGAAATTCAAGGTTTGAAACCTATGAGCCTTGAAGAATACCCTACCTTTCATGTTATATTCTGCCAGTTACAATCAGATGCAATGCTGCTAGGGCTTATACGTAACGTTTTCAGTCACTACTCTTACAACTTCCTTATGTGGCCAAAGAGAGCCAAGTTTCACGACTTTCATCACATACTGCAGAACCTGTTTACTCCATCGGGCTCTTGCTAAAGGAGTAGATTATACTGCAGGCTCCCCAAAGTGTGCCAGGTACATTTCAACCAGTAAAATATGTTTCCTTACCCTGAAACACTTAATCTACAAATGAATTCCATATGGTGAGAGCCCAAGCGATTTTAAGGAAATAGGAAATAAGAAGGGAACAGTTACAAATACAAGATTTGCCAAATTCTTGACACACCTCTTAGAGCGCCAGAGGTACCTTACCTTCTATTAACATTTAAATGTCTAGCCTCTGCAATGTTTTAACTGTTACTAATATCACAGCTTAGATTTTGTAATAAAATGCTTGCGTGGTGCTTCTCTGCATGCGGTGCCTCAAATTTCATGCTAAGCATATAAAATAATTACAAAGGAAAAAATTCTGAAATCCTCTATTAGAATGATCACAGCTTTCCAAGTTGGGCAAGATCTAAGCGATTGCAATAGGCAATTAGTGGCCATAGGTTTGGAATGCTAATCTAAATCTGGAGAGAGAATATCAGACTAGTGAATTTTTCACACTTATAAGACTCTCCTCCTAGGACACAAGTCAACTGCACTGTTAATTAGGCTATCCACAGAATCTGCTGTATATTAATGAATTCTGTGAAGGAGAATTTTCATTTCAAGAGTTGAAACGCATTAACAGTCTATCTCTTCTAGACCATTGCCACCATGTTTCGGATTTTCTCATGTCACTGATCTGTATTCATAACTAGAATTTCAGATCTGACATAACAAGGGTGCATCCTGCTCCAAAAAAATGTAACGGACGTGCCACCTGCTATGACAGAAATCTCTCTCCTTTTTAAGGAAATATTTATTGACTGGAACTATATATTTCCATTAAGGAATGAGAAAGTTTTGATTGCAATTATTTTCATTATTGCTCTTTTACCCATGCCCTCTAGATAAAATACACAAATCTTTCAGAGGAAAACTTAAATGGTAAGGAGGACACAAGCACACAATTTTTAAAGGAAACAGAAGAAGAGAGGATACAAACTGAAAAAATGAATCCAGCATTTTAATCTACCAACCCTCTATAACACTACCACTAGTAATAGCAAATGCCCATACCCTGTTTCTGCGGGGGGGGATGGGGGACATCTCAATGAGTAATAGCATCTAATATAAAATGTTAAATCAGACACTGTTACTGCCAAAGCAATACCTCTGAACATTACAAGCAGAAGGAACTGTCAAAGACAAAAATTCTGCTTGGTACAGAAGAGTTGCAGCATTTGCTCAGGCAACCTGAACCTTTGGCCTGATTTACCCAACCCCTGAATGAGTTAGAGCTGTCCTAATTCATAATATTGCCGTATCATTCCTCAGAGACAAAATACATATTGAAAGATCAGCATAGAATGAATTAGAGCTCACTGACACCAACATATATACCCGCTATGCCAAGACAAGGGTCAAGAGATAAAGGATCTGGCTCCGCCAGACTTTCATTAGGCACAAGTTCCTTTCCACAGGGAAATCTTCTATCAGGCAATTATCACTTGATTCTTTGTAATGTGCAAAAAAGTCAGCCTACAATTTAATGAAGAAATTTTAAACAGAAGAAAGCACCAGTGGCAAAAAGTTTAAAATTACATGAGTGTTAATACAAGCAAAAGAAAGGAATTAATATAGCTACTGAGATTTTAATTATCATACCTAACTATTTAATGAAGGCTAAAAATTCACTTTTACATTCATTCTTCATGTTTTGGCAGAAAATGTTCATCTACAACTCACATTCATTCATTTTTCAGCAAAAAGTCTTACTTGAAAGTTTCTAAAATAATATTAAAAGCAAGGTAGTATTAAAAAATAACAGATTCTTTAAACAGAAATTTAATCAGCTCACAAGTAGCTCAAAAATACTGTTAGAAATATGCTACATGCACTCATTCATACTCATTCAGAATACTACCTTCCCCAAAAGCACAATTCAGAACCTGTAAATAATTTAGGTCCCAATTCTAATTCTGCTTAAATAACATACATGAGTAGTCCAATCACTGGATCTACTAACATTCTCAAGAACATGCAGGCAACTGTAAGACTAGCAAATAGATAAATGCACCTTCTGGAGACAGATGTAAATGAAGCTCCCAGAAGATGATAGAGCTGGCCCACTTACAAACACACGTATTCATGATAATAAACTGAGTAGCTGCTGCATGTGATCCAAAGCTGGGAGGTGCACGTTCTAATTGGTCGGATTATGCTCAAGTCTTAAATTATTTCCATTTTCTCCTCCTACATGTAGCTAACAAAAAAATCACAGTACATGTTTTTCTGCTGCTACACAAAATGTACTAAGATAGCTGGGACAATGCTAAAGTGAAAGGGTCAGAACCAGAAACCAAGGCCTGTAAATTTGGACATTTGTAATTAGGGGTAGGATGTTGAGCTGATAAATGTAAGTTATCTGTCATTCTGCTTGTCATTGTTCAACAGACATACAGCTGTGCATTCTGAACTGAATGTAATTTTCTTGATGAAACCTATATAAACATCCACATACAAACATCTAAGCAGGTTTTCATGCACCTCATTGTCTTCTGTCACTTTAGACTTTTCAGCTTTAGAAAGAAAAAAAAGTCACAAATACACCTTAATGATTAAAGCAAGCCAAACATGGCTCAAACTTTACTTCAGACATAGGGTTAATTATCTTGTAACTTAGCATAACCACTCATAGAAGTATCTTTTCCACTGGCAGAATCACAGAACAGCTGAGGCTGGAAAAAACCTCTAGAGACTATCTAGTCCAACCTCCTAGCTTAAAGCGGGCTCAGCTAGAGCAGGCTGCCCAGGACGATGTCCAGGTAGGTTTTGCGCATGTCCAAGGATGAAGATTGCCCACAGTTTCTCTAGGCAACTTTTTCCAGTGTTCAACCACCCCCAGAGGAAAAAAAAATTACTTTTAGATACTCCCTCCTAAGTCTCAAAAGCAGCAGCACCTCCACAGGGATGTGAGAGCTACAAAAGTACTTGAGATGGAGTCCTCGAAAACAGCATTCTGACATCTGGAACAGCTTGAGCAGTATAAAAATTGAAGTCGATTCCTGGCTCCTGAAGTCATCATACCACAAGAGAATATTACAACACCAACAAAACTGTTCTGAGGACTTGCATTATGGAAAACTGTCCCCACATATCCCCTTCCTTAAAGATTCTTCACAGCTGTTTACCACAGGCTGAAGTGATACTAAAAGAAACTTCCACACTTGTGTGTTTTACAGCATAGAGCTATTTGTTGGATGGTTCTAAGCCATCCCTACAATTGTGAATTCTCAAGGTACAAGAGATTAGTTTTTAACAGACTTTTCAAAGTCCAATATTTTAAGATAACATTATTACATTACTCAAGTATCTTGATAATATCAGCAAGACAGAACAGTCTTAGATGTTGCTTTAAGACCAAATTAAAACCATTTTTAATCTGCCACTATGGAGGTTTTGTAAAGTGATCTCTCAACTGCAGGGTGCATTTTGGAAAAAAACTTTAAAATTATACTATGTACTCTAAACATAACCATTTATTTTTTTATAGAGAAATCACATGTAAGAAACATGTTTCCAGGCGAGCAACTCCAGCGGACAAAGGGACAGAAGTGGAAAAAGCTGGTGGAAGACTCTTGAATACATACCATCATCATTGTTTTCCAGTGGCACACTCCACGCTATTAGGTTCCTTGCTGTACGTCCCTCTTCTGCAACTATTTTCCTCACTTTGTCATGGCTATTAGAGCGTTGGAAAGAAGCCTGAACACAAGAAATACAGGGACGGGGAAAAAATAATATATATAAATCTGTTGTTTGATATGCTAATTTAACCAATACATGGTTAAACCATCTAGAGTGGGGTGCACAAGTAGTTAATTTTCCTCAAACATCCAAAAGAGGTATACATATTCATTTTCACAACTGTTTTTCTGCATGACAAGCAGACTGATTCATCAACGTGACATGAGAGTTACCACCCAGCCCTCAGTATGGGTAAGCCTACACCGCACATTCTTAACCTCTATTTAATTGACTCTCAATGCTGCTAGAGCATCGCAGTAGACTTCGCAAACGTTTTAGTTACTTTCTGTTAATTAGAACTAATTTTTCAAGATAAAAGCTGCATGAGACCAAAATTCATGTGTTAGCTGACTGGAGAAAGGCACAAGATTTATCAGAATCATCTGAAACATGTATAAACACCCCACCTCTCTTTCACTGAGAATATAAGAACCTAGAAAGTATTTCCTGGCAACTATAGTTAGCTGTTATTACCAGAAAGCTGCAGCTGTTCAAAGACAGAATAAGAGACACTGAGGAGGAACTTTGTTTGCCTAATAAATGTATTTCTTTGCAACCGCAAAATACACCATCACAAGACATTTGAAACCAAATATAACATATTTGTATCAACTGACAGATGTCAATTAGACAAAATCTTGCCTCTTCTACAGTGTATCACGTTATTCCTCATAAAATAATTTGAAAAAAGCCAAACTATATACTGTAATGATAAATTAATGTACCATGATAGCACAAAACTGCTGACCCAGTTATCTTTAAACACCAACAAGCTGAACCACAAAGAGGTTACATAAATCAGAATATTATTTTAGGCGTGAACAGACTGAAAATACAGTAAAAACTAATATAGCAGATGAGCAGCTACAATTTATTGAGGTGGTAGGAAATGTAATACAAACGAGAAACTGCTTTTACTTCAATGCTTATGTAATAGTTTTTAACTTAAGTTTCTCTCATCCAGATGTCCTCAATTGCTTGTTTCAAAGCCACAGTGTGCCATCTAGTGCTCCACAGACCTACCTAGAGATATCACCATGTAATACAATGAAAACAAAGAAAAAATAGCATTGCTATATAAGCGAACATCAGGAAAACCTAATGAAATAAATGAAGCAAATTATATATTTTGGTCCAAAGACACCCAAGCAAAGCACAATTAAAAAAAAACAGGCTCTGTACTACACTGGTTCTAGTCTATCCTCATTCTATATAATTAATTGCCGAGTCTCACTAGGAATTTATAGTAAGAATGACCATTTCTGCTGAATCAAGTTTGGTTTAAGCTTTTAATCTCTTGCTGCTTAATGGTACACTTTCCATCATCAATCTAAGAGTTCAAGATCCACAAGTGTCACATAACTGTTTTAAAAACACTTCAAATTACTGTACAAACTGCCAATATAAATACTTATGATAGCTTACTTCAGACAAATAATTTTAACTTAACACCTCTGCATTGTGTCTCTCACAAAGCAAAAGAAGGATGTTCAGACTGCATTTTGCATTAATTTATTCTCAAATCTTCAAAAAAAGACCCAACCACTCACCTTTGCTGGAAGTAAAGCTAATCTATGGCATCCCCAACTGCCAAACTGAAATAAGTAATCAAATAAATCTGTTTTCTTTTATTGCATCTTTTCTTTTAAACCCTCCACCAGCAGACAGTGTTCACTTGGCACAATCTATGCAGTACTTAACTATGGCTTTCCTACAGCATAAGCCCACTCATTCTTGCCGTACACAGAGGACTTGGAAACCACTAATATTTTTTCTTTAGTATTATTTTTTATGCTATTATGTTCCATTTCATCTTTCACTGGTTTTCCTATCTTCTAGGCTTACCATCCCTACTCCTTTAATCTTTCTTCTCACATTTTCCAGATCTCAGATTTCAAGTTTTCTGATTCTCAGCACTTACGGTTTTCTCTTCCAGATTGTCTCCAACTGATTCACATCCGTCTTTGAAATACAACATCCAAAAGCATATGCAAATACTTCAGTGAAGACTTTCTCAATGCTAAACACCATGGACAGGTTATTCACATCTTACAGATGATACTCTAATTTAATCATCTCAAAATGATGCATGGGGCGTTTTTTCTGCAATGTGATATTACCTTTTCAGCACATATAACACATATATTACCACAACTTACAGAGTCATAGAATAACAAAGCCTGGAAGGGACCTCTGCAGCACTAGTCCAACCCCCAAGTCCCCATCCCCTGGTCAGAGCAGAGCCAGCTCTTCCTAATACATAAGCAGAACTTGTCTCGATGCACATATGACCTTCTAGGTTCCTTTCTGCACAACTCCCACAAAGACAGTTGCTTCCCATCCTTGTTTCTAGAGATCATTACTCCCACATGAGTGTAAAACTTGGCATTAGTCCACACCAAACTGACTTTTTCAATTATTTTTTTTAAGCCTGAAAGGCTTATAAAGGAAAGCAGAAATATCTCAAAATGACATTTCCAAGTACTTTGTAACATGAAAATTCTAGTGTCCATAACTTAGAGGTCAGTCAAATAAAAACACCACACCCTTAAAGCGGGTCTTAACAGGACAGTTAGCAATAATGACACATACAGCCACAGAGAAGCTAAACTCTCATGCCAAAGGCCAGAGTGGATATCAACACAGTCTTTTCATTTGACTAGACAAGAGCACACCTTAATACCCTCTTCTGTATGAGTGAAGTGATACTGATGATTGGTTTTGACCGCACCCTCAGCCTGAATCCCTCCTACTTGCTACTTAACAAGCCAAAGTAGTACCTTCCTCAAAGTGCTGTAGATGCAATCATCTGTTCAGCAAAAGGAGTGACTACAAATTTGTTTAGCCTAAATAGCAGATTTTTGTGATTTAGTCTGTACTGCTCTTTGCATGGTTATGAATATTAAAAGACCTTTTATGATGATTTCTGGTTTAATGGTGTCATATACGTATAAATACATTGCTGGAAACAAGCCCACCAGTTTCATCTATGGCACTCTCAAAGAAAACAACTTCAGCTCTAACCTCAGCTATTTCAAAGAACACCACTCTTTTAGTGCAACCAAACATTACGGTCTTACATAAGAGCACAGGTGGGATGAAAGCAGTTTAAAATGGGAATCAGCTGAAACAAATGCCCCGAAGTCCAAAAAAACTATATTCTAACACAACTGGAAATGATGCAAACCAGAAGAAATACTCAAATCTTTTCTACAGTAAAATTAAGTTTTGAAAGTTTCTCATCATGGTATAAATAAATTAAATTGATTCAGTTTCTAGAATCAATACTTTCAGAGAAGGTACAAAGGAACCAATTTACCAATGAATCCCAACATGAAAATTTCGTTTTTCCTGCAGCAGGAAAAAGTCCTACCACACTGCTATAGTAGTTAAACATCTTACCATAATGCTATAGCCTTCCTCCACATCAACAGGATCACTGATTACATTTTTGGACGACCCCATTGAGTTTTCATACCTGCATCAAAATAAATGCAATCAATCATCTTCACTTAAACCACTTCTGAAATTAATTTTAGCTCCTTAGCAGCATTTGTGTCACGGACATCTGATGAATGCAGTACAGTTTTCAGAAGATAGTTTTACTTGTAAAGTGTTCGTACTGCTCCTTACTAAAAGCAGCCAAAGGCCCAAGAAGAAAACAGAAAGAGAATGACCCTACAGAAAAATGTAAATGTATATGTAGAAAGACAGTAAACAGTACAAAGAATATTAAAGCTTTAAAACAAATCAGTGAACAGACTGCTCTAGAATAATGAAAGGCAATCAAAATAATCTCTCCTGAGATAGAAGACCGGGCAAGTTGATTATTAGTTCAAAAAGAAAAATTAATTGGAAACACACCGAGAAATCGTTATCAGATAATAAGAGGTGAAACAAAACAAAACGGAAAATTTCCGTTCTCATTAAAAAAAAAAAAATGTGATAGTTCCTGTAGAAGTCAGGTCTGAGAAAGTAAATACTTTTATAGTATTAGTTTTAAATAGTTTTGAATAGTTTTGAATTAGTTTTGAATAGTTTTGAACTACAGAACCATTGCTACAAATGCAGAATTGCCAGGGCTAAATATTTATAGGTTTATCAAGAATTTCCTGCACAGTGATAACAATTTTGAAATAAAAATAAAGCCTTGGCTTCAGGGTTGAAACAAATTCTAGCCAGCTACTGATTAGAGTGCAAAAACTCTACTGCAACAGTTCTTAATTCCTCTAAAGAATCAGATGGTAACCAGAAGTTAAAGACACTTCTAAATTATCAGATATTAAGTAACAGAACAAGATTAACCTTTAATCAGATCCAAAGTGGGCTTTTATTGTTCTTTATTATTAGTGATACTGCTTTAAGTAGGCAGTTCCCTTATTCTCATATTACATCCTGTACTCATATATTGCTCATTTTTCTTAAAGTAAATATCCAAAACCTATGTCAACAAACAAGCAGTTGTCAAGATTGGCACTTGTTGGTATGCTTTAAGAAAAGCTACTGAGCTTATGAAAACTGAAACATTCTGCAGCTGGTTGAAGGAAGCAGAGTTTTTGAAAACAAAGTAAGATTGTATTTCAGCATTGCTTCAGATGCTGGGATAGGCCCAGCATAAGGGGTCTTCAAACACTGAGGTACCTTTGAAAACTTCTTTGCCCACCAAATTAACTAGATTATAATTAAGGTGTAATAAAAGCTCATTAAACTGACATACATATTGAAGGAAAAGAACTGAGGGCCCAAATATTTTCCCAGTACTGCAGGGCATTTGGAAGTAATTTAGAAACAAGGATCTGTATTTAGAAAAAAGTGTAGAGAAGGCAAACCCTACCCAAGTATGCTGCAAGACCTACAGTACTATCAAGCTTTTGTAACGACGATATTCTCTCTGACAGGGAAGGAAGACCATCAGTTTAAACTGTGAATATCATGAATAGTTTTTAACGTGCAAATACTTCTACACCTTATGGCAGTTTACAGTGCTTACAGTGAGCTTTCCCTGTACGTGCACCTCTCCCTTCCATATCTACAACTTCCACGCCACAAGAAAGGTGGACCCGTACAACTCAAAAGTAACAGCGAGGGTTACAAGCAGAGGAATATCCCACAGACTGAGCAATGCCAGATTTCCTCATAGACGGTGCTCACGACTGCGGGCTCGGGTAGGGGTGACGGGGAACAGACCTCCTGGAACGGGACAGGCCCCTCCGCCGCGGGGCTGAGGCAGCGCTGACGCGGGGCGCACCGCGGGGCTGCGGGGCCCGGCTCCTCGGCGAAACGGCCGGCCGAGCTCCCCCGCACAGCGAGATCTAACCGACACCCACCGACCCCGCTCGCCGCCACCGGCTTCCCAGTTGCCTATAGCAACTGGCCTCTCCCTCTCCCTCTCCCTCTCTCTCTCTCCCCTCCCCCCCCCCCCCCCCGCGCCCAGCCCCACGCTGCGCAGCGGAGGGCCGGGCCGTGCCGTGCCTGGCCGTGCCGCCCGGGCAGGCCGAGGGCCCGGAGCCGCCGGCGGGGGCAGTGCTGGGGGACTTGGCGAGGCGGAGGACAGGTGGGCCTGGCCCGCCGCCATCTTGCCCCGCGCCCGCCGCGCCGCGTCCTGCCCCCTCCCCCCGCCCCGCACCGGTGCGTGCGGAGCGGCCACTCACGCTCTCCGCCGCGCCGCACCGTCCCGCCCGCGCGCGTCCCGCCGCAGTGATGTCATCGCATCCCGCCGCCAGCGTCCGCCCGCCGCGCGCTCTCCTTGTCCCCCCGCCCGGCCCGGCCCGGCCCGGCCCGGCCCCGCGAGCCGCGCATGCGCCGCCCTCCCCGCTGAAGGCATTGCCCTCACCTTGCCCGCCCGGTCCGGTGCCCTATGTCCCTAAGCACTGAGCCCTTCCCTCACCGGTGGGGAGCCGGGAAAAATAGAAAATCTAATACGTGCAGGCAAATACATCGTTGTGTGCAATCCATTGGGTGTACGTGTAGGCGGAGAGCAAAACAGGGACCTGATCCTGGGGTTTAAGCCTGGTGAGGTGTAAGTTATGGTACTGTGTCCAGCTTGGGCACCATACTTGGAGAAAGATGGGACGCGCCAAGAGGCCAGGCCTTTCTGTAGAATCTGAGACCTGGAAAACATGATTTGTGAGGAAATACTGGACAAGTTGAGTCTATTTAGCCAAAAGGGAAGAGTAAAGGGGGATGTGGTAGGAGTGTTTGAGCATTGTGAAGAGAAAGAGAATAACCCATTTCCTCTGCTGTGACAGGAATGACAAGAAGTAAGAGGCCTGGATTGTAACCAGGACAATTGAGGTTGCCATCTCTAAAACGTTAAAAATAATACAAGGATTGGAATAGATGGCTTGGGAGATTATGTATGCTTCAGTCGAAGTCTCCAGGAACAGCAGCACAAACATCTCTCAGAAATTACACGTATACTTGACTCTGGTTCAGAGCAGAGAGCTGAGCCAGGTGGCCCCTGAAGGTCCATCCAAATCCCTTCTACTGTCATTGTTCGATAACAAGCTTCTTGATTATTTATGAGTTGCCTGAGTCTCCACAACTGCCGCTTTGGTCTGCAGCTGCACTGAGCACCATGGTACTGGGCCTTGCATGAAATCCTGCTATTTTGATTTGATGCCAAATCAGATATCACATCAGAAGAGCATCATTTTATAGCCTATTTCCTCAGATATTAATAATTGCACTAAATGCAAAGAAGTAGAAAAACTGGTCTGCAATATCTGCAGTCTCTAGAATACTTCAGGATGCTTTGTGCAAGGTGCCATGAAACAATACTCAGAAAATCATATTTGGGTATTACTAAAGCAAATGAGACACCCATTTTGAAATCCAAACACAAGAGCATTTGAACCTGATTATAGGTAAATTGTTGCTCAGTTTTTTTCCCTTACTTAAGTCCACATGCCAAAATCCAACAACTTTTATAATGGATGAAGGAAGGGTAATCTTTGCGTGCAGGTCTTAGATACACTTAACTGTCTCATATGCAGATTAAAATGTTTACATGTGATAAAAACAAAATTCGGAGAATACATCAAAATGGAAAACTATCTAAATAAAACTACTGTAAATCCATTTATTCTGAAAGTATATAAATGACATGCATTTATACATAACGTGCTGAGTAAAGAAAATTAAGGCTTATTGACATTGGTCAGTCATTTATAAAACTAAAATGTAGAAATGTCAAAAAAATTGTAGTAAACACCAGACAGATAACTTCACTTGTGAGAAACAACTGTTAACAAACTACTGTTTGTGTTGCTGGACAACTGCTCTCATGCTGACAGTTTAACAGGAACAGATTTACATTTGAAGATTGTTCTCTTAGAGAAGACGACATGTCGGTTGTGACCTTCTAACATTAATTCCTTTGTTACAGCAAGAAGAGCTCCAGATAGATTTGTGAAAGACTGTATGTAATTTGGCTTGAGGGCAGGGTGGATTTTTTGGACAAGTCAGAAAATTCAGCACATAAAAAACTTTTTATATGGCATGGCTTGTATTCTGATTTTAAAATAGCTTCACTGATACTGTCTTTTTACTTACAAGTTACAATAGCGATGCATTTGCTGTGCACTTGGTGAAATATTTCAAGGGAACACAAGAGCCTTTTTTTTTTTTTCCCTCTGTATCCATACCAGACTGATCTTGAATTTTATTATAAGACTGATTAACTGCATGCTGGGAAGTGTCTGGATTGTATTTTGACACAGGCTAACTACCAGGAGAAGAATATGATTTCCTATGCTTTCCCTCTTGCCAAGCTTCAGATTTTTTTCCTCATGTATAGGATATAATGACTTTTTGGTTTTGCTTCCTTTATTTTTCTAGTAATCTATGTTTTCTCCTCCTCCTATCTTCAGTCATCTTGGCATATGAACATATTATTAAAAAACTTGCTCTTTGCACATCTACGTTGAATTTGTTGTATGGAGGTTCTTACAGTTGCTTAGGCACTGAAACGTACAACCTGATACACTTGTCAACCCTTGAGATATGCAACAAAGAGGTTGGTTGGGGTGTTTGTAGTGCATTCGACAAAGAAGAAGAATCCATTTCAGTACTGTTTCAGAAACCAAACAAATCTTATTTCTGTTTTGATTTCTTATAGGATTTGCATTGTCTACACACGCCAAAAGTAGCATGACTTCGTTCACATTTTGTATCTGTGATTTATATAAATACTGATGGGAAATTTGACATTTAAACCAGTAAAAGATGTTGGACTTAACTCACTATTAGATTTTTTTAATAGACATTTCTTATATGGGCAGGAAATTGCAGTAACACATAGAGTGATTTATTGCAATATTTTACTCTCAGATCTTCAAATTGAACTGTCGTAGCTCTTCACTGTTAATAGAATTTGAGGTTAACTGGGGAGCTATACATCGCTGTCATCACGGAAGAGACAGGACAGTGCAGCGGCCAGCCTCCATTAATTGAGGGCTCTGCTTAATCCTGGCAACAATTGCATTTCTGGAAATCCAGGTATCGCACTTCTTTCTGTTTAAAAGAGGAGTTCCAGAAATGCACTAATATTGAAAGGAGAAGCAACAAATCTAACAATGGCCTTACGTAAATCTCAATTAATCTAGTAAGAATGATTAATTTGCCCTCAGTGGGATTGGGATCAAAGCAATCCCAATTTGATGTGGCAGCTGTTAGGGATGGTATTTCTGGAGAGGCCCCCTGCTTATTTACTCAATGTATTTTTAGTTTGAGTGGGAAATGAGGTTAAATTTATTTTACCACTTTCTTTTCCGTGTGCTGTGTTGAACAGTTATGAAAATTTGGATTGATCCCAATTTGGATTGATTGTTCACTCATTTATAAAACACAGCTTCCCCTTAACTTTGTGTTAGAAGTGTTATTTTTGAATTGGGCCCTCAATCGAGAGACATGTTCGTCCCTTTTTGGTATAAAACTTTTACGCCGCTCGTTTCCTGTTAATCTTCCCTCATGGCAGGGTTTGCCGATCCTCGTCTGAAGTTCTGTTAAGAGTCACTTCAGCCTGCCGGAAAGTTACCGATGTCTCTTGGTAGCATTTGGTGTCTTCCACTGATGCACCATAAAGGGAAGGGCTGGGCGAGCGAGAAGGGTCAACTTTCTCCCCCTTAGCGCACCCTTCGCGCCCGGCCGCGGCCCCGGCCCCTGCCAGCCCCGCCGCGCCGCCCCCCGTCCCCGCGCAGGCGGCCCCCCGCAGCCCCGCACCGCCCTCGCCCCGCCCTCCGCAGCCCCTTTCCCCGCCCCTCGCCGCCTCTGCCCTCTTCGGCGGGCGAGACTCGGCGGGTGAGATGCGGCGGCGGCGGCGGCCGGTGGTGCTGGCGTTGGGCCTGGTCCTGGCGGCGCTGGGCGCGGCGCGGGGGGAGCACCGCGCCGACTACGACCGAGAGGCGCTGCTCGGCGGGCAGGTGAGCGGCGGCGGCGGGAGGGTCCCCCGGCGGGGCTCCCCCGGCCCGCGGGCGGGAGCGGGCCGAGCGGCGCTTCCCGCCGGCGAGGCCGCGGGCCTGGCACTTCCCTCCGCCTCACCCCGCGGTGGGCAGTGGCGGGCCGGGGTGGGGCCGGGGCGGCCCCAGGGGCGGCGGGCTGAGGCGCGGTTTGCCTGTGCCGCAGGAGGAGGCGGAGGAGTACGCGCGGCTCAGCCCGGAGGAGCAGCAGCGGCGGCTGAGGGCCATCGTGAGGAAGATCGACTCGGACGCGGACGGCCTCCTCACCAAGGGTAACGGCGGGGGTTGCGTGCCCCGGGGCCGAGCTGGTGACGTGCGTGGGGGTCTCAGAGGGCGGGGACCGGGCTTTGGCCGTGTCCCGGGCCTGGCCTAGTGCCTCAGAGAAGGAAAAGGCACGCTCCCCCCATGACACAGCCGGTGACACGCTGTGGAGAATTTCCACGGCAACCCGCTTGCAGTGAGTCAGAAATAACAACAGACTGTATATGGAGGATAGCTCAGACCCTAAGATCTCTGCTTTACATGAAGAAAGAAGTGAAGGTCGTCAGGAGCACACAGGAGTGAGTTAACGTGGGCAAGACAGCAATAGTTGCTTGCAAATAACCTGCTTTGTGCTTGGAGCTGCTCCTTGTGCCTCTGAAGCCACTGTGAATTAAGTGGGTTTCTGTCTTGGAAATCCTGTTTGTGCAGCTCAGAGGGCAAGTTTAAGAGGCCAAGTACACTGCAGACATAATGCTACATACACGTGCTTCAATACCTGGTGATACTAAGTGATACTGAGGTATCATACATTAATTTTATAGAATGACAGGTTGGAAGGGGCCTCAGGGATCATCTAGCCCAACAAGGAAGAACTGTGAGAATGTGCATAGACCACAACTCAAGAGAAAATATGTGAACGGGAAAACATACAGAAGCTTTAGTGAAACAGCTGGGAGTAAGAAGGTGGCAACTCTGAAACAACAAGGATCAGCCCATTCAGGGAATAGCAGAGGCCCACTCTTCCCTTCCTGACTTACAATTGCTGGTCAGCAAAGACTCGTTGCTAGCTTAGTGGAGATGGAAAGCATGGTAATGCTTACCCTAGGAAGGTGTTAGTTGCAACTATCTGTTGCACACATTCGACAATAAAAAACTGCTTTACGCTTTTAAGCAGTGTGTACCTTGCTTACTTGCCTTAAGACTTACTTGAACAAGTTGACACACTGAGGGAGGGTTACACAAAGCATCCAAAACAACCCTAGAAGACCCTGTGTTCAGGCTATTGCATGCTACAGTCCATACAGTGAAACCTCATTGCAGCCAATGAACCCTAGGCAGCCATTCTGCTGAAGGTTGGCAGGATCTCCACTGGCTACACAAGGAGCTTAGACACACAGCATCCATGTAGATGCTTAATTTCAGGTGTCGTAATATCACCTGGCTATGGTGTCACAGGCAGATCTACAGTGGCAGGGAGTAATAGGACCTTTCTTTGCCCCTTCTTTTGCAACCATAACCTCCAGCCTCTAGTTGTAATCCCAGCGCCATCCTGGTGGTACAAGTGCTACAAAACAAAGGGAAAGGAGATGAATCCTGTTGCACAGGCTAAAGCAACAAGCTGTGGCTACAGCAAGGTGGGGCAACTCCACTGACATCAGATGTGTTGGTCCATGTAGGAAAGCAGTCCAACCCAGCCACCTGGCTTCAGGACCTTCACCAGGTCTGGGCTCAAACCCATACTGAACTCTATCCATAAGATTTCCTGTCTTCTCTTGTGTAATTGCTCCCACGTACTGTAAGGAAAAAAATACGACGAAAACACTAATCATGGGTAATTTAAGGCATCTTGACAGAAATTAGAGACATAATATTTTTTAGCTTTGGGGATGACAGTAATATATTTAGGATTTTTCTCTATGCAGTAGGATTTTAAATAAGTCTTTATACAAACTTTGTTATCTAGCCATTATTTAATTCTTATGCCAGAAAATCTGATAATTTTATTAAAAGGCTGTTTTATTCCCTGTAGACAACAAAAATAGTGACTTTTTTAAAAATGTTTAATATACTATTGTCATTTTGTTACTGAATAATTTTATCTGCTATCTCGTCTGAACATATTGGCAATTATCTTGCTATATTACTGCATTCTATAATTTAATTTCCAATTTGATTTTTGGACCAAAGCTGCTCTTTATACCTGAGAAATTAATTTTTTATCATCAGTATTACCAATCTTTTTAACAGCCTTTATCTGCAAACCACTTTTTTTGATCAACTAAAGCACATCCTGAGACAAACTGACTTCCAATAATCATCTTTTTTTAACATTAACTTGTCTCTAAACTTCCTCTGCTTTCTCTGTCAGAAACACTCCACTTTCTTCAGAGGTCTAATATCATAACTCTGTTTTTCTTTTCCCTCTTCCCTCCTTCCTGCTCATAACTTGTAATTTGATCTTGTAATTTGATCATCACAACAGAGTATCAAAGGTCTCTTCCCAGACAGGTTTTTATTAGTCAGGCTTGTGAACTCCGTGGTAAACTCAGGCCCTTCGTTTCAGTACACCCTCATGACACTTTCTTTAATTTTTGAACTCAGTATGAAAATGTGGTGGTGGTTTTGCTGTGATTTTGACAAAAAATGTCCCTCACGTGCACACATACGGAGCAAGTGGAATCCCTGTTCAAACACCAGAACAGTGATACTTAATGAACATGGTATTAAATGTTCAGGAAGCTTTCTAGGTGAGAGGACAAAATACAGTTTTAAAGATGAGATCAACTGTATCTCTAGAATGTCTTCCACTTCATATGCTGAAACTAATCAATGGCACTTTGACTTCAGTGTTCCTGCATCTGGCTGTCTAGAGGTGAGATAGTACATAGCTTTGGCAGGATGGCTAATCTCTGTAATAAACACAGGCCATTCACAATGTGAAGGCTACAAGGGAAGAGCTCTATTTTGAAGTGTACAAATCCTGGCTGTACTCCATCCTGATGGCATGTATTGTATCTGGTCTCAGTCTAATGGCAACTTGTCTTCCCCTTGCTTCCCAAAGGAAAACTTGGTGGAATGTGTTTTTACACTAAGAAACTTACAGTATTGAAGCTTTTTCAGCTCAGTTATTTCTCAGTGTATTGCAAAACATTCTTTGAGAACTTTTTCCTTATTAGTGGCATCTCAGTTTGGAGAATAACAGTGAGAGATGTGGTACATTAATACAGCTTCTCAGAGAAATGAGCGTTCCTGGTGAATGGTGGTGGACATTATGTGCTTAGATGCCTGCGCCTCCTGCCTCAAATGCTGGGAAGTAAACTATTCCATAAGTTTTCTGTCTTTAAGAAAACATGTTGCAGTTTCTTGTGAGACAATGCTGCACATTCAGTCAGTTCACAGAATCTGTTACAAAGTTGGTTCCTTTGGTAATACAAATTCGGTATTCAGAATATAATTTTTAAAATCTCTTGCTGCTTTTCAAAGATACTTAAATAAACCTAGTAAAGTTGTATTGACACTTCTGCCAAGAAGGATAGAACAAGATACTTTAGGATTTAAAAAATGCTGTAAGATTTTTCTACACCAAAGTACATGACTCTTTGGAGCAGGATTTCAGCTGAATTGAAATAGCTATGTACCTTTGGAATGATGGAGAGAACATGTTCTCCGAATCTTCTTTAAATGAAGTAACTTTAATGTATTTGTGTGAATTCATCTGTTTGTTAAAGTTTTATTTCTTTTAGCCACCTTTCTATAAAAACAAGTAGCTTAAAAAGATTTCCAAAATATATAAGGCTTGATTTCAGCCCCAAGTAAAGAGAAAATATCTGTTAATATTTTATTTTGGGTAATGAAGGCAATGCCAGTGAATTTAGTTTTATTTCAGTTTGTGGATTTTTCAAAAGAAACCAAAACTGATGAGAACAATATTTTTTGGGGGGCACAAAGTTAAATTTAGAGTTGTTGGTCCAAACTGTATTCAGCATCATTTTTATAAGGCTTTGAATAGCAACAAAAAAACCCATGGTGAAAGGATGCTACAGTGTTGATTGGCTTCAGATTTGAAAAGGCCTGGCTACATAATCATCTCAAGCTGAGACAAATACGTCAGCAAGCAACAAAAGGGGCAGGCTTCTTGCTACCACTGTTCAGGTCCCAGTGAGATAAATAAGGGTGAAATCAGCTGAAAATGAAGAATCTTCCTTCTTATGGGCTGAGTTTTTAGTGACACAGTTTGCCCTGCAGCTGTACGAATGCCACCTGTAATAATTTTTTCCTACCACGTCCCATGCGTATCAGAATGGGATGCATCACACTTTTTCTGGCAGTGCCAACGTAAGCCAGATTAAACGAACTCTAGCCTAAGGGTAGCAATGGGGAAATGGTACTACGAAAGAAGAACTGAAGGCTATAGCTGTGATCTATTCTCTCATTCAGTTAACTTGAAAAAAGCCATAGCATAGAGGAAACATTGTTTTGCTTTAACTAGCCTCTTGCCTATATGCTTACATCTGAATTGCAGAGTATATTCCAGACTGAATAGACCCATGATATCTTTACAGTTTTTATAGTGCAGATGATTCTGATTTTTTTTTTAAACTATTTTCACAGATGAGCTGAGTTCGTGGATACAGCAATCTTTTAAACATTATGTTACGCAAGAAGCTAAGCAACACTTCAACAACTATGACAAAGATGGTGATGGATTAGTATCTTGGAAGGAGTATAATATGCAAATGTATGATCGTGTAATTGATTTTGATGAGAACAGTGTCCTGGAGGATCAAGAAGAAGAATCATTTCGACAGGTAAAATGTTTCAGTATCAGTTTCTGTAAGCTGTTGGCAAAACACAGCAATGTTTGTTTATTGTGACGGAATAAGATGGGTAGAGAAACCCTAGCAGCTGGCACATGTTTTAACACTTTCATCTATCTGAGATAGGGGAGTAATTAAAAGAAAGTAATGGAGTATTAAAGCTGCTACCAACAAAACAAAGACAGAGTGAAATCATACCTCCTGGCTATATTTTTTTGGCTGAGTGGGGTATGAGTCTGTTGATAGTCTTACCACAGAGCATGGTCTCCAGCCACCAACTCCAAACAAGTTGGCAATCTATTAGGTTACGTTTATAGTCTAACCAGTGTCCTGCCTTCAGCAGAGGCCGGTACCACTGGATTGGAGGCAAAGGAAACCCTTCTACTCTTTAACCCCCTTTATTGCACTGTTCTAGCCACTTTTTCAGGTGTTTCTCAAGTACCCAGTGTGGGGTATCAGTATTGGCTGCTTTAATGTTTTCTATCCATTAGAGATCCACAGAGAAAGCAATAGCAATTCAGACATTTTTAGCAATCAAAATGAATCTCTGATAGCTAAAAGTGGATGTATAAACAACGGAAGTTATGGATTAATCTCATACACAAAAGCAAATACTGTAGAGCGGAAAGGCAAGAGGCAGGGAGGGAAGGTTCACCAAGAGTAACCACACAGCAAAACTTGTTTCCTTTCAAGTTACATATTGATAAGTACATGTCAATATTTTCCAAAAAGAGAATAAGTGAGTTTTTAGACTATTCTGGCTTGAGGATGGTTTGTTTTTGGTTTTTTTTTTCCCTGAGACGATTGCTTTGGCTGCTTTTAGTAAAGAAGTAGTAGTTTATATAGGATGATGGCAGAAGTGAAGCTAAGTTAGACAAGGGGCAGGGGATTTTACACACTGAAGAAACAAACTGTAAAGCTTTGGTCATGTAACTGAATAATTACATAGCTGTTAAATAAAACAAGACTAAAATGGAACTACCAATCAAAATACTGATCCCTTGTTTGAGATATTGCCATAACAGACACATAGGCTGAGCTTAGACGACTCCTACACACTTATTTATGCTGTACTTTGACTGCTTGTACATTTTCCTGCTTGCTGACTTTTTCAACATATATTATAAAGAGCAAAATGAGCAGCGTTGTACAAGCATCATATGTCAGCTATCTTCAGCATTTTCCTTACATTTGGAAATTGGTGATCCTGCTCTAATCAAGATGGAAGAGTTAGACTATGATATCAGTTTAGAATTGACATCAAGTAAGCATATGAATTTACCAGAAGGTGGCAGCCTTGTTCATCACTTTGTAAAAAAACACTGAAAAATAGGCTTTTCCCCTCAATAGTTCAAGTTTATGTTGCAGTCCAGTACTTTCTGTGCTTCTGAATTGCCTTCTTATTTAAACTCTTAGCTAAGGTCAGCTTCTCTTCAAGAGTACGTTTAATTATTTTGCAGAATAGTTAAGGTCTTACAATTATACTTTATTTGTTACACTAATTTGTTAACCTTTATTGATGAGGTTAGCCTAATTTTGAGAGAAGCGTCAATAAATAGGGTATAAACTTAGTACAATTTCAAATGGTTATTTTTAAAGTATTTGTGATCTCTGGTTTGCTGGCCACTCCCTTATCCAGATCGGAGTCATACTGATAGCACAACACATTTAATCATGGGAGTCCAAAATTTTTGTAGCTCTCGTCACATGCAGTTTGAGTAGAGATCAATGGCATGGGTCTGTATTTTGTCTAAAGGGACTGTACAAAATGAAAAAAAAAAAACAACAACCAAATATTGTTTGCACATTTGGAATGCAGAAACAGGAAGTGTGAGATATTCAGAAATAAGAACTTGTCTGCTTATTGTGGATACTTATTATTTTTAAAAGGCATGCTAATATTTATACTTGAAACAGATTAGAGAAGTGACTTTGCTTTGAAATATGTTCAGATGTAATGGGCAACAGTCTTGTATTAAAGGAATCTCTCTAATCCTTCAGCACTTAAAATGGCTTCAGAAAAGACATTTTACGTATATGATATTTCAAGACCACCTTGAACTACAAACAGGCCTTGTTACAAATGAAATATGGATCCAGAAGGTTAAATGTCCTCAAAATGTAAATTTTGGAATTAGCAATGGCTGTCATTAACTATAATCACTGTACTCCACTAGGTTAGTTTGGCAATTGGTGACTTTTAGAAGAGGAAGCATGTATAAAGACAAGAATTCTTGGTCTTTTTGTTATCTCCCTTCAATCTTTTTGAAGCCTTGGCTAAGAGTGTGTTTTAAATGTCTCCTTACATGGAGAAAAAGGTAGTTTTAATGCAAATCTTAAAATAAAACTACTTCAGTTAAAAGTGCTGTTCTTGTTGCTCTGGTTGAGCTCTTTTTAGTGAAAATATAACATCAGTATAATATGAGTAGGTATTGTGAAACAATATTCTAATGAGCTTATGGCCAGCTACTATAATGTTGGTTTTCCTTTTCATTAAGTGCTCTAACTAAATCTATTTTCTAAGCTTCATTTAAAGGAGAAAAAGCGTTTTGAAAAAGCTAATAGAGATGATGATCCTGATCTAAATGTGGATGAATTTGTTGCTTTTGAACATCCTGAAGAAGTGGAATATATGACGGTAAGGTTTAGGAGGGTATCGTTATCAGCATGTGTACACAGATGCAACATCTTTTTAATGTACGTGCTTAGCCCCAGTACCACAGGAAGTGTGCTTTAGAGCAGTTAGGTGTATTGCTTTTACAGACCAAACTAAAAATCTGATACTGTGTTGTAGATCCAGTGCAGGAGTTCAGGAGCTGGAGCAGTAGTTCAGTGCTTTTCCTTGAAATCTCTTTCAAGGACTATTACTGCACAATTGTCGCAAACTTTTGGGATTGGACTGGCATAGCTCTCTCTAAACTCTGTTAGGTTGGAAATACATCAGTGAGACTTTAGCTTGAGGAGGTTTCAAGCCTAGTTGAGAGTTCAGTTCTAGTTAAGGGGACTGACACAAAATGTTTCTTTGTACAGAAGATCAAGCGCTGGTTACTCTCTTTGCTCAAAGTGTCACAATAGTCACTTTTCTGGCCAAAAAAAAGAGTATTCAAGCCCATCTGAAGCTCTAGTATTGACTGTACTATGCTCAGAGTTTGGGGTATTATTATTTCAGCCAGGATTACTTTGTCATTGGGCATCTGTTTCATCACTGCTGTGACTGTTGGGGTCATTCCAGCGCAGTACCAACAGTTGTCCCCAGTTAAAAGTACATTGGTGCTTTCGTGCAATAGAGCCTTCAGTTTTGGCTGTCTGATGCTGCAGAGGCAACTGCCTGGAGGAGCACCACGCAAACAAAACAGAGCCTCTGTGTTGACATAACTGTTGATTATGGACAAACAAGAAAAGACAGAACTACGAGAACAGGCACACTGGCTTCACAGGCCCAAAAGACCAACTGTTTTCCAAACAATTTCATAAAGTTGCAAAAATGCAAATTAGTGAGTACATCCCATGAAGAAAGAAAAGTGGAATGAGATGATACAGCTTTGCACAAGTAGCTGAGAAACGTGAATTTGTATAGTTTTGGATTATGGTGAAGGATTCATCTTTCAGATTTGGTTTTCATAAAACCTGACATCTTAGACTCTTAAGAACTGATCTGTTTTGTTGCACAGGAACCAATTACTGCACTAGTCTGCATAAAACAGAAAAGGAGATTTGAAATGAGCGAGTCTTTACTTCAAAGAATACCTTATTGTTCTAAAACAATGTATTGCTATTTCTCTTGATTACAAGGTGCTAATTTTTCACAAATGGATATTTTGCTTTTTGTGTGTATGCAAAAGGACTTTGTCATTCAGGAGGCCTTAGAAGAACATGATAAAGATGGTGATGGATTTGTTAGCCTGGAAGAATTCCTTGGTGATTACAGAAGAGACCCAAGTAAGGAAAAAGGTTGGGGGCAGGAAAGAAGGAGCTGAACAAAAGCTTTTTGGAATGGGGTGAATTGTATGCACCTTTATTTTCAACTTGTTACACCTCTACTTACAAGTTCTGACATGATTTATTTACATCACATACAGGTTCTGATGTTATCTACATTATCCTGCCTGTTAGAATAATATAGTTTCCTGGTACTGGGCATCTTTCAGTTATTGCTATTTCATATCATTTCAGTCTGCCCTGTATGTATTTAGCAGTAGTTTGTGTGTAGCCCATTCTACTATTTCCTTGCAAGTTCCTACTTGTTTTCCTGAAGACTGAGGCATATTCCTCATCGCTGGGTATGCAGCTGAAATAAGATGCAGCTTTGCCAGCTGAACACAACTGCAAAACCAGCCGGCAGGAACATAAGGTTAAACTTACCTGGTCTTTATGAGCTGAAGAAGGCAGCTGTCAGCCTTGCTTTAGAAGGATTAAAGCTGTGTTTTAAGAGTTGGAGGGGAAGTGTAAGGTGCCCATTCACTGTACCAGATACCAAAAGCCTATCTGCTTTCACTTTTTATTTTTTTTCCACTCATGCCCTTCCTTAAACTTGCTCTATGCCTTAACAAGAAAAAGGACGCTCACCCGGTGTTTATCAATACTTTTCTCTAGCTATGTTGCTAACAGATAAATATTTCATAGGCTATATTTGAATTGCTGCAAGATAGGGCAAATAACTCCTCCACTTCCAAAAAGACCAGTAGCTTAGGGCATATGGAAAGTCTGCTTGGTCGTAAGGCATGCTAATTCTTAAGAGTGGACTACCATCCTAGTTGGAGAAAATGTTTAAGCCACATGAGGATACAGAGAAATACAGGAATAGTTGGTTGTTCTTCACTGCAGCCAACCCCCTGGAATTTCACCTCTTATTACCATCTTTGTCTGCCAGAGCCAGTAAAAACAAGGCATCTCTCCTGCAACCACAGGGTTCCTTATCTTTTTCTTGCTCTGACTTGGAAAAAATCTTTTCCAAGCCAGTCTATCCAAAGCTGTTAGAAAGGAGTGGAATTGTTGCTAGGGTCCTTACAGTAATAGATAACAGCTTTGTCATTAAAACTTTTTAGCAAGAATTCAGAATCACCTATAACTGTAGAAACTACTTCAACTTTTCTCCAGATGGCCATCTCTTCTGCAGACAGTGTTCCTGCAGCATGCTTTAAAATGACTAATAAACTACATGGTGGGTCTGGTTTCATAATTGTCTTGTGGTTTTGGGTAACAGCGTATGGGGAATGGTGTCATTAAGGGATTATCTGCATGTAAACTAGATGTTAGAAAGGAAGGAGAGAGACTTTGCTCTTTTTCTTTTATAGTAGAAACCTAATTATTTTTAAACTGTAACTTACCAGCTTGTGATGTCAACTGCTTTTGATTGACAAGGTTTAAGAAGTCTTAATATCTGTCTGCTTGTCTGCAAAGTTTACCAGTGGTGAAAGATCAGTTGCTTGAATTGCTTCTAAATTTCTCAAGAGTTAGAGACAAGTTTAAGATTGCTGGCTAGGTTGCAGGGTGCAATACCAGTGCATAGGGTAAGTAGAAATCATGTAAACAAATAAGTAAAACCAGTAAATGGAATTGGTTTGGATATATTCCAGGTATTTTAGAAAAAAAAAAAAAAAGACAGTAAACTAATATGAAAGCCTGCAGTATTGGCCAGAGTCTATTGAGCTAATCAGGAGCTTTGCCTTCTCTGTTTTCTGTCACAGATGGGCCTCCCTTGATGTTAAAGCAAGGGAACAGACAGTAGAATGTTATTAAAAACTTTGTATGGCCTTATAATGTCATAAGCCCATATACTGCAAAACACTAGATATCTACATACTTTTTGGGACACTTGTTAATTTAATGTTTTTCCCTGCTTTCCTTCATCCATTAAGTGCTGAGATGACCATAAGGTCTCAGTCAATTTTTGTGTTGTATTTTATGAGATTAAGTGAATTTGCTTAGGAGAAAAGGTGAGGTAAAGAGTGGCTTTAAACTTGGCAAATGTGTCTTACCAGCTGCAAGGGAAGATCCAGAATGGATACTTGTTGAGAAGGATCGGTTTGTGAATGACTATGACAAGGATAATGATGGAAAACTCAACCCTCAAGAGCTGTTGTCTTGGATAGTACCTAATAATCAGGGGATTGCACAAGAAGAGGTATGTATTTTGACTGCTGTTCAGCTTCTAATTAATGCATTACAATTCTGAAGGTATCACAAAAAAAGATGCATTCAGGTTTACCATGTCTTAGTATTTGAAAAAGAATGCTTAGTAATCTTTGCATTTATTTTTAACCTTTTTTTCAGTTTGACAAAGAACGCAGGTCCTTTAACTGTGTTAGGCAAATTGGAAATTCCTATTAATTGTCTGAATGTCTGTAAATTAACAAAGTGCTTTTCTACATGTTTACATAGTTTATCTGGTTTGGCTTAAGAGTACAGTCTTTTAATCAGTAATTTTTTAGTTATTGTAGGGAAATCTAATGATATATACTCCTAAAAGAAGCTGTTATGTACTGACAGCATAATTCTGAAAACAAAAATTGATCATGATTCTTCTAACTGGATAAGTGACCATAATTTGCAGCAGTAAAACCTTGCCTTTTCTGAAATACAAGAAAATGGAAGTATTCTATGATTCAGGATGCTGTAGTGCAAACTTTAATGATGATAATTAAAATGGTTTAATCAGGGATAAAACACTGTAATAGGTCTAAGCGGATTCTCATTTTCGCTGTCTTTAGTTTACTTTTTTTTTGTAGCTGGCAGAAGCACTGAGTGTTCCAGAATAACCTGTTTTACTAAGCAGACTATACAGTCACTGACTGCAGTAGTGAGGATTTCTGCCTTTCTGCTAGTAACTTTTTATCTTAATTGGTCCAAATCTCCTTCCTTTTTACTGGAGGATTTTGGTGTTCAGAATGGCATGAACAACAGGTCTTCCCATGCCTCGGTAATTCCTGGTAAAAGGAGGAGTCACTTTGTATCAAACAGCATAGCCTATCTGCTGTGTTGGACTAGCTCATTACTGAGGTCCCACCTCTTCTTTTTTCAGCTCTGTCGGTGACAGAAAAAGCAACACGGCTAGCACGCAGCACTGGGTGCTCACGTATCTAACCTTGAAGGAAGCAAAGCTTTCTTTTTTTTTTGCTCTGGTAGTATTTTTGTAAATGTGAATCTGTAAGCCTTTGCACAGTCTGGTTTTTTTAACATCAGACTCTTGAGGGTGGTCGGTTCTTATTTCACAGAAACGATACTGTTCTAACTGAAATGAATTCTGCGTGGTGTTGAGTGTACTCATACCTGTTGGTTTGCTTGGTTGTGTTTGGGTTTTTTTTAGCAGTTCTTTGCTATTCAATGAAATTTTAGCTCAAAGCAAGGCCATGCTGTAGTAATAGCTCGGTTCTGGAGGAAATGAGGGTTGGTTTTTTTTGTGTTTTGTTTTTTTTTTTCCCCCCCTCTGATGTGCTGTTTTTTTCTTCAGTTAATATAAAGGCTTAGCAAAGTCATCAATCCTAAAGAGATTGACTTAAGCTATAAACTGCTGTTTGAAAGCTGAATATTGCAGTTTCATTGTGGCATTGAGAAATGACTTGAGAAAATTGGTAGCTAAATAACATAAAATTAGAGAAATTACTATACATTCAATTTCCCGGAATTGATACGTGTTTAACAAGATGCTTGTCTTAATATCGTAGTTTTTGCCATGCAGAGTGCATTTAAAATCTGCTTGGCTGACGTTAGTCCCTGCTATTTTCTTCAGTCCTTCTTGGTGACGTAGTCAGCTTAAATGTAAGTAATATTTAATTTTTAAAGAAGCCACTAAGCAGTTATATTGAGCCAAAACAATCAGAAAAGGTAAAAAGTAGGTACAGAAGGATTCTCTAAACCATTGTATTTGTAGATGTTTAGCAAATACAAGTAAAAAACATGCAATACTGGGACTCCCCTACTTCTCAGAGATAATAAGTGCAATAGAGGTGCTGCACCAGTTTGTTCACTTTGAGCTATGCAATACCTATGAATAAGCTGCAGAATATTTTAGTTGTAATTGCATTTTTGTTTTACTGCTGACTTCCTTCCCTTTATAGTATATAAATAAGCAAAAGTCTGATAACTGTTTTTACTTGCAGTTTCATTTGATATTGTCATGATTTAATATTTAAAGTTTTTTCAGAAGAGGAAGTTTTTGCTTTTAGGAAAATAGGGAAAGCGTGAAGTGCTACCCAAAGTTGAAGTTCTTATGCATAGATGGCTTATATTGTCCACCACTGAAGGCAGAAAACCCTTTTTCACAGTGGTCATCAAATGCTTTCCAGTTACATTTTAATCATCAATTAAAGCCGTGGAGCGTTTTTTTTGGAAATCATAAATAGATACAGATTATCCAGCTGCAAATCTTTTTTTTTTCTTTTTTTTTTTAATATGCATGTATGATGGAAGAGAGAGCCTCCACAGCTTCAGGAAATAAAAAATGGCTTAGGACAATAGACAACTCTGGAGTTGAAAGCAAGAGATGCTTACAGCTTATTAACCTGAGAGCTGTAAACGATGCTTCTCTTGTCAGACACAGGTTAAATATGGGACAGAGATAACAGGCACACACTTCTGAGAGAATGCACAACTTGAAGACAGTATTGGCTCAAATCCTAGTTGAGGTCCCACCCATCAAGAACTTGCTGTTGTAGCTGTCATTCTGTGGCTGAATGTCCAAGGGGCCCTCTGAAAACCCAGGGTCTCTAGCTGACATGCCAAGCTTGCATTTTCTGCAGACTGTACACTGAAGGTGTGTACTGCACTCGCCCGTGGATTTCAAGGACTACAGGTGGTTCTAGGAATATGATTAATCTTTGCTGGCTTAATAATGTCTTCCACCCTCAAAGTAAAGCTATGGGTTTGACATTGGTTTGTTGCTTTAGAATTGATAGTGAGGGTAAAGGTTTGATATTGTGATTTTTCCACCAAATGAAAGAGGCAAAGAAAAACAAACCAAGGAAAGAAAGGCTCTGTTTTGACTATAAAATCTTGTCTAGCTTGTTAAAATAACAGCGTTGTGGCAGGACTTTGACAAAGCTGTCCCAAAAGCATTATTGATAAATGTTCACATCTAGTAACTGTGCACATGGTGTTCCATTTATTTTAAAGGCTCTTCACCTTATTGAAGAAATGGATTTGAATGATGATAAAAAGCTTTCTGAAGCTGAAATTCTTAAGAACCAGGATTTGTTTCTTAACAGTGAAGCGACAGATTATGGTAGACAGCTTCACGATGAACGTTTCTACCATGAAGAACTTTAGATTATTTATTTTGTGATCTCTTTTTCTTCCCTTTCTTCCATTTGGAGCTTTTGTTAAAAGCACCCATCAGCTCTGTTGCAAGTTGTTATGCTGTAATTACAGTACACTAATGTTTGTGTAAATAATTTTCATTCAAAATTTAATTGTCCTCCTGCAGACTTCATTGGGCCTCTTCTAGCCTTCAAAATAATCTTAAATACTTACCTCCAAAATTATATAGTGTTGGAAATAAATTACTTCAGGAGTAGTACTGTGTTGTGAAGAGTTGTCCTACTGTATGTGAAGAAAATGGAGAATATAAATGGTTCTGAAAGAATGCAAAACACAGTAACTGAGAGACTACTATTTCTTCTAATCAGTTTAATTAGGGTGGGAGTGGGGAAGATGGGGGGATGTTTAGAGTCAGTATTAACTGTGTTTTATTTAATACGTTTGGAGAAACACTTAGATTAATGCCTCAGTTGTTTAAGGGTTTTCTACTTAATTATAAATGGTTTCTATACTGTGTTTTATTGTATCATAAAACTTGCTATTTTTACATCTATAGACAATAATAATTTTTAATGTACAGTTCTACAGCATTTGCAATACAATGGTATTTTACGGTGTTAAGACCCTCTTTATTTGTTGGATTAAAATTTAGAATATTGTGTTTCTGTGTTTTGTCCATTTATTACTTACTGTGGGTCATCCATAGCAATTCTTGAAATGTGAACAATGTATGTCATGTACAATGGCACCATTCTTAGCCTTTATAAACCAAGGACATGACATCTCCTCTGGATGCTAAAGTAGATTCAGAAAAAGCGAAGTGTGCATTTAGCATTTCCTGGACCAGTTTGCAAAAGCAATTGTATTTGTTTTTTTTAGTTGGGATGATGTATGGAACTCTAAAACAGTAAGGCATTACATAATACTGGTAGTAACAACCTCTCAAAGTTAGCTTTGGTTGCAAGCTCCACAATTACCATTCATAAAAGTAAGTACTGTCCTGCTAGGTGATTATTTGAAATAGCCTGAAAGGTTAATGGCACGACAGATTCCATTTAGGAAAGTACATATATTAGCTTTTTATCTCCTAGGATGTCACAGAAGTTATTTATTTCAGTTCCTGGGAATGTGAGTACAACTATTGCCATGCTGGGGGTGGAATCTCATTTACCAAAAAAAAAAAAAAGAAATCTAATTAAATCCAGCATGTCCAGGAATATTAGAACAGTTGTCATCTTTGTTGGTTTGAAATGTACCCAAAGGTGCCTGTTTGTTATTCTTTAGGGCATTTTTAAACAAGTCTTAATGACAGATTCAGCTGTATACTCAGCATTAAAAATGTTGTCATCAACTTGAAAATTCAACCTGCAAAGCAAGGAGAAAAAAAGAATGCCTTTGGAAGGATGCCGTTGTCCTTTGCTCTTCGACTTAGCTCAAAGTAATTTGTTGGATTGCAATAATTTGCATAAATCAAGAATAAGAAGATATAGCAAGACTAGTAAAATACCAAGCGGCATAGCATTTATACAGCCTGCATGTCAGAGGCTGTGCCAAAAATCCAATGTATCGCTTATTTTAATATTTCTGTAAGCAAATCATGTGAGGTGTTGTTAGAGCTTAGCTCACTGTAAGATAGAAAGAGAACTACAGCTTTTGTTGCTTTGCAGCTCAATGTAATTCTATGGACACAGAATATGAGTACTTCAAATGGAAACACTACAATTGTTGATGTAACTGAAATCTGGATTTGGAGAAGTGCTAAACTCAATCCTTTAATAATGTTGTATTCTGTTGAATTTTTTTTGTAATGCCTAGAGTGAATTAATCCAGGTTCTTTTGGTTTCTGATAATGTTTTTAAAATTAGGCTTCTTTCACTTTAGGATTAGAAGCCTAATAATGCTTTCACAATCTTAAAAAGATTTATGGCTTTTGCTAGTTTAACCTAGTGTTAACCTAAAGTTGCCCAAATTGGCAATCCACCCCTTACATTCAGCGATGTCTGTGCAAATATTCTACACAGGAGTAGCTCCAGTATTTTGGGGGTTATGCACTGACAGAGTCCCTTACCTAGCATTTTTTAACTATACTGAGAAAAAGTGCAATGAAGCAAAGCATCATTAGAGCTTATACCTATCTCACTGTGGATAGAAATTAAACAGAAACTTTAGTTTTAACAAGCCAGAGCAGAGATTTTCAGCGCTCCAGTGTGGTGTAAGTTATTCTGTATGCTTACAGAAGGAACAGCTGGTACTGAATCTGGGATTAGCAGAGCCTGTGAAAGTCACACACAGAGTAACCCTAGTGTCCTTATGTTTCCTGTTGGCCCTATCCTTTGCAGAAAATTTATAGAGTTTCTCTGTTTGGTGAAGGTTAAGAGCAATGTCTGGTAGCTCCCTCCCCTCTGCCAGGTTTTACAGAAGGTTTTCCACAACATCCAAACATCAGCTATAACCACATGTGTTCAAAGCTGAAGACATTTTGGAACAAAGAACTGTGTCTTGTGCTGCTGTTACATAAATCTGATGCTTTGTCTTGAAAAAGCCTCCAATCCGTGTATCCTACAGACCTGTCAATGGCATACTAAAGAATCCTGTTCTTCCTTATGCATCTCTGTGCCTCGTCCAGCAACACACCCGGCAGAGACTGCTGTGATAGCCAAGAAGGCAGACTCTGAAAAACAAGGGGACTGTTTGTGCCTGCTTCTGTAGGGACATGTTACTTTGGCAGCCTTTCTGTGTTCCTCTCTGTCCCACTGCTGTGGAAACCGATTCTTTTCTCATTTTCTCACCCTCAGCAAACAAACAAAAACAGGTTGTAGGGGTATTTTAGAAAGCAAGAGCAGATTCGACTAATGTGACATTTCATCCCAGAAGCCCCTTTTGAAGAATGAGACTTCATTCAATTAAACTCCGCAACTTCTACCTGCAGAAGTTTTATGAGCACGGTTCAGGTTATGGTCAGCTGGAATAGCTCAAAACAGCCAGTCTGAAAAAACCAAAAAGATCAAACTCAGAATTTAAACCATAGCTGTGACTTACAGGAAGAGAGCGAAAAAAAAAAAAAGAGAGAAAGATGATACAGTTGAGCGTCATACTTTCTTTATCAATACACTGTGGTTTGAGATGAAGAGTCATCCTACTTCAGCGTGTTCTGCTGAAGGTCTCTGGCCTGTTACGTCTGATCTCACTTCGTAAGCCACACATGCAGAATATTCGCAATTCAAATACGAAAGCTAGCGAAAGCACTTTGTCTCTGTAAAATAACCACTCGGACTTCTTAAAGAGAGACTGAGCCTTCCTGTTGGCAAGGTAACCTCATTCTCATCCTCAGAAGTAGTTATCCCTAATTCAGGGGCAGTCCCCAGCTCTGTAAGACCATGCATTAGGATGATTCGTTGGATGACGTCTAAGTGAGAGAGACTTTTGGAGGAATAAATACTAGCTAAACTCAACGAAGAGAACAAAGTTTCTCTGCTTCTTCCAAATTCCTTCCATTTATAAAATCAAGGACCTAGCAAAATTTGATTTCTAAACAAACATTGAATGTAAAAATATCTGGTGAACAGGGCAAAGGGAGGATAATGTGACAGCACATAGATGAAATATCAATACTATGAAGCTTAGATTTGCAAAATTTTCCAGACCACGAAGCAGCCCCATACCTTTAGTATCTACCAAAAGCACAGCTCATCTCAAGGAAGCGAATGGGTGGCAGAACAAGCAAAATTATATTGCTGGTATAAACAAGCCAGCCTTCTCAGAGGTGTGCAATTACGTGACAAGAGGCAGCAGTCACAAGTTCCAGCAAGGGAAATTCTGACTAGATGAAAATTTCGCAGTAGGGGTGGTTAAGCAGTGAAATGGACCCAGAGGAGCGGTGGCAGGCTTTCTACCCTGGAGACAGTCAGAGCTCAAAAAGGTCCTGGGCAATGGGATCCATCTTTGAAGGTAGCACTGCTTGGAGCAGGAGACTAAAGCGGAGACCTGCCTTGCACAGACCAGGAGGCACAGATAATCCTGTTTAAAGTGATCCTATCTAAACCATTTTGCAACATGTTTATTTTTCTGCATATTTTAAGTTATTCTGAGTATGCAGCATTTCCAACTACAAGCTATCCTTTCCTTCTCTGTCCTAAAAAACCCCCAGAGCTTCCTAGAAGTAACAAGAAGAACCTCTCAGAAGGTGAACAGTTGGTTTTAAGGTAGAAGTTATGCTTCTTATAACACATATATTATAGCACGTTATATGTATATATAAACAAACCTTCTGCATAGAGAGGGTAGTGCCCCATGTGAAATGCTTTGTGCCCTTCTCACAAGAAGAAAAGTCACATAAGGGTAATTCAACAAGAATTTGGTGCTTACAGCGGACTCATTTGTGCTGCATAAATATTGCTCACATGGATGTGTACCAACCGCTCGGAATGGAGGTGTAGGGAAATACTTGGTTTCGAAGAATGTTATTTTACCCACTGATCTATCAAAGCAAAAAGAAAGAAGTTGAGAAAAAAAATCCACAAGGAATTCACTATCAATAAAGAAAGAGTTAAATGGTTTTGAGAAAGCCAGTAATAAACCTTTCTTTTGGTAGTAACAACAGTAGGAAAACAAGACTGAGCAATGTTAAACATCAGGCATAATCACTTACCTAACTGAAGTGTGCTACAGCTGATCGGTACTTCTGGCATTTCAGGTTTGCAAAAAGTGCAAACACTACAAATGCTTTTACCAGTTCCCTGTTCCTCTTTCTAGCTATTGTGGTAGGAGTATGAGGCAAAATACCTGAGTATGTGTTTTCTCAATCAGGTAGAGGGTTGCAGAACTAATTGGGACCAAACAAGTTGTCTGAACTGTGTACGTTCTCTTTTGTCTGGAAATTAAAACAACTACGCTTTAATATTTCAGACTGTCTATAACAATAAACAGGCAAATAATTTATCTAGAGAAGTTTTGCTTTTTAAAGATTTTTTTAAAAGATCTTTCAGATGTTCACTGTTGACTTGCTACAGTTTTGAATTTCTACTCAGAAAAAAAAAAATATAAAACAATAGGTGATGTTTCTAAATAAGCAAATATGCAGAAAAGTTGCTAAAATATGCCAAAGGAATCTAAACTGTTGTCTCCCGTGATGCTAAACAATTCACTGTATTACTAAAGAAGGGGTATTTTGTACAGAGACAGACCTGGAGATGGTATATTTTGGACAAAGGTCCAATGGTTTGAGATCAACTAAAAATGCCATGATTTTTCACGAAACATAGCAGTGCCTTTGCAAATGCCAGCCCGAACAGCTGTCGCCTATGTGCATACCCCCTGTAGTCGCAATCAGGTAAGGTTAATTCTTTGCAAAGCATATCCTAAACTTCCGTCTAATGTTTCAGCGAACCTGAAGCCTGCTTTCTTTCCAGAATTGCAGTATTCAAAGAGTCCTTTATGAGAAGTGGAAACCTCTTCAGCATGGCAAGTATTGCCTACTTGTCTAATGAATATGCAATACTTGCAAATGAATAGTGATTTCCTTTGAATTAATGGCATGGAGAAAGCAAGTGTCTTGGTAAAACATACAAAAGATGTCAGTGAAATAAAAAGTATCTTTCTGCAGGTACCTGAAGTTATGACATGAAGGGGAGGCAGAAACCCAAATGTTTTCATTTTCTTTTTCACAAAGTGGTTATACTTCTCTCCAAAGAACTACCAGATACTGTTTGTGTTAATCAAGCCTCCTGTGACATTGCACTTTCCCACAGTTTCTCTTCTCCTTTTGTCTTTGAAACACTTTCAGGGGTAAGGATGGTAGCTAACCATGTCTAAACACGTACGAAGCACAAAAAGACCCCACATTTCTGTGATACGAACAATAATTTTAGGATCTACTGAGTATCATGATGTTAATTTTAGAGTAAATCCATTCATGTTCTTCATCATTATGGCAAAGACCTGATTATCTTTCTCTTGGGTAAAACATCAGGGACTGGGTCCATCTTTCTGTGAAGGTCTCTATTGGAAACAGCTATGAAATGCTAGATATTGGTTAAGGTCGTAATCTATGCAATTAATCTTTATGTTAATTGTCAATTTTACTGAAGCAAAACACCAGCAGGACTGTCTTGCACTGTGAAACAGTGCTTTTGGAAGGATGTTCAAACAGTTCCTTCTAAAAGGGAGTGTGTTTCAGAGCCGAGCAGAGCTGATGTTGTTGGGTCTGCAGCATATTGAATCCGCTTTCAGCCAGCCATAGATGGGTTCAGTGGAGTTGTAACAAATCAAGCTGGATGCTCGCAGGCTGCCATTTCTGTTTCCATGGGAACAGAGATTGGCTCGTCACAGAAGCAAAGGTGACTCAAAAATTTTTGAATTGGCATGATTGTGGATAATTCAAAAACTCCTAACATTTCTCACATTGAGATTCAGATAGCCATTTGCATGGCAATAGAAACTGCAGGCACAGCTAACCAGCTAAAATATTTGTATATTTCAGCCGTGGTTTTCCTCTGGAAGCATTTCTTTGCTGTTGGTGTCTCTGGGCTTTAGGACTCAGTAAGACACCAGGGGTTGGGCTGTTCCGTTCTGAACATGAGTGTATTACAGCAGCTGTTGTGAAGCCGTAGCTCTCAGATGTAATTATTATAGAGGCTTTGAAGGACTGTACAATTGCCTTCTATTCTCCATTTTCATTTCACATGCAATGGTTCAAAGGGACCAAAAATACCTGAGGAGTTTTGAAAAACACAACCAGCTTAATACCTGAATTATCTAAGTATTCAGCATCTCTTGATATACTGTCTTAATACTTTTCATGGACTCCCTCATCCTGTTTCTGTGAAGACTAAAAGGTTTACTGTCTTCTTCGTCAGACTTCCAAAATCAGAAACATTAACTGAAGAATGTCTTGCTTAAAAACCTGGATGAGTGCAACCCTGTTTGTAGACACTATTTTCATATTTTAACTGCTGTCAGGTCCAAACCTGCCATCCAAATCCCTAATAAAAAGCTTTGCTCAAAGCAGTATATAGTTAATAAAAATGAAATGAAACTTCCATGCTGCTGCAGGTCAAAATTTGAGGGGTTTTAATATGAACTTTTTTTAAAAAAAGTCAGACTTTTCATCCATTTCCTGTACAGAACAAATTCCAATGGTACATTCTGCTGCCAAACAATTTAATTACTGGAAAAAAAACCAACCCCAATCCTCTGGCTGGGAGATTGATCCTTGGCCTTATCAAACAGAAAAAACTGATTTTTATTCTTTGAGGGCAGCAGTGGGAAGGGAGCTGCAGTAGCTGTCAGGGAAGTGTTCCACTTAAGGCTTACTACTGAAACTTCTGAAATTGAGTGGAGCTGTACACAAAGATTAGATGAAAATCCATGTTAAAAGGGTGAGGAAGGGGAGGTGGAAGGCCCTGCAGGTTTCCAAAGCATCCAGCCTGTCAATAGCCAAATAAACAAACAAGTGGCTGATCACTTGTCATTGCCGCCCTAGCCCCACACACCACCATGACAGTAGTCTAAAGCCCTTGCCCACTGAAAATGCTTCTGTTTAGCACAAAAGTATCTATATAACTATTTTGTAGGGGAAAATCTCATGAAGTTCAAGGTGGTTTCAGTAGATGGCATTATAGTAGTTAGTAGCATAGCAAGGTTCACTGATTTTGCTCCCCTTCCCTCAGCCTTGCAGAGCCCACTCCTGGGCTCAGCCTTTCCAGCCTTCGTACAACTCAGGCCACTCACACCAAAATATTAACCCAATCATGAGATACAGCATTTAAGAACTGGACACCATGTTGTCTTGTTCCTATTTAGAGGATGGTTTTATGGAAGATTTCTTCTCCAAGTGCAGCATTCATCACGAGAGTTTTACAAAAGGCTTGCAAGACTGTCCTGATATATTTGGTTGGGAAAGGGACAAAGATGAGTTTCTGGAGTGGTCAGGAGGCTGATGCATCTTTTAAGACAGGCAGGTATTGGGAACTGCTGTTTCTGGGTGCTATTTCGAGCTCTGCTAAATGATACAAGATTACAAATTGTAATTGCATCTTACAAACCAGCAGTTGTAGGAGAGCAGCTCAGTATAAATTTAGTAGATGCCCACTGCAAGGTATTTAGGTATTCTTTGGTGCTTTGGCTTATGGGAGAAAAGGAAAATAATCCTATACCATTTTTCTTGAACCCAGTCACAGCCAGCACAGCGGGGAGGTACACCCAAGGCTCTGCAGAGAGCTATCTACCAGCTGCAGAGGTATGCTTTTACACCTTGGCCAAGCGGAGGCGGTGCTGCTGCGTGCAGAGGAAATAAGCAGCGTGGGGTTATGGATTCTGTGCCTGGTGCTGGCACGGCTGGGTGACAACACATTACTTGCACCTCGGCAGCTGCAAAGCACAACAACCTGGAGAAGACTTCCTTGTCAGCATCCCACTAACCCTGGCCCAGGCCTTCCCCTCCAGCACTGACGTATTTGACAGGACCATTTGCTCTAGGTTTCAGTTTCTTCAGCTGCAAAATTGAGGTAACTTTCTCCCTCTTCCAGAGCCCTGCAAAGCCAGACTACCCCTGCAAGGCACAGCATACTCTGGGCATAATCCAGCAATGCATGAGCAGCGATGGCTCAGAATCAAGTGTCTGCCTAACAGCTCTGTTTCATCAGACCCAGGGCCTATGACTCACACCAGCTGATTTCCAACAGCTCATCAAAATACCTGAACTACAGTTGGTCTAGGCTTTTCTGCAGCCAACAGTAAGAGATGAACTCATCCACAGCACAAAGCTACTGACTGTGCTTATGGTATATAGAGAGGCATCCCTGGCTGCTCCTAAGGGAGGTGACTGTGCTATGCCAGTACTGTTGGGTGGGACAGACACAGGCAAAGAGCTCAGCGTGAAATTAAATAAAATAATTGGCTTTTTGGTTGAAGGCCAAACTAAAAATAAGGAGAAAGTAGCATAACATTTTGGAGGGCCAAAATGTAATTGATATATTTTTATGAACCCCAACAGCAGCAAAGCTATTTGTTTCAAAACAAAGCTGTAATCTGGAAATAGTAAGAGGAAATACTTAATTTTAGAAAGACTAAGATAAAACATTCTTAAAAAGATTCTTTTTTTTTTTTTTATGCTTACAGATCAAGTATTATGACTAGTGCCCAGCCCTCAAAACACTATTTTTTTCAGGGAATTTTCCCTTCTGGAAGAAAGATTCACTCACTCCTCCTCAGCACCCTCTGCGAGTGAATCCTCACATTTCCTCTTCTCCCCCTCTCACACGATAATGTATTTTTCAGGTTGCTCATGACAATCAAAGCAGTTGCTCACCTCTGGCCCTGCAAACTCTCTCTTTTGCCCTCCTTTGCTTGCACCGCATTTTCCCTTTCAAAGTCTCTGCACATTCCCTCTCTTCTTCAGACCACCAGGAAGGAAACTTGCCAGTTCTGTAAAATACCAGCTACAAATTGCTCATGGAGTGACTACTGGTAACTCTAGCCACGGACTGCTGCAGATCTCTCTGAGCAGATCTCTGTGCTCCGCTGGCAGTCAGGGAGGTTACGAGATCTCCTCACCACTAAATAATCTGCCCGTGTGCTGGTGCTGCAGGGACAGTTAGAAAAAAGCAACACCCAGGCATCAGGAGCAACGTTAATCAGTTATTGCTAAGTAAGTCTTGATGTGTTCTTGGTGTGGAAGGACACATTTTTGCATAGGCAACCATTGCAGTTTTTTTCTTTTTTTTTTCCTACCCCCTGAAAATGCCAGTGAGTATTTAAAAACACATATTTAAGAATCCTTAAAACACGCTAAGGAGGTGAACAGTGGCAACCTCACCTGTAGGACAGGTATTTTGAAGAGGGTTTCACGGAAGTGTTAGATATGTTACCTTATTATCAATTATTTGCAGCTGCATTGTAACAGATTGGTTAACTTATTTAACTAGCTGTCCAAAATACTTTATGTCAGTGGTGTGCTGGGCGCACTGCCGGTTCAGATGTCTGTGAAGCTGTGCTTCAGGTCCTGGTGCTAATAAACTCAGCTCTCTTATCACAAGTTTTTTCAAGAGTTTGGATTTTACTTCTGAATTTCACATATCTTGCTTATTCACATAAACATTTATATGAGGACATGCAAATCAGAAATTTTCTCTATATAGACATAGAGGTATCTAAAAGTGTGCAGACACCTGCACACTTTGCAGTGTTTTTAATTTAACCAGAGTCTTGAAAAGCCTTTTCAGTTGCAAAATGCAACTTTGATCTACGCTTCCCATCTGCAAATACATGGGCCTTTGCCAGCCCCAGAAGGTACTGGAGAAATGTGGCACATACATTTCTTTTGCTGCTTTTCCTTTGTAAGACCACAGTGTTATATATATATCATATATATATATATGATATATATAGTGATATGATAGTTGGACTCTAATTTCCTAAACAGCTTATCTCTTTGTATTCTGCTGGTTTCCTCTGCATTGTAATTACTCGCTCTCTTCCTGTAGCTGATCAAATCATATCACTGAATTTTACTTCTTCTTTTTTTTTTTGTTTTAATTTGCCAGCTGCTCACATGCACACAAGGCAAGGAGCAGCCTGACATCATTTGACATCTCCTTGCTTCCTCATTTCAATAGTAACTATTTACCAGAAGAGAAACAGGTTTGAGGTTAGGGTGCTGAGTGCGTGCATGCCTCTGTGTATGAGCAAGAGCTTTTTTTCCCCCTCTGCCCCTTTGCAGCCATAGGTCATTACACTGAGCTGCCTGAAACTGCCCAATGCTATTTTTCACCAGCTTGACTTCAGAAGAGACAGGTCTGTGGATGTGCTTCACTTTCTGCTTTGGGTGGGGTATAGCAACAAGGCTCAGTGCTGTGGCTGCTTCTGCTCTCATCCAAGAACAAACTTGCTGAAGGATTCCTCCCCCTCCACAGAGTGATAATAATGACACAGCTGCAGTTTAAAGATGCATTTTGGGTAAGTGAGCATTTCTTATGTGTTTCTTATATTCAATATATCTGTATTTAAAAATCTTGTAAAACACAGCTCGGTTCTATATATAGTCTAAAAGTAATTTAATCCTGTTTAGTTTAGTAAGAAACCCAGTTTGACTCCAAACAAAAACATACTATTTGGTAGTATAAGTGTTTGATCCTAGGCAGAAGGATGCATTGTAAATAATATAGCCAGTCCACATAAAATGATTGACATTCCCACTTCCTGTGCTAGGTCCAGAAACCGCTTTTGAAAGGGACATGGGTTTATCTGTCTTGTAGCTTGCAGTGAGTGCCCTCAGTTTTAGAAGTGACTCTCCTAAGCAGGTGAACTAATTACAGTCTGAATTCTCTCATGTTTGCTTGTAGAGCAAAGCCAACCAGCTGCATGCAAAACTCTATTGCTGACCCACTTACAGAGTCCATGCCTGCTTTTAGGTGCAGAAGGGTGTGCGTGAGGCATGTAGGTACCCAGGAGTCACACAGCAGCACAGGTAGAAAGAACTATCAATGACGCTCGAGAACCAAGCCCAAACACTCACAGTTGGCTTAAAACCAGTATATACTAAAATAAGTAGATATGCTCTGTTCTTGTTATTTGATTTTCAGTTGAAGAGCCTTTTGGTGTCTTGTTTTCAAGCTCTTCCTCTGCAGTTATAAGGTAGAAAGACCCTAGTAATTTCTCTCTCAAGGGTAATCTGAGGTTCTTTTGCAATGGCTTCTGGAGTGCAGGTTTTAAGGGAAAAAAAAAAACCAACAACAAAATTCTAACATGGCAAAGTTGGGTAAACAGGATGTTGTGTGTTTGCCTTTTGTCTGCGCAATAATTTTTCCAGCATCAAAGATTGAATTAAAGACATGAAGGTGTATTAATTCTTCCCTCCATTTTCCTACCAAGCCAAGTAGAACAGCCCCTTCACAGTGTATTTGCTGCTTGCGCTTTCTTTCTATCTGCCCTCCCTTCAGGGTAAACCCTGTCTTGGTATGCAACAGAAAGGCAGATGCAAGAACACGTTTCAGTGAACTGCTTTCCTCCCAGCACTTCCAGGAAGCCCTCCCTGCCCCCACTCCAGTACCAGATTTGAACAGTTACAAAAAAACATGTAATGAGGAAATACAAAAGTTAATTTTGATGTTAACCCTAACTGTGCCCAACCACACCCACATAAGATTCTCTGCGCCTCCTCTTTTATACATCTACTAACTATATAGTCCAACACACAGGGTGGGGCACAACTGCAAGCCAGTTCTATCCTGAGAGCTTCAGCTTTTGCATTTCTGGACGTCCTTTGAAAAGGCGCCATCTGACTTTTAGAACCAGTACCTTTGGTATATTTACTTTTCAAGGTCTTGGTCTTTAGTGAGAATAAATCAGGCGTACTCCACCAACTGGAGTAGGGTTAGGGTGACTAATGCCAGTTGATGATCTGGCCAGGCCAGTTCTTTACTGCTCTTCTTCCCTAAACTTCTCTTCTGTGCTTATCATGTCACCATGACTATAATCCTTGCTTAGCTTTGAAGCTAACACCTTCCTTAAGTGAAAGCATCTTTGTTTTTAATATTGCTTCGCTGCAAACATTGTACCGCCAAGCTTGATTAACAAGGCAGAAATATATCCGGTTGCAGGATGGTAGCTATGCAACAATACGTCTTTTAAAATGAAAACTTACAGGATATTGCACAATGCAGCAAAAACGTACAACTTGCCCCCCAAATCACAAGATCAGCAACTATTTTTGCATTCATAAGGTTCTGTTATGCCCATTAGTGAGAAATATTTGCGCGGTTTTGCTTCAGTGAGCAGTTATCTCCTTTATTCGATTTATACCATGAATGGAAACTGTCTTTATGATTAAAAACCAAAAAGTATATTTGCACCATAGCAGATCACTCAATACAGATCCTTGATCTCTAAGACCTGCATCCCCTCCCTGTAATTCACCCTGATGAGCTATATGTGAGCAACAACTTCCTGCTCTTACCATCAGGAAACTTTTGGATAGACAGAAGTTTCTTTAGTACCTATTGCAATGTAAAATATGTAAGGAGACCGTAAATGCAGCAGATCTTCCCTACTAGCAAAGAGCCACCATTCATTCCTCCCCAAAGTTCCTCAACTTCGTAAGAACATGGTGTGCTGCCTTTCAGGAAAATGCAAATTGTTCCACATAACAGGTATAAGTTTTAATCTCTCTTTTCCCCCTATTAAATGTAGCAGCGATAGTACTATACTAAAAGTTTCATGCTTGTGCTATTTATTTTTATTTTATTTGTAGCATGGCCTGGGCTAAAACAAGTATATTTTTTAATTAAAATTTTAGTTTTTATATCCTCCACACACTCCATAATGGTTTACGGCAAAGTTGCCCAAAGCATCCACTAAAATGTGCTTCTTAGCAGAAGTTTTCTATCCTCTGATAATATTTTTTGGAAAATAGTATTGAGATGAAAATACAAATTGGTTTTGATAGCCAGTGCAGGGCAGTTGTTAATGGATTAATATTCTGTTGGGCTGCTGAACAAATGTAGCAGAAGATATCTGTCTTCTCTAGCATCATATTAGACAGGTAGGTAAATTCCCATGTTAATGAGGGTATGTCTGTGATACCAGCTGAGTTTCATGGTAACATGGTTATGTTAATAGGCAGAGATCTGAGCAATGTTAATTTTTTTTTTTGGTTACAAAACCCCACTAATCAAGAAAATCTTTCCCCTTCTGTCACCTATACTGGTTGTCTTTCTTAGTCTCGTTCTATGTTCTTGTACTCATCATTTGCTTTTCCTCTGAAATTCTTGTCATTGCCTTTTCTTCTATTTTGTTTTTCTCCAACATGCTGGTCGACACTCTAGTTGCAACCTTGTGAAATGCAGCTGTTTCTGGCCAAGAGGTAGGTAGGTGCGTACTGGCACCATTTACTGGCTTTGCCTTACCCACCTGGGAAGGGAGAATGAGAAAGACTTTCAAGGAAGGCATTTGGTTTTGGGACAGGCTCCAAAGTGCCCAAAGTTGAGTGGGAGCAAATCTCTTTCTTCACGCAGCTTTGAATCAAACTCAGGTGGGCAAGACAAGTCTGAAAATGTGTCATGGGCTCCTAAGGTGCTTGGGATTTAAAAAAAACCAAAAATGCTTAAAGTGTGAAGTGCTTGTTCATTCTCAGCTGCAGGATGAGCTCAGGGCTTGTGGATTCTCCCAGGTCAGATTTGAAAGGGTGAGTGAGCTGGAGATACAGGCCAGCAAATATGATGCAGGACTTGAACATGAGATAGCAAGATTTGCCTCCCTGCCCTGCTGCAGACTTCTCATTACCACATTCCTGCTTATGCAGTAGCCATGATTATGATCAGATGCAGTGGGAGCCACTGAAGTGCTTAAGATAAAGAGTCTGTTACAAACAAAGATACTTTCTTAATCCTTCTTGTTTTGACTTCAGGCTATATTCTACATCAGGTTCAATGCAGAGTTGACTTCGCAGGTGAACCTCTCAACCGTTACCGTAGCTTTTTCACACAATGGTGTATTATATATGCCAAAAAAGATATAATTATTTTCATAAATAATTTAACTTCCAATGAGAATCTTAACTGTGCTACAAGAGTGCAGAGATGATTATGAAAGTCACAGTAAAACTATTTTCTAGACTTACTAAGCAATGTACTGAAGAAATACAATATCAACTGTTCTACTCAAAAAAAGAGGAAGTCTTTTATACCAGGAGCTACTCTGCATTCCTGCAGAGGTTACGTTTTGCAGGGCCTGTTGTTTCGAAGCAGGTCTGTGAGGAGGAAGTGAGAGGAACCGGGGCTGGTGAGGGCTCCTGCCAGCCTCTGCGCCTGAGGCAGGGCTGAGCTCGGGCAGGGAAGGATGTGGCTGCCATACCTTTCGCACTGGCATCTCAGCTTTGCAAATGGTTCCCCACCAAGTTTCATTTGAATTGGATTGCAGCAGTTGCATCTGTATCTACTGACACAAGGCAAATTAAAATAAAGAATCTCACTGCCCACTGGCGCTGAGACAGCCAGGCTCTGGTATCGGTATGTATTGCATCTCTCCAGACTGCATAAAGTGTAACTAGAGGCAGATGTGACCCTGCTTACATCCAGAGCAAGTCATCACTGGTGGATGTGTGTGGAAATGGAGAATAAAGGGGGAACCAACTCAGAAAACCTGAATAGATTGCCCAGCTGATGTCTGTGTTTATTGTGAGGTCAACTTCATCTCCATTGAAGAGACTACTCTATCCTTTTTTTACATGTAATTTCTTCCTACATTCTCCCAGCTGATCTGGGAAGGATGCTTAACTCACTGGGGCAATGAGAACCACCTGTGAAGTGGGGGGTGCAATCTCACAACAGTCATTGAAACCACAGGAAATCAAAAGTAGAAAACCTGATTAGTTGTTGTGGCTATGGAAATGCTGGTGCTTCACAAATCACTTTTGAGCAGAGCACAACAGCTAAAATGAAGCAACACTCCCAGCACAGACATTGATAGCAAGGCAAACACATCAGTGGGTACTTCCAACTCCCATACTCCTAAAATAGCACCTAGAATGGTGTGTGAGGAACCAAGGACAGCGTATTTGGGGTGGTTGATTTCCTTGGTGATGAGCTCAAATGGAAGGACTAAGAGTTTTGTGTTTGCAACTTTTGTTTCTATGCTCAGTTATTGCCTGCATGTGGCACATCAAGCTGAGCATCTTACCTACAGGGAGGAAGAGTTTCTGGAGGAGGTTTAAACACAGTGGGCTGGTCCTAAGGCCGCAGAAAGCTTTCCAGACCAGGTACATTAATGGGTTTCCAGAAGGCTCATTTTAGGTCAGAGATTGAAAATAACAGACAGTTAATTAATTACATTTTATTAAACATTTCTGCAACTAAGTGCTTATCTAGGGGTTTTGCTGCTTAAACTGGCTGATTGATGAAGTTGCTGTGACAATTTTGTTAGTATTTTTACACAGTTATGTCTGGTTTGTTTTAGTCTGTCCTGCTCTGCAAAAGTTATTTGGTTTTGCTTGGTCTTAGAGAAAAGGAGGATTGTTATTTATGCCAGCTTTAACTGTGCCATGGGTATGCATTTTATATATGGAATAGGTTAGTCATTGACTCTCTTTTCACCCACATGTACACAGACACGTATATTGAACTCCACCTAGAGTTAAACGAGTATCCGTTGCATACAGCTTGAAACATATCCTGTGGATCTGTAATAGCACTTCACGCAGAGACAAGAGAGGGTGTCCTCTGTTTTGCTAAAGCAGCCTGTTGAGGTGCATTTTCTGATGGTAGAGTCACAGAATAGCTGAGGTTGGAAGGGACCTCTGCAGATCGTCCAGCCAACCCCCTGCTTGGCACAGGGCCAGCCAGAGCAGCTTGACCAGCACCATGTTTTGAGTATCTCCGAAGATGGAGACTCCACAACCTCTCTGAGGAAACTGTTGCAGTGTCTCATCACTCTTACAGCAAAAAACCTTCTTATGCTTAAACAGGATTTCTTGCATTTCAATTTGTGCCCACTGCCTCTTGCCCTGTCACTGGGTATCACTGAGAAGTCCTGGCTCCATCTCCCTTACTCCCTCCCACCAGGTAGTTATATACATTGAGCCATCTCATCTGCAGGCTGAGCAATCCCAGCTCTTAGCCTCCCCTCCCACAACAGAACTCAGATTCTCCCTGTGAATCTCATTTCAACATATTTTTTTCCTTGCAGGACTGGGTGATTCATGACCCATCCCTTTCCTCCCACAAGGCTTGCATTCCGGCAATGCAGCAGTGCAGAGTTGCGTGGCTTCTCTTTCTTCAAAGTTTACAGTCACTGACCTTGCGTTGCTTTGCAGGGACAGTGGAAGACCCTGAATTTCAATCCAGTTACACTGATTGCATCTTGTATGGAAGGCAAATTAGGCTGCTTCATAAACAGATTTTTTTTTTTTTAAACTATTCTTCAGCTCCCTTTAGCTCAAAAAGACCGTTTCTGATTTTGTTTTCATGCCATACTGCAGCAAGGTAGATTCTGGCTGGCAGATGGCACAGAAAACACTTGTCTCATCTCCTGTTTAATCTAGGTTTTGAAATAAAACTTTTCTCAGCAGCCACAGTTCAATAACATGGAAAGTTCACTGTGTTGTTCCATAAGAACTTGGGGATTTGAGGCTGGGACAAGGTGAGGGCTGGGGGCATGGCGCTGCATGGACATCACTCAGCATTGCTCTGGGTGTCAAGGTTAAGCAAAAAAAATGTTGAAAATATTAATTTACATCCCAACAGCTTTGGAGTTCCCCAAAGAATTGCTCCCTTGCTGTAAATGGAGTTTAGTACTTCTTCAAAGTGGTGTGAAAATATCACTGGACGACACTGAAGAATTGAAAAGTTCCATAGCTCTTGGTAAAACACTCTTGATGCAACTTCCTTTTTACTTGAAATGAAAGGCAACAGTTATTTACTCTTACTCTTGACAATTAAGTAAAGCTGACCAGTTCAGGCTACCTTGGAGGTACCAGCTTCTGTTGTTCTGTTCAGAGCAAATAAATAAATAAATAATCACAAACTTTTTTTTCCTTTAAAGTAACAGCTTTTCAAACTAAGATGCTGTTTGGTGCTGCTCTCAATTTGTCCAGGCCTAATTAACTCCTACAGGGAAAAAAAAAAAAAAAAAGAAAAAAAAGGTGGGGGCAAAGGAAAAAAGAAAATATGTAGTCAACAACACTGAGGTCTGAGTCTCATTGCTTCATGCTATTTGCAATAGGTGCTGGAATTACTGAAGGGTTATTAACAAGTCAGGACTGATGAACAGTGTTGAGGGCTGCTGCTCAGTGGGATGGAAATCCCCCGGAGCACCAGAAGGAAAAGAGGCGCCTGCTATTGAAAGACCCCTGGCTGCACATTTGATTAGGACTCATGTTTTTGACAAAATTGTTTTTGTGGGAAACCATAGTTTTATTGGAAGTAGGGGAGCTGTTTTGGAAGATGAAGCTGGGTTTTTAAGAAAAAGTTCATATATGGTAAAGGCTTCCTCTGGAGATGGAGATTAAAGATGAAATTTCTAATCAAAGAGGGGAGGAAGAGACCAAATTCATAAAAACAAGCCCTCTGGGGTGCTGGGAATTCTGCAGGGGCAGACGTAGTCTGGAACATGAGCTGGAGCTTTCATTGCCCACAGTCTACCCTACTCACAGCCTGGCACCCAGGCATTCCTTCCCTTTGCTTCAGTAGATGCACCCTTAAGTAAAACAGCTAGAGAAAGGAGAGACTAAAATAAAACTCCTCTTTCCTATATAGACAGCAGATGGTGGATAGTGTGCCAGCTTAGGCAGTGGGATGTCTCAGTCAGATCTGCCTGATTCAGAGCAAGTTTCTTCATTATATCAGTGTAGATGCCTTTTTGTTGTTTTCTGTTGCAGTTGTTGTCAAGAGGTGAGATGTGGACGTTTAAAATCTTATCTAAATTTGCAGGGCAAGAAAACAGTTTCCCACCCTGCTCTAGAAGTGATAGTAGTTCATTTTGGATGACAGGAGCTCATGAGAACATAAAACACTCCTAAGACAGATAATGCTGAGGCTCTTTGTAAGAGGAACAAGAATTTTATTCTTGCTGGTTAAAAGACAAGGCAGTTTCAAGTGAACGAACACCCTGTGCATGACAGTCAGGCTGATGCAACTGTTCTAACAGCTCAAAGGATTCAAAAGTTGCTATGCTGGCATAATGCCTTAGTGTGCACCCACTTATGTAAATCTTGCTCATTTCCTATACCTCAGATGCTTGCTGCAGAAAGGGGGTACCTCCAGCTAAAAAACCCAGAATTAATCAATTTTTAATTGTTTATGTATAAGGCAGGAAAGACATTTATGCAACTGCAAGCAAACACAGAGAAATGCAACTTACCTGAAAAGAGGTAGTGAGGTGGGTGTTGGTCTCTGCTCCCAAGTTACTAGTGATAGGATGAGAGGAAATGGCCTCAAGTAGTGTCAGGGGCAGTTTAGATTGGAGATTAGGAAAAATTTATCTTCTGGGAGAGTGGTCAGGCATTGGACCAGGCTGCCCAGAGAGGTGGTGGAGTCACCATTGCTGGAGGTGTTAAAAAAAACATGTAGACATGGCACATGGGGTTGTGGTTTAGGAGGCATGGTGGTGTTGGGTTGACAGTTGGACTTGATGATCCTAGAGGTCTTTTCCAACCTTAATGATTCTGTGAAATGCTTTCAGAAGGAAATGTAATACTGGCACAGTTGTCCCACCTGGACAAACTGCTTGACTTTACTTAAATGAAACCCCCCTTTTTAAGAATTTCTAAAAGCCTGAAGTTGATTTTATTCTGTTGGATTTCACAATTCCCCAGGACTTTGTGATACACTGTACTAACAAAGTGTAAGAACGTGTTACATCATACTGAGTAACAGGATATGTTGAAAATCATTGTTTGTGAAGAAGGTTGTGAAGACCTCTTCTAAAATGGAAATGGTGATATGTAGCTATATTAATAATTCTTGCTAAGAAATGAATTAAACCTTTAATTCGTTCCCCTTGTACAGCAAGACTATGGGAAGATTTCCTGAAGCTTTACCCTTCCCTGTGTGCCAGGAAAGACCATTGAAAATGCCTGGCTCATCTTATAGGGGAATGAGAGAGCGTGGGAGCAGCAGTATGTTGTATTTAGTGCCTTTTTCAGGACTAAAAGGAAACAATTCTAAGTTTTCTAAGACGGGGGGAGAAAGACAAATAGTTTTTAAAATTAATTAATGTACCAACTAGCAGGTCTGGTTCCAGTAGCTCTAAAAGACCTTCTGAACAAGTGCCTCTGTCCTGAGCAAGTCAGGATTGTTTCAACGTTGCTCCACTCACAGTGGTCTGGGACTGAGCCCACAGTGTCTGCAGGAGGAGAGGAGCTCTCTTATAAAAAGGAAGAGACCTGGAAGCAGATGAACTAAAGAGGAATAGAAACAAAAATAAACTCTGACCATTATTTTGTGTAAAACAGAAGTATCCTCTATTTTTAAGATTCTATTTCTCCTTATTTTACTTCCAGTTTCTCTTATGTAGCTAATATTCAATAAGAAACTGAAGCAACAGCTGATTTCACCATTGAAATATTTACCTATTGGACTCGAAGGCACTGTGGCAAAACAGTGCTCTACCTTATGAGAGGCAGGTGCAAATGCTCACATCAGGCCTCTCTGTTGGCTCCCAGGAAGAAGCCACCTTACTTTATGGATCTAGCTGTTTTCTAAAGGTATCACATGGAAAAAATATAAAGGGATGCCACTACTTCAAGCCTGTGTCATATAACTACATCAAGCTCCGATTTAAAACTAGTGAGGGATTTTGCTTCCTCCTGTCCCATTTCTCATTATCCCCATCACAAAGGTGTTCCAGAAGTTTGTTATATCCAAATTTCCTGAATGGATTCCTAGCTTTATGTCATGCTTTTTCTTGTGACACATATTTGGCTGCTGGACCCTTTCTCCTTTTTCCAGCACAGAAGCATCAGGGGTCTGAACAGCTGCACAGTAGGAGCATGCCACGTCCTGAAGGTGGTCAAAAACATCCTGAGACCCTCACCTGCAGGCACTTCAGGTCAAGGCTGTAGTCAATGAAAACTATCAGAAATGGGCAAATGAAAGCATGATCTCAGCCTTGTAGAATATGTTCAATTCAAGAAAGGGCACATTGTTTTCCCTGGCTGCTTTACAATACTGGACACTTGGAAGAAAACAATATCAGCATCTCAAAAGTAAGAGAGATGCTCTTCTCCTACTCGGTATGAAGAAGGTGTTTTTGTGAAAAAGGATGGCACAAGGTTTCCATTTCCTGACTTTGCTTGTGCCCTTTGTGGAAGCTTTCTGACTTGAGGCATTATGAGACACGGGCAGATGGGCAGCTGAAAGGAGGTAATACTGTGGCATGCCTCCGAAGCTGTATTTCTGCCTTCCAAAAGGCAAAGCTCTTTCCATGTAATGTTTGAAAGAAGCTGAATGTTCAGAGATCACCATCACATTCTCCAGTCCTCTGGCTAAAACTTGGAGGACTGGTTTTATGATCAATCATGTTATGAGATGTAAAACCACTGCTATGCAAGGAAAAAAGAACAAAACAAAGCCACCATAAAATCTTGCACTCTTTACAAAGAGAGCAAAAGTTAAACTACAGGTTTTCTTCCTTAGGAAATGTTGTGAGTTCTCAGAATATTATTTAAGTATGAAGAAGGGAAGCTAAAATGGAGGTAATAAGTACTGATTCCTTTTATTAGACTGCAACTGAGACTTTCCAAGCCTGTGTACCGTTAGTCTGTCAGCCAACAAACCACCTGAAAAAGTCAAGAAGGCTTTTTTGCAAGCTGTCACTTTGTAGCTATGCAAATCATGGGGTAATTAAAAGGTGAAGGAGCCAAACAATATGCTGTGACTATAAGAATGCCTAATACATAACACATGAGCAGTCTGGGATGCCAGGGAGGAGGGCGAGGGCTCAGGAAGTTGAGGAGCAAATTCCTCTTACCAGCAGAACCAACTATTTCCTTCTTGAAGAAAACCCACAATGTCAAGAGAGCAAAAAGCCACTGGGAGGCTACTGGTTTGCTCAATGTCACCAATTTTGCAATGCTACTCTGAAGTTTGTGAAACCTCAATTTCAATTTACTTCTGAATATCCTAGCTGCGGCAGAATTCAAGTCTGGGGAGAAGCTCTGATTTCATTGGAAGTTCTCTGGCCTACCTCATCACAGGGGGAAGTGCAAGATGGAAATCTAGCAGCTCAGCAATTGGAATGCTACAAATGCAACGGTTTTTTCCTTCTGATTTTTGAAGATCCCATTTAAGGTCCACATCTATGATGTGTCTGGCAATAAATACTGTTTGCTCCCCATGAAAATTACTGCATCACAGATTTAGGTAAGAGGCTGCAGTGAAATTGCAAGCCTTATGTTGAAAATGCCTGAGTCAGCTCCTGAAATTATCACAAAAAAGTCCCAAGATAGCCACCTACATCCTTAGCATTTATGTTTCTAATGTGCAAAGAGTGAATTTACAAGAAATGACAGAAATGTTATACAGCCAGCTCCAGCCCACCTACTCTTCCTTGCTTTTTTCCGCTTATGTGGAAAAATCATATACTTTTTTAAAAAAGTGTTGGGATTTTTTTTTAAGTTTGTATAAATTCTGTAGACAGTTCAATCTGGAATGCACAAGCAACCATGGCATTCCCATCCATTCCAACCGGTTCCAGCCAGTAAGAAAAAGGAGCTTTTACAGTGTACAGCAGCATGCAGCATGGACGTATGCTTTAAAACTCGTTAACCTGTTTGTTATCACATGAAAATTTATAGAAGAGGAGTCATAGTACACTAAGAATTGGTCAAAGGAGACTGTTTCAGTTAGAGGCTTCTACTGCAACGTCATTCTGTTCTGGACACTAATGACCTTCTCCCATTTAAGTGCTCACCTCTTAATTAGGTAGCACAGCTGGGTTTTCAGCTCCTAACACATTTCCAGGACAAGGCAGCAGAGGGTCAGGCTGAGAACCTGGTTTTGTTTTAAAAAAAAAAAAAAAAGGGCACTTTCATGTCTCACTGGTGTAGAGCAGAACTAGGACAGCATCTCAGGTAATGGGAAGGAATACCTAACTGCTTATCATCACACCAGGGCCATGAAAAGTCCAGGTACCCTTCCTCATTATCACAGCTGAGCTGGAGTTGGGGTTTCAACAGTCACTTGGACATCAGGTACACAAATTAGCGGTGCTTACTGCTATCACATTTTGTTTCACTATTTATTTCAGGCTTGTCTGAGTGGCACAGAAAAAGAGCAGTAAACTTCCCAAAACACTTGTTATGTGAATATATTCGTAGCAATACTAGGAAATTTTAAAGTATCCTGGGGAAAAAAAAAACTCAAAATGAAAACACAAAGCAAGTGATTCACTTACAGTGAAAGACCATGACATGATAGAAAACATCCAGCCCAGCAAATATACTTTGAGATTATAAATCTTGTTTATTGTTGGCTGTTCAATCTGTTTGCCTACAGTAAATACTCAGGCCTTGATAGAACACTTGACAAGGAGACTAGCAGATTGAGAGATCAGGATCGAGAAACACTCTTTTAGAGCTGTGCCAATACACAGTGGTATGATGCAATGATAGAATTCATTGATATAACTCAGTCAGAACAACTTACTTTCAATCCAGGACTGACATACCATGTGTGACAAATGTGAACAGAAAGGATTTCTTTCTGACAGTTGAAAAAGATATTGGCAGAATGATGCTTGTTCAAAACTCATTGTCCCCTGTTCTTTCTAAACTTCCTCCTCATACAGGTAGTTATTTAATTTTTGAACCTTTAAGTTTTGAATCTTAAGTTTTTGTTTTACCTAAATTGTCAAAGGCTTACCTTACCTTAACTAAACAAGGTAAGCTATGGTACAAAAAAAGTTTGATTTAAAAAGAATTCCAAAGATACTCAAAACAGATTCAGTTTCAAATTTTTTTCCTCTTTTCAAAGTCTGTATGAACACTTTATTTAGGTGATTTAGCAACATTTATAATTTTCAGTCCAAACTTCGTCTGGATTATACTTCTCATAAAAGCCTTGGGAAAATACCATTAAGAACAAAGACAAGGAATGCACTTTTATAGCTAACTATTTTCAAACGTAAGTGTTTTTTTTTAAGACTTTTGAACATTTGTAGATAATACATTTCAAATAATTCCTAAATGAAAGATCATTAGGCAAAAGAATACCTGATAGCTATGCTGTAACTGTCAGCACTCCTACCACTACCGCTTGCAGTCACGCCCACCCTAGATGTGCAAACCAGCCGAAGTGCGGGTTTTGATGCTATCTTTATCACCAGGGTAGCTCAGCACTACCCTGCCATGTACAGAGCAATGCACCAGATGCCCACTACATAGCTTTTTCTTTTCCAGCCCTTCTTCCTCTGTCAGGGTAGTGTTGTTGCCGTGCTGTATCCCTGTGCATCGCCTAGGACGTGGTTCCTTGCAAAAAGCAAGTGAGCAGGCTTTGCAGCAGGAGGCGATGGGGAAGAAGCCTTTTTTGCTGACAGCCTGAACTGCCTCTCCCCTGAACAATGCAGCAAGCTGAGGTGGAGCTGCAGTGGCACTTACCAAACAGGACATACCGCTTCAGCTGCAAAGCAGCTGAGATGCTAAGCTGCTGACTAGCCAGTTTATCCTGCTGGAGTAGGTAGAGGTATGAATTGTGGCATGTAGACTACCTCTGAAAAAAGTTCTGGGTGGGCAAGCCAGGTCTCAAGATGGTGTTAGAAATGCCTCACGAAAACCAGCTGATACAGAAGATCCCACAGTTCCTACAGCACAACCACAATGACTTGATCAATTCACGTCACTGTCTGATTATTAGTAGTTGGACATGCAAAGGCATACAATTTAGCGAGCACTTAGTACACAAGCCTGGATATTTTTACTTCTGTTTAGTCCATTATAATAGCTATTTACCAAAAGCATGCTTCAGTAAACAATAAAGCCTTTCCTACTTGGTATTATTACCATAGTACCCTAGTGACTTCAAAATGTAGATGCTTGCTCTTCAAAAAGCCTTGCAGTACCCTCTGAGCGCCCTGCAGCACAAGGCTTAGAGAAGAGGTGTGCTGTCAGGCTGATTCTCATCTAGTTAAGGACACAAGACTTAGCATAAGGTTACGCAGCTTTGTGCCACCAGGAGGTGAGAAGAAACTATGTCACCCCCCCAGCTATCTTTTTACTGAGCTTTCTACCCTCTGGGCAGGGAAATGACACCATCCGTCTTACCGCTTGCAAACCAAAACCCTCTGAGCCTCTCCCTCATGGCTGCAGAAACCTGCTCAGAGCCAACCGTGAATAATCTCTCCCACAATTAACTCCCAATGTTTACCTGTGTGATTGCCTATGGAGAAACTGCTGCCAGATGGAAAGGGGCAGTCCCAAGGTGCCTACCTCTTTAGTAAAGTGCTAATGTGTGGGAGCAGCATCGTTAAGCCACAGAGGAAAAAAAGAAATGGAAAGAAGAAAGCGTATCCCAGTGCGCTTACTGTCAACACCTCTGCTTGCAGTCCTCCACACCTCCTTTCAGGTGTTCTAGGAAAAGCTATTCTGGTTAAACTAAAGCATAAAATTTATCTTTTTCAGTCATATACTCCCTTTCACATTTCTCTTATCTCTGGAGGGAACAGCATTGCTCATTGCACTGGAGGGAAGCAACTTTTGTAGATGGGGAGAGAAGAGGACATGCTACCTCTCCATGAACTGTGATTCTCCCCGTGAGAAGAAAAACCCCAGGCCCCGTGGCAGAGAACAACGTGCGTGTGAAGTCTTAATGGAAGCATCTCAAGGCAATACGAATCTGCCTGCAACACTGGAATCCCTTTGTCAAGCACTTCCTTATGAGTGATTACAGGTCTTCTGGACAACGCAGATTAACTAATCCTTTTTATTAGAATGAGTAAATCCTCTTTCACAGTCGCACATGCTTGGACTAAACAGAATCACTTTCTTGGCAATGAGACAAATTACTGGTGGTGATTCAAATCACCCTCTTCCAAGCAACTACCTAGATTTTGTTAAAAAAAAAATGTGTTACACATTTAATGAACACTTTTATTCTTTAATGAAAGCATTTTTTTCTAATTTATTTAAAAGATAAAATAGTTGTTTGACTAGTCATTAGTTCTCGTAATCATCACAAAGTCCCAGCTGAGAGATGCCCAAGCAGTAGCTGAGTAGTGTGACTTTAACAGCTCTTGCAAAACCATTTGATGCGAATACTAATTATAACACAAAAAATGTAAATGGCAAATAGAATGGACAATGGAAAAGGCAAGACAGCTTATCAAGGCTAGGTAGTTGTTAAACATGATACAATCTTGCTTTCATGATTGCCTTGACAAAGAAAATGTAGGGTCTGTTATGGTGCTACACAGGAAATACTTGAGAATCTAGAGAAGAAAAACAAAACAGGACTGAACAGACACAGCAGGAAGAAGGTCTGTAAAGTGGGCAAAGACCCCATTGTTCTGGGGAGATGCTGGTGGCTTGTGTTGAAATGGAAATGCCTGAGCTGGAGGAAGGGTTCTCGAGATCTGTTCTCAGGATTGGTTTTATTCAATATATTAATTGCAGATACTGGCATAAGACATTAAGGATGGGCTGGAAATAGCTGTTATTGAAACAAATGGGTAGAATGAAATATTGTGCAGGAGGTATCTGATAACCTTTCAAGCCCACGGTAACAGAAAACAGATAAAATTAATGTTTCAAAGTGCAAAATGAGAGTACGAGACCAGTAGCAAAAAGGTCCAATACACTCTGGGACCTCATTAAGTAAAATTGCAGGAGAGGAGAAAATGGCAGGTGTATCAATAAACTGTAGATAATTAGGTGCCACTGGTATGATCTGACAGCAGAAGAAAGCAAATACGATCCTCTGATGTATCAGAAGTGTTTCTTGGAGAGCAGACATTAGTGTCATGGTACAAAGCATCAGTTAGGCTCTACTGGAGTAGCAGAGCATCATCCTTGTCCAACAGGGATTTATTCAGCCTTGAACAGGTACTGTAAGAACAGGCAGGTATCAATGGAATGAAAAACTAGTATCCCAGGAAAGGAAAAAGAAGGTTTGCTTGGATTCAAGAAAAGGTTGGGAGAAGATGCAGTTGTACAAGACATGAAAGAAGAAAAAGAGCTGTTGGAATGAAAGGGAAATGTTTTCATATAAATAAACTTGGGCCTAAATGATTTAAGGCTACATTGTGGTTGGAAATTAAGAAGCAACGTTGCAGGTTGAGTGTCCACAGCAGCTTAAACTTGCCTAATCCTGTGCTGTCACCTGGATACGTTTCCTTTCCCTCTTTGCTGTAGCCTGTGGCATGCTAGTGACACATGCTATTTAGACACAGCCGATCTGCTGTGTGGGAGGCTGAGGCAGACCTGGTTTAGATTTCAGATGCTGTGGTTTCTGAAATATGGCTTCCACATTCTTTGGGAACACATAGTGAGGACAATAAAGCTAATTTTGAGAGGGAAGCCCGCAAAACAAAGAAAGATTAAATGAGCGCCTGTGGTAAGAAGTCCTTTTTAGACCTGCATTTAGCTGGAGCCAAATCCTCATACAGGTGTCAGCCACGGCAACAAAACCCAGATGAATCTAGCAGGCAGGAACTGATGCATCCATCAGAGGAGATTCCAGCTCTCCTCCAGATGCAGCTGCAGTGTCTTCATCTTTAACAAGTTCAAGTCTTACTTGTGTTAGCAGGCAACCGACAGAAAGCAAATTTGTTGAGTAAGGCATTGGCTGTTTGCACTTGGCATACACACGCGCACACAAGTGCACAGAGTGAATGGTGAGAGCATTACTTCCATACTCCGCTTGGTAGAAAGCCTGCGATCTAGGAATGTGCAAGTGCTGTTACAGATTTCACATTTAAACGGGCATCTTTCTACATGCACTAAAGGGTTAAAATATTCCTATAGTTACAGTGATCAAAATCCGGATTTTGCATTTCTAAATTATTGGAGCAAGGAAGTGAAGGCAAAAGATGGAGCACAGAATCTGTTGTGAGCAGCGGGGAGCAGGTGGCGCTCACCTGTTCCCTTTGAATTAGTAAAAATGCCAGAGTGTGTCCTGAGACAACCCTGTTGCAGAGCTCCAACAAGACTGCACAGCTGTGCTACCCAGGGCAGCATAGCTTAGAAAGGATCCTTTAAATCAGACTGTGAAAGTACCTTGTTAGACATGCTGCAGAATTAATTCTCTTGGTCGCCAAGGCAAGGTAAACCTTGATGCAGTTTTTAATATGGCATTGCTTCTTCCTCTTGCATTTTTATGGCTTAGAGCAAGATGTCCAAATGGCTGAATCAAGTCCATTAGGTAGTTTTACCAGGTCCCTAGAAGGGCCGCTGGTGAGCAGGCTGACCCCTGGCACACTGTTGTGTTTGTGTGAGTGTTTTTGGGTTGATAATGAGTTGGTGCTGCATTCTCCCTTTCAGGAATTTAATAAGTGGTTCTCTCAGACATACAGAATTTGTCATACTTTCATTACAGCAACTGTGCCAGTTTAAAAGAGGCGGGGAAGTCACTGAGTTTTAGCATTTACAAAATAAAGAGGTATGTTGAACAGAAACAGCAGAGTAACTTTAGAGTGTGCTTACCACTCTCCATTTGTAGTTTGTGGCAGTATGCCTGACTGCCAGGGTGATACAAACCCACATGGTATTTTCACTTACCTCTGGGCAGCATTTCTGGGACAAGGAAACTGTGCATATAGCTATGGGATATAGTTAATTGCATCTGGAAACATACAATCAAAATTCTTAGGCTGTGAGTTGGTTGTGGAGCATCTCACCAAAGCGGTTTCTGCCAGGCAGAAAGCACAATTTATGAGAGTTTTTAGAGCAGCAATGCCTTCTGCCATAGAGATGTCCTCAAAAAAAAAAAAAAAAAAAAAAAAGAGAGGGGGAAGTGACAGTCCATTGCCGGGATATTATCAAGAACCTTTCCTACGTTCTTCTATGAATGGCAAAAACTTGCTTCTTGTCATTTATTTCACAGCAGGATTCCTCCCTGGGATGTGTGCATGTAAACTTGGCCTTGGAAACAGTTGGAAAACTGACGTTCCGGTTTTGAAATCCTGTTTCTTAAGGGGTGATCACATGCATCAGATCAGCATATGTAATCCTATAATTTTCCTGCGGTGGCAACAGTGATAACAGTGGATCCATGGCACTCTCTCCATCTTCTTTTATCTACATTATTATCTTGCTTGGCTCTTGCTGGGAGAGGCGTTTGTCTATGTCTCTTGTGAACCATTATCCTACTACCTTTCCTTTCTCCCTACTGCTCACGATAAGAGTGTCCATTAGGGAAGAAGGAATTACTGCTGTCAAGAAACTGTAGCACTGGAAATGTTACAACAACGTGTAGGTTTACAAAAATTGTCTGCAGAAATTTACCCTTGCCCTTGAAAAAGCATCCCCAGAGCTCTCCCTATTCCTCTCCGGTCCCAGCAATAAGGAAGCAAAACTGCAAGGTCAAGTGTCCAACAGTTGCTTGCCAGAGGATCCTTCCCAAGTCCCAAAACTTAAACAGCTGTCTTCTTCATAGTCATAGGGGAAAGCAATAAAATAACACATTTATTAAATAATAACTGTTTTGAGGACAGTCGATAGACGAATAAACTGTATTCAGTTCATATATAAGCACTTATATTGTACATAAACTGCTTGAGGGAAGAAACACACTCATTCTTTTTATGGATACGTGGCCCATGATTTTACCATAATGCTATAACATAAAGCTCAGATAACATTCACCACTACATTTTCAATAACATTATTGCTATGCACTGGTTAACTGAGGCTCTCAAAATGGCTTGTCGCGATCCCATTTGTGAGTCAGTGGGAGGACCAGGAGTAGAACACAGAAATCCTCTCCCAATGCCACACTCAGAGCACATCACAACTTTATTCCCTTCCATTTCTGGGCTCGCAGCATTTCTTCAACAGTGCTGGCTTCATTGTGACTGATTTACTGTTGCTGCAGTACAATCTGAAGTTGATAAAAAGATGAAAGTGCAAGACTAATTGTTTTTCTTCTCATTACTCAGATATTTTTGTCTGAGATGCATGGGGATATGCCCTGATGGATCATGTGGACAGGGATAAGCCTGGCGAATGGACTTGTGTGTTAAGGAAGGAGAACCACAGTTCTAGACCTCAGCAGAGGAATACGGCCCTGGGCCACAGTGGGTGTAGAGCCCCAGTAGGAGATAAGAGCCCTGATTTTGGGGCAGCAAACTCCACCAAGCTCCATGACCTCACCTGTCTAGTGTGGCTGGCTGGAAATCCCAGACCGCCTTGGCTGTCTCCATTTGCCACGTGGGACCATGGAGCAGGACAGGCTGCAAAAATACCCAAAGGCACAAGCGAATCACATGTATTGCACAGGAGATTGGATGGTGAATGCAAAAGCAAGGGAAGGAGCCCTCGTTGGCAAGTGACTCAGAAACACAGGCTTGCAGTTTCCTGCAAATCCGATGTCCACATTCCAACGCTCTCCACAAGCTTGTGTTCTACTTTTTTTTTAAACCCTGTCATGTTGAATTTACACAAACGACAAACTGATTCAAAGAATAAGAAGAGTTGTTACATCAATGCCAAGGGAAAACCTAACAGCACACCAGAACCCAAGTGTTGTTTAACGGCAGACTGTCTCCCTGTGCTATGAATTGTCCCATTAAAACACCCGCCACTGACCAGGGGGCACAACTGCTACCCTGTGCATTGTTATTCGCACGAGCACAAGATTCTTTCACTTCTCCACTCACATCTAGACAGCAGGTGACCATCTTACCGAGAGTCCTGTGACAGTGAGTTGACTCTGATCATCCTTTTTAGAAAACACATAGGAAAAAGAGCTGTTGTCCTTAAGAGCTACTATACATCTTTGCTCGCAAAGATCCCATACTCAATGCTAAAGGTGACTTCCCCAAAAAGACAGCTAGTCCTGCTTTCCACACAGCAAAAGTTGCGACCCACTTAATTTTTTCAGTATTAAAACCCAAACCTGATTCTATGAAAACTTTTACAGGTTTTCAATTTGGAGAAACCTCACTCATATCTGCACCCTTAGCTCTGCCCCAGCTGCCATTGCTCTGGGCAAATCTAAAGGTCCATTTGGATTTTCCAGAAAGTTAATTTGCTCCATATGACTGACAGTAGGTGTCTGGTAAACCTGCAATCTATGTGCGCAAATCAGCTCAGCTGTTTATCTTTCTGTCTTCAGTGCAAGGAGTTCACCTTCCACACTGGCTACGAGGTGCTTGTACAGCGGCTCTTGGATGGAAGGAAGATGTGCAAAGATGTGGAGGATTTGCTCAAGCAGAGGTAAGAAAATAAGAGTGAAAAAAGTGTGAACAGCCTCCATTTTCTCTCCTCTCTGGCATCTCAAAAGGAACAGCAGGCTGTTTCTGAATTTGGTAGCGATAATAATTTACATAGACAAGCCCAAGTGATTTGAATCATCGTGATTTGTGGAGGCAGATAACAAATAGAAATTTCAAAGATTTGAGAAGAGAGGGGTGAAAGAATCAGAAATCCAGAGCTCCATTAAGACTCAGGTAGTTATTGGTCCAGAATCACATGGTAGCACATACATCCACAACAAGTAGCACTACCAAGTTTCCCCTTTTACAGGGAGGGTGTTATTTTCTCTTTAAACGTGCTGTTGCCACAGGCACTGTTTCAGTTTCCTGCAACTAACAAAAATGGGTGATTTTTCAAATAATGACAAAGCTGTGTAAGATGCTGCCAAAAGCCTTTCCCAGACACCTAAGACAGCCCACAATGTTCATTGGCCTTACTAGACTTTGAATAACAATGTTGTAGATTGTGTCCATCCTTTACATGTTTTTTTTGGGGCCCCTCAACAACAGCTATGGACAGATGACACTTTTGTGGGTGAGAAAATGAATATTACACAGCTGCTCTAACTCCTTTGCCATTCATTTTTGTACTTCTGACTTAGAAAAAAAAAATCTGAAATCTCGTTCTGTTTTTAAGTGGCTGGGTTTCAGCAGGTAGCATGAGGCACACACATGCTCATGCATGATCTGTAGGAAAGACCACACAATATGGACTATATATTTAGCAGGTAATCCTAGAGCAGTTCACCTCAGAACTCTCTCCTTATGAACATTGCTCTGCCTTCCTCAGTCACAGCCTTCTGTTTCTTCCCGTGCTGCCTCCATCTAGTTTTCTCGTTTTAGGTTGGCTTTCTGGAGGTTACTTTTCAAGCACTGGGACTTGCAAGGGGATGTGAACTGTCAAACTGAAAGTTGACTATTTCACAGAGTGTGAAGGGTGTCCCGTCAAAATCTGAAGCTGTTTGAATTGCTTTTTTTGACCACCAGTGGAAGTATATTTTATTGCCGCATGTCACTCAGTCCTGAAGTCACATCTGTCTGATGGTAGCTTAGCTTTGTTTAAAATAGCTCCTTTGTGACTCATAACTTACAGAGATGAGAATTACATTGCAGGCTTCAGGCAGGCCTTACACTGCAGCAAACATTTGTGTTTCTTTCCGAAACATATTAGAGAAGTTTCTACTGGTTGCAGGATAAGGTTCTCCCTGGTTGGTGGTGGAGGCACAAAGGGCTTTCCACAAAGAAGAAAAAAGTACACATGCAGTCATTTTGCAGATCTTAATACTACATTAACAAATGTTTCCATGAACTTTTGCACACCCCCAAAACATTCCAGTGAGCGTGTGTACGTGCGTGTGCTTGTGTGTGTACGTGCACGTTGGGGGAGGAGGAAAAGAAAAAATAGTGGGCACTGAGCTGCAGAAAGAAGGAGTTGTTTCCAGTTTATTTCTGGCAGGTGTTTGTTTCAGCTTGTCCTCATGTCATTCATGGGAATGACCTAGGAAGAGATCAAAGCATGTGATGAATCTGTGTTCCTAAAGGCTGCCCATATCATGGGCTTCATGCCAGAGTTTCAAGAAGGACTCCTGCAGCAGCTGCCCTGAGTCCTGAAACAACTGCCCCAGCTACAATAACACCTTATCAGTTTTCCACACAGGTCAATTACTTTCACTCACAAACACCCCTGCCTGGTCCAGAGGAGGGCCTAAGAGATTGGGGAGCGAGAAAACAGTTGTATTCTAGAACAAAGCCTCAGATTTAAAACACAAAATACGTGCCAACTCTTGCCAGCTGCAGGCAAACCTAGAAACCATAAATCAGGAAAGGCAGCACCAAGATGTGAAAAACAGTGTCACAAAAATATTTCTTGTTATTAAAATTAGAAGAAAAATAATCTATTCTGCTTCTGCAGCTTAATGTGTTTCTGGAGTGTATTTCCATTTTGGTGAAATTTCATTCATGAAAACAGAGTGGTACCTCTGTGTGGCCTGTTGCCATATTTTGCACCCCGATCTTCTAGGAGGAAACCCAAAGCAGTGACACAGAAACACCCCACTGAAATGCAGCAATTTCTGGTGCAGGATGGCAGCAATTAAGTAATTGCATGTGCAGTGTTAGACACACGGGAGCCATGGACAGAGCCAGGAGCAGCCTCCACTCCTGGCTGCAGCAACTATATGCTGCTGTATGACCAGCACTGCTATTCCACCAGCCTGACAGATCTCCTTGGACTGGGGGAAATTCCCCAGGACGAGTGTGCCTCAGGTCACAAAAGATGATTGCAAACCAGTGAAATTGTACTAGAGCCACTGGTACAACCAGCTACAATGCAAGGTTCTCACAGCCACCAGACACAGAGGAACGGTCGAAAGGGCGGTCAGACGTTCCCAAACAGAGACCCACCACAACAGCTGCTGTGTTGCAAAACTGAAAGAGCAGCCCTCAAACCACTGGAACCCAGCAAATAGTAATACTAGAGCACAGCATGGCTGCGTGGGAAGGTGGATTTAAGAACAAGTGAGCGGGGTTGCGGGGCCTTGCACCCACATCAAAATTCCATTTTTGAACAGAGAGTACATTTCTCTAAGGTGCCAAGTTTCAGGCTCAAAACTATTTGAAATGCTTTGAAACCCCTTTTGAGAACTGGACTTACCCTAACCAAAACCAAGTCCTAGCAGTAGGCTATCTGTTTGTTATTTATTATTGACCATTCAATAGTTTTTAGCAGCTACTCAAAGTCTGAAAACTCAGTTCCAGCCTGGTCTTGCACCCAGGAGAAAGGAAAGAACATATTTAGTACAAGGACTGTTTTTTTTAAAACAGAGAATAGGAATTTCTTCCAGAGCTGGGGGGAGCAGATAACAGCAAAGAAATAATTGTTTTTCTTTATTAACCATAGAAACGGAACTGCTTTCCTGAGTCACTAGTTACGGTTCCCCATGAGGTGAGGTATCACATCATATTGTCCCCTCCATAAAATGGTCACAGCCTCACCTTACAAAGATGAAGCCTCCTTCCCCCTCTGCCTCCATTGTGGCTGTTCGAGCAGCACCTCATGTGTCTAACGGTTCAAAATTTTCCTGCTACTCCTGGCTCCCATTTATTCACAACCTCTCTTAAATGGATCCTTTGGAACCCTCACTTCCAACCTTCATTTTGATGGGTCAAGTCAGCTGTCATATTTTAGGTTTCTTCTGCAAAAGAGACTCTCCATTCTGAGCATCTTCACTACACTTCTGTACATCTCTTCTAACTGAATCCAAATTTTTAGGGACAGAGTTGTATGTAGCACTCCACAGTAATCAAAGCCATGGAGACGGGCTTCATTTTTCCTCATTTCTTCTAGAAATAGCTCACCTAAAATATTTTAGAGGCAACTAATAGCACTAGGGTTGAGGAGACAGAGAAATTAAAGAAATTTATTTCTCATGTTTTGTACCTCGGATGCAGTTACAAGATTTCTGTAAATGTGATCCTGGTACCACTAAGAGAAATTGAATAAGATTCTCTTTTAACAGAGCACAAGCAGAAGAGAGATATGGGAAAGAGCTGATTCAAATTGCCCGAAAAGCAGGAGGACAAACAGAAATCAAGTAAGGAATTCTTTTATTATTAGTGCAAATGAAAGCATTTTGGAAACACCATAGTCCTTCAAAGAAGGATTCACAAAATCTCTATTTGGGAAATGCCGGTAGATCTTTACTGAGAAATTTTTTCATTTCAGGATTTGTAACAATGTTTAATATTTGCTTCCAAATGCGAACTAAGTGACAGCAAAAAAAGAGAAAGGAAAATGTTGTGAAATGTTTAGGATGGTAACTTGGCAATTCTGGGAAGCTGGTGGACACTGAGAGACTGTGACAGAACAAACACAAAGTGCAAAGATACAAAAAATCAGCTTCTGCAGCAGGAAAAAGGCTTAGTTTAGGATTACAAAATTTAAATCTCTGAAGGGACTTCATTTGAAACAAATCAATGGAACTACTGAAATACACTAAAGTGACACATATTTTTCTCTTTCTCCTCTACTACTATCTTAGATCACGTATAAATTGTGTTGGGAGGGGAAGATATACATTGGCATGGAATTTAACTTAATAAACACTGCTGATAAACTGCTGCTATTATTGATGGTAGCAGCAATAATGAGACATTTTGTCACTATTATAACAAGTAATAACACAGTAATAAGGTGGCAGAGGATGAAGATTTGGGGTCACAGAAGACAAGTCTGAAAGAGAAGACCTCAATCTAAACACAAAACAGCTCTATTGATCCCTGGGGCCTGCTACCCACATCCACCCCGTATCTCATTTCTTAATTGCCATCTCCTTTTTACATCAATTTATCATTCTCAGTCTGAGTGTGGCTTCTTGCTCATATTTTATGGGAAAGCTTGACCTCAAACCCTTGCACTGCCACAGCATGCAAGTGCCAGGCAATCACCCGTTGCACTTGCTATCGATTTGGTGGTGGCACATCCAGTCTGGCAGGGAAACTTAGATAGGAAAGACCCAAGCACCTGATAGTGCAGAGGGCAGAGAGGCTCACTCCAGAGAACATGCAAGTGTCTCCTTCCCTAGCGCTCCATCTCTCCCTTGCCCCTGAGCAATGTGGTACGGTATAGCAAGATTCCTAGCAAAGGCTCCTTGAGATGGCTTCTACCTTCCTGGTGTCTCAATTCACAGACCTAATCAGAGAAAATGAAGGAGAAGAAAAATTATTTTGAAATTAAAATAGCAGATTAAGGATGGATGGCTTCTTCCCAAACCGAAGGCTAAGATCAGCATTCCAGGATTAACAAAAGGCTCCACCTAAATTTCTTTACTGGCAATGTAGGGCAAGCAGAGCAAATGTGTTCAGAAACAGACAGCTTTGGCTGCCCTTCTGTGACTTAGCAGATAATTCATGGGTCTGACTTTTCCTAAGAGATTATAAAAGCTTGATTTAGAGGCAGAACCAAGTCCCAGAGTTGGGATATGGATCCAAGTTCCCCTCAAGTTGGGGGAAGTTTGGACTCGGGCCCAGCTCCACTTTAATCCAGCAATTTTATAGCTTGGCATAGAGAGAAGGCTGAATATACCAACAAAAGCTTGCTGCAAAGCTGATTTACTATGTTTCCATAAACCCACGCCTGGTCTGTGTAGCAACCAGCTTTGGGCTGATATTTTTATCAGAGCAAACATCTTACTGCAAGTGTTCTGAAGCAGAGAGAGGAGACTTTGCTTTCTGTTATTCAACAGCCTCTGGTTCTTTAAGGAGTTACACAGATGGGCAGTGAAGGACATTTGTCCAGAGCAAACACTTTAAAGTCAGAGAAAACTAGGCTCTATTCAGGGTTAGAAGAACTCACAAAAATGAAATATTTGTGTTTAATGCCTTAAAATTTTTGACACCATATGAAGCTTCTCTTTGTTTATATGACATTGATTACTGCTAGCAGTTCTGCTCCCAAGGTCAGTCCTTCAGAGAGGCCGAGGGAGGGAACTTATGTACTACCTATAAAAAGAAAAGCTTGAAAGGACTATGCTACAGCTATTTCTGTGCACTACTCCAAGTGCTTCCTCTTTATAGGACTCCCTATTATCAACTAGCACACTGAGTCCTAATAGTATTACAAGTACTTGACAGGCTGAACAGTGCCTTTCACATTAAATGCAGCTTTGGGTAGTAGTGTTTCTCAAATAAAGACTAATGAAGGTGTTGTGCAAGTATTTGTATCTAAAACTTGCCATTTGACAACCACTAGGAAGAAAGTAGCTTCCAGATTTTTTTACAGACCATTTTACAGAACTTTCTGTGCCATGTTAAGTATTGCAGAGGAGCAGGAATTACTGATTTTAGCTCACTCGCTCATTTTCTTGCTAATGCAAAATTATTATCCTCTAGTCTTGAATTCAGTCATCTTTTAAACATCTCAGATGCTAAGGCTTTCTGTCACTTCTCCTGGAAAATTATTTCACACCCCAGTAGTTCTCACTACCTGGAAGGTACCTGATACCCTTTCAAAAAGTCAATAAAAAGAACATAGAAAATCCATCTGCAACAGCCACCCAAAAACTTCCAATATCAGAAAATACCCAGAAGACCTTAAGAGAAACAACTGCAAGGCCAATTAATTCTGTTTAGCACAACTTCTAAAACTAATGAATTGGCTGCAAAAACCTCCCATCACTCCACCAGGTCAGAGCGATGCTCTGTAGCTGTTATGGAAAGCAGAGCAGGAGAGAAGCAGCTCAAAGCTGGAGTGAGCAGCAGTCCCCATGCAGGGCCCTGTTGGCAAAGTGTCTGTGGCAAACCCACACTGCCAGCAAATGCCAAATCTGCTGTTCTGGAAATGGTGGCACCACTACATGCAATGGGCAGCCCAGCAAGGCCTCATGTGCTTATATCCTCCTAGTACCAGTGTGAACATCTCTTTCCAACTCCAGAAATTCCATCCCTCACAGCAGCCCAGCTCTTCTAATCTCAAACCCTCAGAGATTAAAAAAAATGTAGAGAAAAACCCCACCTTTCTGTTGCTTCTTGTGCTTGGAGAGAAGAGGGTCTGCTGAAGGGGAAAATGGGGCAGCAGTGGGGAGGTACCACCCAGGTTGTTACTTCCGCACAGTCAGGACTGGTATGAAACAAGGTGAAGAGAATAAGCATGATGAGTAAATACAAGTAAACGGGGAGAAGCATGGAGAAGTCTAGGCACCAGGTAGTGACCATCACTGTAGAGAACTGTCCTCTCCCAAGCCTCCCCCATATTTTAAAAGTTTTTAGTTTTGAATCAAAAAAAGAACAATCTCATCATTTTTTCAGGCTCTTCCCTTCTCCCCCAGACTTTTGCTTCAGCTGCAACAAATTGCTGAACTCAGCTAAATATATAAACAGATTCAACTGCCCATTTCTATTTACTGAAAGACATAGATAAAGAAATACGTTGTTGACTCAAAAGAAAGGCAGTGGGGAAAGCTCGCTGATATATAACAGCAACTCTGGGACCACTCTCTATTGCTTTGAGAAAAATCTAGGTGACAGTAGCCATCAGGATTCCATCCTATATGCTGTCCAGACCTTCTTCCCTCAGCTTCGTAACAGCTCCTCTAATGGAGAACTGACCCCTCAGGGCCCAGCACTGCTCGTGCTTGGCAGAGACAACTACAAGCCGAGACTGTACTAGAACACTTCACTACTGAGTATCAGCAATGATATAACATCATGACCTGGGAAGAGAGGACAATGTTGTGTCTCCACCTGCAGATTCCATGGCACTAGAAATGTGAGAAATCACTTTGACCTGAGAGCTAGCAGGGGACAAGTTTTTAGCACTGCTACTGGAGGTGTAATGACTTCAGTGAGGTCCTCGCTGTTCTTTTTCAAACCAGTATTGGAACTGGCTATGGTCAGCCTACAGCTCTAGAAAAATTCTAACAAAACTAAAATCAGAGAGGCAGACATGCTGCAACAGCTTTTTATTTTTTATTTTTTTTAAAAAAGCAAAGACTGGGTTTCTAAAAGAAGCTGGTGCTGGTTACCATGGGCATAGCAAATAAACTCTCCAGCTTACAGTTCAAGAAATAGAAGTTCCCTATAAGTGCTGCCTAACAACCAAAGCACACAGTCATTCAATAGTCCAGCCTGACTCAAGCAAATTTAAGCTTTCTGGCTGCTTGGCCTTGCCTCGAGCACTGCAGCTGGTAGAAACTACCTCCTATAGGGCAGGGAGATAGTCTTTTTCGGACCCAACAGTTGCTATAGACCTTGGCAAGTTCCTTCTACAGAATTAACATTGTACAGAAGGATGCGAGAAGGGTCACACAGGCTCAGATCAAAATCCCTTCAGCCTAACATTCTGTCCTCAATGCTAGGTCCCAAGGGAAGAGTGGAAGAACAGGGCAAGCATATGAGGATTTCTCCTAAATAATGTTCTAGCCTTAGCAATTGGTAGTTCAGGGGCTGCCACACCAGTATCTTTGTATGTAATAGAGTAGCTTTGTATGTATGTAATGGAGTTTTCTTGTGTCTTTTTCATATTTGAAACCCCAAAACATTTTAGCCTCCACTGAGTCTTAAGGTAAAGCAGTGTACTTTTCTGTTAAGTGCAGAAGTACTTTTTTCTTTGGTGATTTTTAAGCCCATCTCACCACACTTGCTGCATTAGATCAGACACACATGACAAAGGCAGATTAGCTTCCTTACAGTGGGGTTCCTCACCGCATGTCTGCACTGGTTCTTACTGCCTGTTCTGGTTCTTACAAACACGCCCAGGTCCATAATAACACCAAAACGATGGAAAAGGCCAGCTGCTTCTTTCAAACTAATTGCCTGGATGTGCCAGCACAGTTAAGGCTGCAGGCTATGCCTGGGAATGCCTATATGGGTAGCTGGGAAATCTTAGGGAAAGCACTGGGAGGAAACAGGCATTGGAAAGGAGCATGAGAATATCGGTTGCAAATGTACCTCTTGAGTGGGTACGACCTAGGAGAGGGCAGGGCAGCCCTTGAGGTGTGGGCAAAGCACGAGGTCAGACCTAGGAGAGGGCAGGGCAGCCCTTGAGGAGTGAGGAAAGCATGAGGATCACAGCAGTCAGGGTAGAAGGATGTATTCTGCACAGAAATGAAGCTCTGGAGCTCACCTATTACAAGTCAGGGCTAAAGTGTATTTTTACAATGTCTTCATTCCTACCTTATACTAATTTAAAAGCTCTCTTATATCACTTTTTTTTAATTACAAAAAAAAAAACCAAAACAACCCTGAATCACAATTCCAAAGGCTTTAATCATAAAAGAAATTATGAAAAAGGAGATACAAAGCTACAGCTATGTATTCCTGGCAAATACCAGGTTATACCAGTATCCGGTGTGTGAGAGGGAACTACATGTCATGAAGTTTACACTGTGCTATGGTTTCATCCTCTCAATATTCTGTGTGGCACACATGGGAGAAGATGCACAGAAACAGGATTTTCAGCTGAGTTACAAACTGAGATCAAGTTTGCAAGTTTTTGCTGGTAGCGCACACAGTAATGATGTCTCGACACACTGTAGTTGATTCTCAGCAGAGCACATGCTTTTAAGAGGAAACACCTTTCAGGCTGCAAGGTGATTGGAAATTTCCGTGCAGTAGCTTTGGGTAACTCTTCAGCCGAACAACATGAAAACAGAATATGCTACAGAGCCCAGTTTTCAGATACATCCTCAGCTTCAGCCAAAATAGAGCCTCTGGGAACTCAGTTCTTCTGTAAAATAACTAGTGCAAACACGCAGTAGCTGGTTAAATTCTGCCTAGTCTGACAACAGCTATTTTTGTCGTTTGTTCTGCTTGTCTTTTCTCATGTATATGATTTCCTACTTTTTTGCTTCCCCCTTTTCCACTACCATCTCCTTCAGGCCTCGGCAAAGGGTAGTTCCTTCAAGCCCGTGTCTGCTCTGCCCTTCTCTTCAATGCCTGAAATAGAATATTTCAGTGAGCATGAGGTGAGGGCACCTGTAATGAAATGCCAATTGCTGCTTTCTGTGTATAAATATAGAGCATCTGTCACTTAACATACAGAACCCTCTGTATTATTCACACAAAGCAGGCATTTTTGAACAGAAGCCAAAAGTAACTTTGGAAGGTCACATCTTTCCATGGTTAGTTATTCTCCATTCAAATGTCCTGAACCTTCACAGGGTTTATACACTTCTATTTCAAATTTTCAGGACCCTGCGAAAATGGACGCAAGCACGGACTCTGAAAGACCTAGGCCTCAGCTCAGTTTTTGTTAAATCCAAACTAGATAAGCTCTCTGTTGATGAGGATAGGCATTTTTGAGCAGTGCTGCTCTCTTTCCAGGAGACATGAGGAAATTTAATTCTATGTTAAAGGTACAAAAGTTGTTTTGATTGCTTTATCCTTTGATTTGAATGGCATAGGTCAATCTGGAGTCACAAGGGGTCTAATTTGTAATATATGGGCTCAGATTTACAGGGAAGAGAAAGTACATTGAGATGCCATGCCATTTGCTCCTCTGCCCCAGCAAAGTCCGGGGTGATGTGTGCGTGTTCCTGGTAACCAGGCCTGGGAGTGATGACACAGCCCCCTTCCCATTCAGTTTGGGGCTGCTTCTGCTTTTAACACATATCTGAAAATATCCAAAACCAGAAGCAAAACACGTACACAGGCACACCACAGCACTAGAACCACCCTCCACATTTGTTGCTACTTTCATGAAAGATATGCTAGTGCTTTTCTATCATTAATTTATAGACAGACAGAAACTTGGACTCCCATGGTCAGAGGAAGGGTGCTGCTCATGCCTTTTCTCCACCACAGGTGGTTTAGACATCACACCACAGCTGGGACCGGTACAGAAACCTTTCCAGTTGCACTGAGTGGTTTTGCCTTTGTATTTATAGCTCCTCTGAGAACAAGAAAACATCCCCACTAAGCAATGTTAGACATGATTCTCATGTAAAATACTCCGCTATGTACCTGGCCTATGACTTGGTAGTGACTTAGTCACCCCCTGTTAAAAGACCACAACACCTCCCCTTCCTTTCTTTTTTGCAATGCAGAGTCCCAGGTGCAAATTATTTGAGACCAGATGCTTCAGAACTTGTTTTCCCACCATGCTTTGCTACCACTGCTGGGCTTCACAGAAAAAAATGTTGGTAAAACCACATTGGGTCTTCCCTGTGTAGCAAGAGGAAAGACAGATGTTAACCATGGCCTCAGAGGAGACTGGCATTGGGTTAGTTTCATATCCATGTTATCAGGATCTAAGTTACCAGAGGCAGAGGGTGAATAGGACTGCTGGAAAGTGGTCTGTAGAGTTCATCTGGCAGCCACTTCTCTCATTTTCAGAAAGAATATTTTAAAAAATTACAATAAGAACAGAACATTGTAGGTCGTAATGATGTTAAAACAGAAACCTACCAAAAAGGAAGGTAGAGTTATTTCACACTTTTATTCACCAAACAAAGTTAGAAAAGAAAGAAAATTTTAAAAGATCTGTGGTTTTCCGGTTAGAAGAGACTGTTTTACCTTCCTGTGTAGAAGATGTAAAGGGACTCTGAATTACTCAGTTAAACTGGCTCCTAATGGAGTGAAAAGGCAGAGTACTGAAAAAAAAAAATGCCCAAACCATCAAGCCTACAGTTGCAAAGGAGCATAGTGCAACAGTGTACATAGTGAGTATACCAGTGACCTAAGCACTGCCACTGATAGAACTCTGCTAATTACATCTCTGGTGCCATAAAATTCAGCTTTTGATGACTGTGAAGCATAAGGTACCGCAGCCCTATCTACACTACATTTCCCGGTGGTCCTTGTGTCATGTAGGACTGCCCAGCACAGCCTTCTCTCCAGCAACGGCCCAGTTCTCTAGCACAAACAAGGGCCAAAAATGAAGAAAGAGAAAGCAAACAGAAAGCAGCTAGGACAAGTTAACTTTGAAGTTCTGTCATCTCACACTGTTCCAATCGAGTCCCCTTCCTGAACCAGCTGCAAGATAAATCTGCAGTGAGTGAATAAAATCAATGTATGATCAGATTCCCTCCTGTACTGGGCACTGGCGAGGCCACACCTTGAATACTGTGTTCAGTTTTGGGCCCCCCCGTACAAGAAGAACGTTGAGCTGCTGGAGCGTGTCCAGAGAAGGGCAACGAAGCTGGTGAAGGGTCTGGAGAGCAGGTCTTATGAGGAGAGGTTGAGGGAGCTGGGGTGGTTTAGTCTGGAGAAGAGGAGGCTGAGGGGAGACCTTATTGCTTCCTGCAACTACCTGAAAAGAGGCTGTAGGGAGGTGGGTGTTGGTCTTTTCTCCCAAGTAACTAGCAATAGGATGAGAGGAAATGGCCTCAAGTTGCATCAGGGGAGGCTTAGATTGGATATTAGGAAAAATTTCTTTACTGAAAGAGTGGTCAGGCATTGGACCAGGCTGCCCAGAGAGGTGGTGGAGTCACCATCCCTGGAGGTGTTCACAAAAATGTGTAGATGTGGCACTTCAGGGCCTGGGGTTTTTGAGTTGATGGTTGGACTTGATGATCCTAGAGGTCTTTTCCAACCTTAATGATTCTATGATTCTATAAGATGCAGTGGTTCCCCACTACTCCTGATACCTGTACTGTGATGGTGGGTGAGTGCCAAACAAGGCACCTCTGCTCAAAGATAGGATGCATTTTCTGCCTTGAAAGCAGGAGACAGGTTCTGCTGGGAGAAAAATCACAGCAAGCTCTCAAACGATGCATTCTGTAAATGTTTATCCTGTTAGAGGAGAGCTACAGGGACTAGTGGTCGGTGCCCTAGAGAGACAGGGTTGCCTCTTCAGCTTTGGTGTGCTGGGTAAATCTGGATAGGTTCACTTTTGAAAGTATTTTCCAATCTATAGAGCAGGAATGCTAAGCAATGGGTAAGCTTTATAGTTATGAGCTTCTCCCCTTGGTTCTCCTGTTCCTCTAAAAGCTCTTCTATTCTCTTTCTACCCCTCTGCTTGAAAAAACGATCACTGAAATGTGCGTATTTTACAAAGGCAGCTAAATTCTCCTGTACTTGAGTAACAGGAGACTACAGCAAATGAAGGCAGCAGACAGGGCTGGTATCCCAGAAAATGGTAAGAATATTTTAGCCACTAGATGGCAAAAATTACCAGAAGTTGCTGCAGAGTGGCTGTTGCACAAGCTCTATCTGGTCCCCGTTATTCCGGATTCAAAGTCAATCCTGTTTCCACCAGAAATTCATTTCGACAAATCCAATCTTTAAATGTCCAAGAGGGAGTCTTTTAACAAACATGCACAGTAAATTTGTGTCCAACCCTATTTTCAATGAGACATCTGCAGGAGGCTCCACATAGGGATGCCCAAAGGTAAGGCTGGTGTTCTGTCTTCAGCTGGAGTGGTTTAACAGTCTTCCAGAATTTACATGGAAATGAACAATTACGAAAATTAAAAGGAAAAAAGAAAAGTGGCAAATTGCAGATTTTCAGTTTTGCCTGAATTATTTTCAAGCCCAGGTTTTCTAATTTGGCCACAGAACAAAAACAAAAAATCAATTACTACCACAACACTAAGCAGCGTAATATACTGAGAGGATAAAACATGCTTTTAAAGGGTCAATGAGAGTGAGACATCCTCACTTTTGATACTTCAGAATAAAGTTCTTATCAATCATAATAGAAAGTCAAACCCACCCAGAAGAGACAGGTAATAGGTACTATACATACAAAACAGCACAGACAAAATTAAAACTCCCTTGTATGTCTGCTGCATGAGTTGCTTCCATTAAACCTTCCAAAGCACTGAAATGATATATTTCACCAATATAATCAGAGCATCTAGCAGCAATGAGGAGCTAACCTATAGCACCGCTGCTGTGGCCAGCACCTTCCCTCAGCCCAGAAGTCATAAAGGAATACCTGATGGATCCATGGGTCAAAATTTGATTTATTTATTCTCTCCCACAAAGACATTGACACAATGATGTATTTACTACTCCCTTAAGCCCCATAAGGATGTGGGACCAATTCACTCATTTTAGAAAATTATTATAAAAATAAGGAAGGAAATGGCTTAAGTCTATTTCAATCTACTTATGGACAGTGGCCTTGCCCCAGTCAGCAGCTAGGAAACTGGCTGGAAAAATCTTTCATACAAGGAGCAAAAGGCCAGAGCTTTCTGCAAAGGCCGTTAGAGACCATGCAGGGGGCAAATAGGTCTCTCTCTCCAGCTCATAGTCACATGCATTATTGTACCAGAAGACAGACTCGTCCTTACAGAAAGCCAGCAAAAAGGAGAAAATCTTCATGAATTGATTATGATCATGAACTACTCTGGTAGTTCAGATGCCTGGAAACCAAAAAAGCAGCAAATTGTTTTTGTCCTTGATATGTACTGAGAAAACACTATTTTTCAGTATCTGCTACAGCTATTTTGCCACTCTGTGCATAACTTGAATCACCAACAGCAAAGAAAAAAACCTCTGGGAACAGTAGATCAACGCAGTGTGAAAACAGTATGTATGGTTTGCAAGTATCCTCTGTTTTTAAAATTCCTGTATTTACCTATTTCAGGCATGAAGTTGGTGGCACATTCCTTACCTCCTATTGGAAAATCCGCACTAAAAAAGTGAATATTGTTCCTTTTACATATCTAATTTTTCAAAATAATCCATTAGAGCTTTTAGGTGAGAAAAAAAACTCTCTCTGTTGCTGATATTCAACTTGTCTTTTAACTTCAAACTTTTAATTAACTTAGCTGGAAACAATACCATTTGTTTCCTTTGTGTTGTGAAAATTTAGTTTCCATCAAAATTTCACACCAGACATTTTTTTGCAAAATGAACCTTCAATATGTTTATTAGGACAATACTGAAAAATACTCAGTCTAGCATGTTTTCCCTGATTTATGTCAGGATAGTCACCACAACAAATCTAGTTGAAAGCTGAAAGAATCAAACAGTTGGCTCAATACTCATTTTTTCTGGCTGAAAGTCTTTGCCTTGTATTTCTACAAATTTAGATTTGGAAGTGGATTGCAAGGCAGTTATTGCTGAGGGTAGGCCTAGCCTTTCCCCTCGCCTGTGCATTTTTCTTATGCCTGGCAAGGCAGCCTTGCTACTAGGAGAGCAAGCTTTGATTAGGAAACAGATGTCCAGCCTAAATTAACACAGGGCAATTAGGATTCTTCATGTGTCTCTTAAGACTCCTGAAACGGCCCAAGAGATACAGGATTTCCCTACCCATCTGCAGTCGCACATGTCTGGGAAGTGATATGCATCCTCTTCTGGGCTCTCCTAGTAGCCAGGTTTCAGCCAGGGAGATTTTACGGTCTTCATTAACAGGCTTTTTCCCTGGGGTCCCGCCAGGGGTAGTCAGGGCTCCATGGAGATCCCAGAACCATTTCCTTCAGGGAACAACGCACTCTGGGTCTTGAAGAGATGATTTCTAACTCCAGAAAACCTCCAAATCACACCACAGCCCTGGCTTCTGCATACACAAATACCCTGCCAGCCTGCAAACTGGGAGCTAGGGCAAATTATTAAGTTGAAAGTGCCTCTTACAGATTATGCTCTTTCCTCTTCCATCAATTCTATGCTGGCATCTTTGCTGCTTTATTAAAATGGACTCTGGCTTGCCAAAAACCAGGACATCAGGTGATCTATTGTTACCCTTTTATGCCCTTCTGCAACTCTACATTGTAGGACTGCTTAGTTGTATAGGTCCATCCGGATAAGCAGCATCTCTTTTTGCTCATCTCCATGCTGTACTTCACAGCCCAGAATCAAGGCTTGATTTCACTGCATGGTTTATTCACGCTGTGCTTCCGGGATGTCAAAAACCTCTGGGAGCATCAGGGTTTCAGGGCTTCTGTAGGTTTTCTGCACCATTTGTGAGTCTTTTAAAGGAAAGCGAGCTGTACCACACGGGGGTGCTCGAAAAGCATAGTATGGAGAATGCTGCATAGCAGGGCTGCTAGGTGACCGAGGAGCAAAAATTTGCTGGTACTGCATTCAACACAGACGGTGGAGCTGGTTTTGCTCTGCCCTTCAGACTACTACTCCAAAACTCAATTGCCCTTGACCATCTTTATTTCACTCAGTTGACCTGTATCCATTGGCAAGGTGCAAGAGTAGAGAAATGTCTGTTAATATTCAGAGTCACAAATACAGTGGGGTTAAAAAAGAGGATGCACATAAGCAATAGTGCAATTCCTTGCTTCCTGGAGCATTTTACTGCATTTCCCGATGGTAAGAGATTGATGCTGTTGTGCTTGTTAGCATGGTCAGCCTTTATTACAAGACTTTTAACAGTTTTATCTCTGTCTGGATCTTTGAGATTCTGAGGGGAAGTTTTTCCTCTAGATTCACAACCCATCCTTGGAACCCTATACTAATAAAGCGCACTTGTTTTTGCCTTACAGCACACTGAAAGCAGCATTTGAGAGGCTTAAGCAACGTAAGTATTTACATCTTCCTTTCTGACCTGGGCTAAGATAGGCACACAGTGTGTTCGTCCCCACTGGGGTCTTTCATCCTCCTCCTCCCTCTATTTCCAACTTCTCTATCCCAGTCTGCAGTATGGAGAGTGGAAGGAAAGAACACTCAATAAGAGTCCTCCAAGGCTGAGCACTCAGTCCACTCTCTGGTGGCAAATAAAATGGCTTGTTCCTCAAGTTAATTTTACCTGGATCAAGTCACAAAATATCAGCTCTGTTCCTTCTTCTACAAACCACTGACACCAAAACAGCATGCTTTCTAATAATGTACCCAAGGCAGAATGAAAACCTTTCACACACAGAAAATGTAACACCATCATAGCCAATGGGGCAGCATACCTGGCTACTGGCACCTGCTGTTTAGATAAAACCACCCTTTTGAAAAGCAGCTGGTGAATTAAAGTATTTTTAGAGCCTGGATGGGGAGCTTAACATTTCTGGAAAATGTGGGGTTCCATTTCAGAAGCACCAAAGCTGACAAACACAGAGAGGTTACCAGCCACTTCAAACAGCATCAGCCAGGTGCTCTGAAATTCAATCCATCTTTGCTTACCTTTGAAATCCTCAGCTTGCAACCTCATCTAATGACATTTGTGCAAGGTTGGACATAACTGGCAAGCAGCTCCCAAGAGCAAGACAATCCAGCAGCGTAGTGGAGGGAAAGCAGACACAGGGGGTGAAGATGGAGATCAGAGTTCATTCCCTCCCTCTGCCCCACGATGTCTGACCTCCAGCCCCAGAAGGAAGAAGGGCAGCTGAGGTAAATGGGGCTATGAAGAAATGCAGCTGGCTATGCGCTTGCCAAGGCTGCTCCGAGCAGGTGTTCCAATTCTGCAGCAAGGAGCCTTGCCCATGCAACTTGCAGGCTCTGAGAGGACCTGCAATAAGCTCTATTCAGGTTGTGTGAACCCTGAGCAATATCAGTGCATGCAGAAACACAGGGAGACCTTATTTAAGGCTGCCCTGGTCATGACAAGTCATACAGCAGCCACATCCCAGAAACACCTGAAAAATATGACTTCATATTCAAAGACCTTTCCACTGACTGTATATGAATTCTGATTTACTTTAGAAATTGAAAGTGTTGGAAACTCTCATATCCAGCTGGCAGTAATGCTGAAAGATGAACTGAAAGGAATAGAGGAGTTCCGAGAAAGGCAGAAGGAACAAAGAAAAAAGGTGAGGAACTAGAGAAATGTTGAAACAGATTGGGTCAATGGTCCATGCTGATGACCTGACCCCAGCCATAGACTGTGAATACTGCGACAGGTAATAAAACATGCCCAGTGTGCCCTGTTACTCCATATACTAGGCTGTGGAAGAAAATCTCTTTCTGATCCCAGCTGGAAAGAAAGTAGTGCTCTGAACTCAGGAGAGAGGCTTTAGTCACTTTTACTCTCTCCAGTGTAACTGCAGATACTGTTATTATTCCTGTAAGAACTTAATCCTTCCTTTTCTCTTTTTTATACCCTTGCTAATTGGGTTTCTTTGGTACGATCCTGCGTGATCTCCAACATGCACTAGAATAAAGGGGTAACAGAAACATTTAGAAACATAAAAGCAAATTAATATAATGCTGAATGCAACACCAATATATGCTGAATTACAAATATTTTGAATAAATTGCATCTAGTTGATGTTGTGTAATAAAAAATCTGAGTATATTTAAGGCCATCTCATCCCCTATGATCTTATCAAGCTCTAAGTCCCTTGAAAAAGTAGCTCCAGATAAAGACAACAGTGGTCACTCTCATACCTTCTCTGGTTCAATGGGGTCGAAGACAAACATGGGACAGTCACTTAAAATTGAAAGCACTGATTGATGGAGGAGTAAAATAAAATATCCAGTTCTTTAATAATTTTAAATAAATGAAAACATATATGACTCGTATCCAATGCAGTAAAAATCTTGTGTCTACAACCCTGACACACAGGAACTTGGAATAGCAGAGAAGTCTGAAAGTGAGTAAAAACCAGTGCTGCTACTGAGATTTGAGGTCCACAGTGACTGGATGAAGAAAATAAGGCATGTAAAGACAGACCGCGTGTGCCTAGTTCATCAGCATTTGTATCTCTACCACCATTTTGCCACTAGGATTTGCAAAGAGAGAGGGTCTCTCTCGTACTGAAAACAATAAGCCTATAATTCAACTGGAAACAGTTAGAGGGGCCTGGGAAAAGGGATAAAACTGCTTTGTAGTCTTAGGCAAGCTTTTTTCTCTGTCCAGCAGAGAAAGTCAACATTAGACATGCTAGATGGTGTCAGCATTTTTGGTAACCTCCCAAAATGCTGTAATTTGTGTTTTGCTGTAGTTGCTTGCAGGACTCTGCTATTCAGCCCAACGTGAAGCAAGCCTCTGGGTAGCCCCAGAGAGAGTTTTGCTTGAGCAGAATATAAAGATTAAAGGACCAAAAGTCCCGCTGAAGAAACCCATACCCTGCCAAGTAGGAGCATATCTCACTGTCATGTAAGGCTGGGCATATCACAGCTAAAGCTACAAAAGAGAATTCAGCACTGTCCTTCTGATGCTGACCAGACGATGATATGGAAATCGAATCACATTGAGCATAAATTTGCCAGAAGCAATGGAATATAAATTACATAGGAATTGTTTGTATTTAAAATGGACAACTACCCTTGCTCATGTGGGTGAGACAGTGGTTTGGTCTGCAAAGATGTGAGATCAAGCTCTTGAACCAGCGAAGGAACTCTGCTGGCAGAGCTGATGGGCACTGTAGCTGGGTGTTACACTATTTAATCTCCTTAAGAAAAAGAAAAAAAAACTGGGGGGGGGGGGGGGGGGGGGGGAGGGGAGCATGGAGAAAATTAAAATCTACATCCTCTCTGCTATTAATGGAAACCACTGAAGCAGAATTATCTTGGATTATTTTTTTACCTGCACTTTGATGCCCTCTGTATCACTTCAAAACATGTCATTTATAAAAGCAAAGCTAAGACATTTTCCCACAGGCATGTGGCTTATAGAAAGGCCCTGACAATGGCTTTCCTAATCCTGCCACTAGAAAGGCGAGGAAGAAGTCCAAAGCAAGAAATGCTTACTTCTGTGTGTTTCTTACAGTACGAGTCTGCAATGGAGCATATACAAAAGAGCAAGTTGTCCCATTATAAGAAAACAATGGAGGTAAGCAAGAAGGTTTTGTGCAGGTTGCTTGATGCAAACTGGCTCTAGTTTGAGACAGGGCAAAATCTGTATCACATGTACCTATATTTAAAGAAAGGTCAAGAATGTGTGAGAGTGTAAGAGCATATATGGGGGTGGGGGGGTGGATATGTGATTCCTGCTACAAGGAGGAATCTAATCTGCCCTGCTGCACCCATGGAAGTCTCCAAAACAAATACTCAGAAAGTTAATGTGGAATGAACAATGCCCCAGATCAAACAGGATTTCATTCTTTCTAGGCAAGGATACTTACAGAAGCAAATGTAATTTTTCAATCTGTGTAAATGTATTTTTAAAAATGGTGAGGGAATCTTGTAAACAGGAATAAACGTCTCCAACTGGAAAGCTTGCAGGTACAGTAACTGCAGGCAGCTGGTCTTGGTTTCCAATAAGCAATTGCCTCTAAAGAAAAGTAGTTGCAGAACTGTCGGTGCTACAACTGCAACTGTACTAGCAATTTTTATTTAAATGTGGTTGTTCTAAGTGAATTTCTAAGACAGGGAGGTTTTTTTGTGCAAGTAAGGTTTTCTTTTGCTTCTAAGGACTACACTGAGACTGTTACCTATGGGTTGGTGGCTGTTGGTGGCTGGGACCAATGGGCAAGACAACACACTGGCTTCAGCCACCTGATGCTCCAAGTCACACTGTGGAAATGACAACCCATTCGCAATGGCACCCTGGGAATGTGGGATCCTAATTTTATGTCTACACTATAGCCTGGACAGCTGCTTGATGCACTGATGGTGCTAGCGCTGCCTGTGCATTTGTGACCACCCCTGCGGGGAGCTGGCTACAATTGTACAAAGCAAACAATTTCAGGGCTGCAAGAACAGGACCCGATTTATGCTACCAGCCCCTACCCCAATTTTTAGGTTCTATTTTCCTATCTCCTTCCAGCAGTGTGCCCAGGTGGCCAAGAAGGCCAACAGCATCCTGGCTTCTGTCAGGAATAGTGTGGCCAGCAGGACCAGGGAGGTGATCGTGCCCCTGTAGTGGGCCCTGGTGAGGCCACACCTTGAATACTGTGTTCAGTTTTCGGCCCCCCCAGTACGAGAAGAACGTTGAGCTGCTGGAGCGTGTCCAGAGAAGGGCAACGAAGCTGGTGAAGGGTCTGGAGAGCAGGTCTTATGAGGAGAGGTTGAGGGAGCTGGGGTGGTTTAGTCTGGAGAAGAGGAGGCTGAGGGGAGACCTTATTGCTTCCTACGACTACCTGAAAAGAGGCTGTAGGGAGGTGGGTGTTGGTCTTTTCTCCCAAGTAACTAGCAATAGGATGAGAGGAAATGGCCTCAAGTTGCATCAGGAGAGGCTTAGATTGGATATTAGGAAAAATTTCTTTACTGAAAGAGTGGTCAGGCATTGGACCAGGCTGCCCAGAGAGGTGGTGGAGTCACCATCCCTGGAGGTGTTCACAAAAATGTGTAGACGTGTCACTTGGGGTTGTGGTTTAGGAGGCGTGGTGGTGTTGGGTTAACAGCTGGACTTGATGATCCTAGAGGTCTTTTCCAACCTTAATGATTCTATGATTCTATTCTCTGGTGTCATTGGGAATTTTTTCTATTGCCCAAACTTGTGCATTGATTTGCTCCCCCAGACTGCAAAGCAGAAAATGCCTAGAACATCAAGCTGGAGACAATCCAGTCTTGTTCCCTAACCCAAAGCCTCACATTTGATTTCATTTCAATACAGTCAAAGAAGACCTATGAACAGAAGTGCAAGGAGGCGGATGAGGCCGAGCAGTCCTTTGCACGGACAAGTGCTTCAGGCAACCAAAAGCAAGCAGAAAAGGTACCTTAGCTGACAGTGACATTTAGAGAGGAAACTGGGGTATTTTTTCCCCCTTTCAAGGTACAAGAGAATACAATTGAGCAACCTTTTTTGTGGGATGCCAGAGGCTGCTTTCCCTTCTAATTAATGCCTTAGAATCAAAATTAAACCAAAGCACCTTCCAAAGGAGGTCTTCCTTCACAAACTCCTTTGGTAACCCTGATCTTGTTCTGCAATAGGCCAAGGGATTTTAAAAAGGCTGGGAAGGGACTAAGTGATCTAACTGATTTATCCCAGGCTATGATCTAATTGCTCTGTGGATCCTGAAGGGAAACTGAATGAGATTTTTCTCTGAAATTATTCATTAAGAGAAAGAAACAAGTCAGAAGTATGTTATGCAGTTAGTTTTGCCTTTTGGTCCCTTACATTTAGTGGGCATAGTATCTTACATTAAAACTCATATTTTTCCTCAATGTTTTTCTCCTTATGGTTAGTTTAATTTCAACTAAATTTACTAACTCAAAAATAAATCATTGGAAATTAAGGCACTGCAGTCCTTCATTGCATCGTCTTGATACTTGTAGCTGACAATTCACTAACTTTTAATGGGAACATTTTACAGCAGAACAGATGGAGAAAACAAAATAAATGAACTCCCTTTGGCTCAGTAAAAATCAGTGCAGTGTAAGCAAAAAGGATCAAAAATCATCTCAAGGAGCGGAGGGGGTGGTGGCGGAGACTTTAAAAACAGCATCAGAACTTTAAGTTCTATTTCCAGCATTCGCTAATCTTTGATGAACAAAACCCTCCAGCTTAGCTGTTAAGAGCGGCTGAAATCCTGGCCCTACTGAAACTATGCCAGAACACTTAGCAACTTCAATGGGAAAATCTGACCCAGCTCCTTTCATGCAGAAGGATCCTAGGGTGCTTCATTGCCATTACTTCCACACACATGCCAGCACATTTGAAATGCACAGAGGCATCTCACGAGAAACATGTCAGCTCTTTAATTCTGTGCAGCACTAGCACACAGTTTGGGCCAGGAAGCAAATAAGAATGAAGCTTATGTTCCCAGTTTACTACACATTTTCCAACCAGCTGTGATAAGGAATATGGTCATAAGAACCCCTACCTGAGCTTTGTCTTGAAGGGGAGAACGGAAGAATGTGTTATACTGACGTTTAGAGCTGTGCATTAATGTACTGTCATAACCATCTGTGCAGAAAGACCTGGGAGAACAGAGCTGTCAATAATAGCTGTATTTTCATTTGTTAAAAGCTGCAGATTTTTAAAAAAGTTCTACTTAGAGTGAATTTTGCTTTTAGGCTTCGGAGTTGTTATGGGAAATAATCTGGCATTTGCCAAGTATTTTAAAGGCTGTGTTCTTTTTAGCTTGTGTATTACATGAGGAGCTTGGAAGATGAAGAATTTTAACTGCCATTTATTTCTGCTTATAAATATATATTAGAAAAGCACATCAAACACTTGAGAAAAAAGACCCAAAACAGCTCAGCCCGCAGACACAAGGTTTGGGCTGGATCATGCTAGCACTGACCTCCTATGGCAGGGATGTCTGAATGGGAGATGTAAATTGCCAGATTTCCCTTGAAGTCAGTGGACCCATGGCTGCACCAGTGAAACTCTGGTCCCTTCTTCTCCACAGCACACATTCAACAGAACTGTGCATAAAGGTGGGACAGCCAAGAAGATTTTGCAAGATTGAACCTTTCCCCTTCTAGGGGAGAGGGAGCAGAAAGCAAAAAAACCTGGGGCAGGAACAAAAAATATGGAAATTAATTTGGGGTGTTTCTTTTTCTGTTTCAGAGTCAGAACAAAGCCAAGCAATGCAGAGATGCGGCAAATGAAGCAGGTGATGCTCTATTTACAACCGACCTGAGATTTTTCTCAGCAAAGATCTACCAGCACACTGATTTTGATAAAGCACCATCCAAATCACCCAGGCTGGCTTTGTTTGAAGTCAGGTTTCCCAAAGTCACCTAACCAAAAGTTAATGAAGAAGCTTCTAAAGAACAGCAACCTGATAGTTGTAACTATACATTTACTTTCTTTTTTGGAAATGTGACTCTCCTACCTCTCCTACTTTCATTAAAGAATTTATAAAAGAACTCCTTTAGGGACTTCACCCAGGAAAGAAAAGCTCTTCTTGAAGCAAGTTTTAAAGCACAGAAGAAAAACATTCCAATTGCCCACAGCCGGCCCAAAACAGATACACAGTCCCCAGGTTCTCCAGCCAGAAACACAGTATATGTCCAGAGGGACAGGCCAACAGGCATCTGTGCTGGTTCCTGAGTTCAGACTTGCCTCTCACTGCTCATGTAAAATTACATGGCTTGCCTGGCTGGCTCAGCATGGAAAGATCCTAAAGATGCTCAGTGCCCAAGCATGGTCCAGGCTCTTCATCTCTGATTTGCATTATCCCCACTGTAAAGTTTATAGATGATCTGCAAACCATGCAGAGAGAATCCTTACTCTAGTGTAAATTTGCAAAGAAGAAAACCAGATATCCTTGCGGCCCACCAGTTTTAATCTCACACAATCTTCTGATACTCTAGCAAAGCACAGGCTTAAAGTGTAAGAATCATAGGAAAGTCCTAATAGGAGGAAAAGTAAAAAGACTGTATCTTTTTGTTTCCTAACTGTTGGGTTTCTACTATGTGTGTCTGTGTCTACAGAGAATGTGTACAAACAGAACATTGAGCAGCTGGATAAGGTCAGGACAGAGTGGGAACAGGAACATATCAAAACCTGCGAGGTAAATGTTGAATTTTGCAGCAAAGTATTTGTGTGCTCTTTATTTTATCCTACTTTCAGATGTCAGTCTAAGACCTAAGATATCATCCCAAGGGTTTTGCTGTTTGCTTTATGTAGAGTCTCAATAGATGTCTTTGCAAAAATACTGCAAACCCAGAGTTGACTTAGACATAGCTGCCAGCTGTCTCACTTGCTTACACTCTCCTTGCTTGTTCAGCATATGTATATAAATATAAAGGAGGGGAATAAGTGCAGAGGTTTGAGAAGTGGAGCAATATATGAACTGGTATAAATTATTTGGCAAGCATTTGTTGCCAGTTTTCCCCCAAAACATAAGAATACACTAGCTTTAGGGATGATCTTCTATCACAGCCAAGATAAGGATGTTTCTCAATAACTGCTTTGTGATAAAACATAATTTCAGTAGCAAATGAACAGACATGTAGACATTAAAATTCATTTTTAGTTTAAAAATCAACTTCAGAATTGAAACAAGAATTCAATGAATCCATTCAAAATGAACAAACAAAAGATTCCAGAATGGCTTCTTGTTTTAATGCAGGAGAGGTTTGGTTTGTGGGGGTCTTTTGGGGTTGGTTTGGTTTTTTTTTTAAATCTCACAAATTCAATGGATATTAAAATTAAAGTTTTCTGGCTAAGCTAAAAAACTATGTACTCTAGCATTCTGAGAGTGAAGATTGCCACCCAGAATCTTTATTTTGCGTAGCACTTTATATTCACCTGCAAGAATATTTGCCCTCTGCCATGGAGTAATCTTTCAGTTGAAATATGGTGGTAGAAAAGTCTCTATTTCCATTATGCTGAGGACAGACAATGAGATTTGCACTTGGCTAGTAAGTCTTGCACAACAATTTATAGGAACCGGTTGACATCCAAATGAGCCACACATTCGGTCATTTTAGTCCTTCAAATACTTTTGCCCATCTGCTGAAGTATTTTGCTACGTTTACTTGTTGCAGGCTTTATTGCCACGTAAAATAAAATGCAAGGAACATAGCTTTCAGTTGTCTGCTTCCTCTTAAATAGTCCCTATCTGGGAGGACTGGAAAGTCCCACGGCTGGCACAGCAGACTTTCCACAGAAATTGTGCCAAGCCTTAATTCTCCCAAGACGCACATTTTCCCCTTTCTTAAATAGCCAACATACAAACAAAGTGTTCTGCAACCTAACACACTTAATTTCTCCTACATGGCTAAATTCTGAATAGCCCACAGAGCTTGTGGCCTGCCTGTTGCTTAATTCAAACAGCCATTCATAAAGGAAGGGTATCCTTAACGCCTTCTTCTAAAACTGCTTGAAGACAGCAGAACTGATAGAGCTTTTGAGGCATTTAAAACTAGTAACTAGTACAAAAAGCAGCTTAAGATCCCAAACTTCTGGCTGCATAGTGGGGAAGCTGGAAGTGCTGAGGTTGCCTTGTTCTCTAGCTGAACACTGGACACCCATAGCGCAAATATGTTGGCTAGCAAGCGGCAGCACTGGGATGACCTTCGTCACAGGGGCTGTGCCACATTCCGTGGCACGAGATGTCCAGATTCACGAGCAGTCTGTCGCACAAGCTGACAGGGCAGGAGGGATGTGCCTAACACAATGCTCAGCTGTACTTTGCAAAAGGCTTGACAAGCCCAGAGTCACTACACTTCCCTCTTCGATAAGCTGAATTTCCTGACAGGACACCATTTACCTGGAAAATTCCCAGTCACCTCTTGTGCTATTTCAGCAGCCCCAAGGGGCTATGCTGCAGTCATAGGCTTTTTATTTGGAATGGAAATTGAAATACTCATTCTCCACCCTTCAGGTTCTTTTTAAAAGCTTTATGTCTCAGAAACTGGTCCCAACGACAGGTGACTCCCTTGACAGCTCTTTTTTCTTTCTTTTTGAGATGGTAAGATATTAGACGGCAGGCAGCGGTACTCAGCTAAATGTTCTGCTGATTATTGTATACATTTGTGGTATTCTGGACATAATTACTAGCAAATGGAGATGGAAGCAGATGGCTGGAAGCATCTGAGCTTTTCACACCTCATAGAAACCCAAAAATTGATGCTCTACTTATAATAGTACAACTTAGAGATCAGGGTGGTTTATTGTTTGGTTTTGGGGTTTTTGTGTGGGTTTTTTTTCCCCCCTCTCAATTTTTTTAAGAAAGAGTTTATCTGCCTCATCCCCCGACTCAGTTCACACTTCTCTCTCTCTTCCCCCTTCATTCTTCCCAAGCTGTACAACAACACAAGAAAATCAGGGAGATGAAGGATGGGAGTAAACTCTGAAGAAAGAAAAATGCCTTCTCTTTACCACAAAAACAAGCTTAGAAATGAACAGAGGCAACTCCAGAGAGCATCAGATAGCTTCAAAAGAGAAAAGTTTGGGGGAAACATTTTAGGAGGCAGAGCTGAGTAGTTTTGGCTCTACCTCTAACATAAATACAACCCTTTCATGCCTGTACTCTACTGATTGTCAAACATCAAGATTTCAGTGTGATGGGCAGCCAGGACCCTGACTCTGAAATCCTTGGCAGTAGAGGTAGCAGTTAAATCCAGATCCTGATTCCTCTCCCCTGCTTTATTTTTGTCTATAAAACATACCTCTAATTTGGTACAATCAGTTAAAACAAATCTTCAAGCACGAACAAGTAAATGTGGTTTCTCCAGTAGCTGAAAAGATGTCCTTTACAAAGGATCCCTCAGAATGGTTTGCAGACTTATGAACTTGGCCCTGAAACACCCCAGCCCTTTTGCTGCCTACAATGCAAATAAATAACTACCATGAAGTTACATCACATCTCCTCTTTGGCTGTAGGTCTTCCAGCTCCAGGAGTGCGACCGCATCACCATCCTCCGCAACTCGCTGTGGGTTCACTGCAACCAGCTCTCCATGCAGTGTGTGAAGGATGATGAGGTAGGGGCACCTGCCAAGTAGCTTCACATGCAGAGGAGGAAGAGGAAGAGCAAGAGTGCTCTAACAACACAGCACTAGCTTGCCCTTCTCTGCGCGTGTTTGCTCTCCAGCAAACCGGCTGTTGTGTGTGTTCAGCGAGGGAGGAGTATTCTCAGTCTAGCTTGTTCCCTCTAGATGTAAACCGGATATATACCTGGATGTAGACACTCTGTGTCACACTTGGTGACACTTACATGTCTCCTCCCCTCCGTTTGTTGGGGAATACTTCCAGCATCAATCAAGTACATTTGGACTCAGGCACAACTTTCATAAAGGTATCTAGCCATGGCCCCAGAATTACAAGACACAGAATACACCAGATTTGACTTCGAATGGCTGTTTCCTGCTATTAATTTCTTTATTGCACTGAAAAGCTCTGGTCTGCATTTGTCTTCCTCTCTTAAAAGAATATCCAGAGCACAAATAAAGAGCTGTGTTTACAATAATGCTTGTACAGGGGACAGGCCAAGGATCCATCCAGGTCAGACACATGTCAAGTATAAAGTGTCTCCGAAGGGAAGAGATATTAGAAGAGCATTAATTATTAATTCAATGTGAAATGATAAAAATTAAATTAAATTCTTCAATTCTGTTTTGTAGCTCTATGAAGAGGTTCGAGTAAGCTTGGAGGACTGCATTGTAGAGTCAGACATAGACTACTTCATTAAGACTAAAATGACAGGAACACAACCTCCAGGTAATTATTCCTATTGGTCTTGTCAGATGAGCCACCCATTAGGCTGAGGCTGTAGCTGTGCAGTACACATCCTTTGGAGGTGAAGCCAGCTGGTGGACTTTATGCTCTGACTATTCATTCCCACCTGCCTCGGCTCACTTCTCCCTCACTGTGCTGCCGTCGCTCCTTGTGCGGCTCTAAGTGGGATAGCTGAATGATCCGGGTTAAAAATAACCCTCCAAAAAGGAAAAAAAAGTTGTTTTGGCTTTTCAGCCAGGCTCATTTCACAGTACAGCTGAACTGACACCACTAAGGAGGTGGCAAACTGCCTTGCAGAGATGGCAATCTCCATTTGCTGCAGTGGTGACAAGTCAGAGCCAACTTAATGTCTAACTGCACCCTGGTGTCCCCTTGACAGAGATGCTGCCTCTTCATTTGCAGCACAGAGATGACCAGACTTTGTATTCTGTTTTGTTCCACCTGCCCAATGGGGAATAAAATCTCTTTTTCCTCTCAGGAAGTTGTTGTATAAGGGCAAGACCCTAGTTGGGGGAAATTTTGAATTAAATTGGCTTTACTCCAGCATGAAGAAGCTATGTAAGGCTCACAGACTCTGTCTGTTCAAGCCAAAGCAGCCTTTTCATCGGCTTCAATGATCAAAACCTCTGGGCTGAAATGGAGACTGGGACAGCAAGAGCTAAGAGCAGCTGTAAAATGAAAACATGCTGCTCCAGGGTAGGAGTTCTCCAAACACATCACCAGAATGGAAGCTATCTAATGTTTCACACAGCCAAATACAAGCCACACCCTCTTACTTCAACAAGCAAATACAAGATATTTAGTGAATGCTTGCACTTTTGTGCAGCTGCTGCAGTAAAAGATCCACAGCCTTTATAAAAGGAAAGAAAAATCCCTATTCCATGTCTTCATTAGCTCATGATACATATCTATGCTGAAAAGATCTCCTCCTCCATTTATTTTTTTCTTTAATCTGTGCACAGATATTCTTTTGCTTCCACTATCTGCTCTAACACTATACTGCATCGTGGAAGAGAAAATCCCCTTATTATGCCCTCAGCAATATCAACAGAGCTTACTTCCACTCAGAGCAAGGAATAAGCTATATTGGCATAAGAAAATTTTATACTGATAAAAACCTTCCATGCTAGCAGTTGTATAGGTACAAATATCAGCAGTCCCAAAGGATAATTTTCTTGTACAGGAACAGCTTACACACCTTTGATTTCATTGCAGAGCTCGGAGCTGGCAGCAGTTACACCCTAGGAACTTCTACAGGAGAGCTGGATGACTGAGCTATCTGAAGCCTGTTTTTCATTCAGCCTTTCTGTCATTACACCTATGATTATTAAGAATTGGGATTTGGGGAATTTTTTGAAACTAATATATTGATACTAGCACACTGGATGCCATTTTGCTGCTACAGTTTATTCTTCTTCACATAGGGGATTTAAATTCACTGATACAGGAGCATTTACCAAGGAAAAAACCTACATTTTCACTGGCAGAAGGGAGAACTGTGCCTTGCAACAGTGTGAAACAACTTCTGTACACTAAGAATTTGTAATTCTCAGCTACATTTTTTTTCCTACGTGAGATTTCTCATTCTCCAGTCACCTAGGCAATTTTCTGCAAACAGCTCTTGGCTATGTCAGGACTCATTTCTAATAAGAAATAGGTGGGAAAAACCCTTGAGAGCTTTATGAAAGACGAAGAAACAACTGACTTGCCTTTTTTTTTTTTTTGCCACCTTCTAGAAGGTGACATGTTCTGGAAGTAACATCCTAGCACCTCCACAGCTCTGGCTAATGAGTTTGCACAGTAGCATGTGGTGAGCTGTTGATCTATTTTATTATTTGCAAAATGCAGGAGGAAACCCACATGTTATATTGCATTGTGTAGCAGCAGACCTTCATCCTGACCAAACCTTTTGGCTTCTTGATCCTGTTGCTTACTCCCCTGTTTCCCCTAATCTTACAATGCATTATAGACTAGAAACTATACCAAGGTGACAATCTAGAAAGGTAATAGGAGACCCTTAAATTGGTCAGAAAAGTTCCTAATTACTGAATATCTTATTTGTAAGGATTCTTCACACTCACTAGTTGTACACACCTGCTCTGCTTATGATCTTGGCTGACCCAATGTGAGAATGTCAACACAACCTTTAGCCCAGGTCCGATGTCTTTTTTAATTTGCTGCTATCAGAACTGAGATAATACGGTATCACAGACTTCACTCATGTTTGTTTGGCTTTAACACAGAGAAGGCAGAAAGGGTGTGTGGCCACCAGCTCTAAGCAACTACACTGGGAGCTATGAGATGAAAAATAAATAAATCCATCTGTAACTATTTAATCTGTAAAACTAGGCTTGGAAATGGTCTCAATTTCACCCTTAATGACACCATAGGGGAGAGTGGAGGAACTGTAATGTAACTGTGTTTGAAAGAACAAAACCCAAATATCTCTGGGTAAACAACAAATCAGCTCTCAGGAGGTGGATGGGGGAGATATGAAAGGTGGGGAGACACCCAAGCACAGGCCAGGAAACTGCTCATTATTGTTGCTGGTAATAATGTTCAGAAATCTCCCCAGCTCTGACAAAAATTCCTGACTCAATACATTAAGAAAAAAGAAACAAAACACACTGCAGCCAATTGTATCAAGAACATGGTCGAAGGCTCACAAGGACTGTGCTCTGCTCCCTTGAATCATGATCTTTAAGGCAACAGAGGAAACAATAATGGAAGAAACAGCCTTCTTAATTAGGGTCAGCCACAGCTATTAGAATGGCTCTTCAGGACCTTGACTGTGCTCATCCCAGGTCAAGAATGCCTTTCTACCAAGGACATACCTGCTTACAAGCACTTGAGTGGCTTTTGTCAAGACCCCAGGTCCCCCTCAGCTCCTCTAACCACACTACAGGCGAGCGCAGACAGGTGCCGTGTTGCAGTATGCTCCAGCAGCCCCCATGGTTGCAACTGTCGCCTGCATTCTGGTGCCAAGAAAAATGTTTTGACTGTTTGAACACCTCATTTTTATTGCACTGTTGCAGCTGCAATAGGATATGAGAACTACTACAGCAGAGAACGAAACAGAAGCAACAGCAGCCCAATCCAGTCATGCGGGATGATGAAGAGGTGAGTGGCAAACCTCGGTTCCTAGAATAGGTATGTCTCCATATGAATGGCAATGTATGATGACGGGAAACAGGACCTGGAAAGTTATTACTTCCTTCATTGTAGCAAGACGCAGCTACATATCAGTAAATATAATTTGACAGAAGATGTAAACCTATTAAAACCAGAGTCAGAGTAATTCTGCCATGGCCCAGTGGGAAGAGCGATGGGAGATGAGTTCATAAAACAATTAGTTGGCCAGCAATGGATAGCATTCACTTATTTCCTCTTTCCTAGTGACTCATGGCACATAGCAACAAAAACACTTTGTTCAGGGGAGGGCAAAGGTGAATCTTGCTGGGAGCAAAGGCTGGGGAGAGCTGTCTTTTTGGGCAATACCTCCTGGCTTATTGCACTGCCCAGCTGAGCAGAACAAAGAGCTGCTCTCTGTATCTAGACCAAAGGAAAAAAAAAACATCTAGTGAAATAACGGTGATGATTAGGAAGGCAATTTTTTTTTGATCCATTCAGTTAAATGCTGTAACACGGATGCAGTTATATCAGCAGAGGAACATGGTAAATCTATTGGTTTAAATATTTTGTACTAGAATGGCAAATTCACAGTGGGAATGGCATCATGTTTAACGCAGAAGAGCTTTATATTTTGACAAGCCTTATTACACGGCAAAGACAAGGAGCAGGTTGTGATCTCCCATTTGAAATGTGGTCCAGGCTTCTTAGTGAGCTGATAAGGTTCATACGCAATACTTTGTTTTTCAGTTGGAAACCAGATCTTCTGTAATAATGAATTCTAATGCTGCATCCTATACAGTTACAGAAGACAGTTGTATTGCCATTTAGAATACAACCATGCTCTGCTTGGCAAGCAGCCCAGAGAGGCTCAGTCTGAGTTTTTCAGAAACTGTTCAGTTTGGATGTCCATTTTCCAGAAACACTGAGCATTCACCAGCTGAAAAATCAGACCCTTTAAATATACGTTAAACATAAAATGCTCTTTCTATCTATGCTTGAGAATCCTAACCCATATTCTCACTTTACTTAGTCTCCAGTACCCAGCTGTGATATAGAAAATAACTAGGGATAGAGTTAAAAAAAAATTTCACTTAAACTCACAGTTTTTAGGAAGGCTTGCTATACAAGCTCTGTCCTTTAAACTGTAACAGTTTTCCTTAAAGACAAAAAGATGCTAATCTCTTATAAACAACTGATAATTCTCATCACATTACTATTTTTAAATAATTGGAGTTTTGCACCATGAGCCTTTGGATCAACAACATCTGATGCATTTTATGCGCAATTTATTGATGGGTGATGGTTCGGTATTCTGTTGCGATTTTTGTAATATATTTTTAACTGAAGAGAAATAGATCTACAGCATAAATGAAAACAGCCACAGGAAGAGGTGACATCTACCCAGTGCTGCAGCAGTCAGAGGGAAGACTGAGCCAGACAGCTGAGACAAAGGAATGCTCATATCCAGTCCTGTTCACTCATTTTGTCATTGGCTTCTCTTGGTTCTGCAGATTCTCTGGACTACTGCATGGAAGCAGCAAAAACAACACAGAAAGTGCCACTCCTTCAGCCCCTCCTCTTGGTATGACTCTTCAGGAAATAAACTTACCAGATGTTTGTTTTAGATCACATTGCTAAATCAAGCTTTGAAATGGAGCAGAAATGGTACAGCAGATATTGCCATGTTGGCAGTCAAGAGTAAGAGTAGTCAGAAAATGAATTTAGCTTTGGTGTGTATTAAGCAAATTTTCCCAGTTTAAAGTGCCAAATAATCCATAAAATCTTCAAAACCTCTGTCTAAGCAAGGAGGAACTCTACACTCGGAACACCACAGTCTAACTTAGATAATAGTTTTCTCCTAAGGTAGGATACACTACCTCTAAAAAGCTTAAGAATACCTAAAGTTTTTAGCAGACCAGGTTCATGCCTTATGAATGCAAATAGCCATCTCATTTCACAGTTACACTGTTGTATTGCAATCCTCTCTCAGCTAGGCATTTATCAGATGAAATTTAAAACATAGTATTTTGACTAGGCAGAAAGTAACAGCTTATTCTGAAAGCTTATTATTTTCATTCATCTGATTTAAAACTAAAACATTTTAACTGTGATTCTTGCCTAAAGAAAAGAAAAAGCTGGTTTAGAACAGCTTTAGAACATCCCAAATCAATTTCCTTTGTCAGGCCTGCCTGCTTGGGCACCCAGAAACAAAGCCCGGACTATCTTGTTGCATTTGGTGCTCAGCCAGGGGAGATGCTCCAGTGCTATAAAACCCCAGCTGGACCTGCCAGGCACCAGCTCAGGCTCGAGCACACATAGAGCAATGCAGCGTTAAACACTTGAGGGTAGTCACTCCTTCTGAATTTCCTTCAGCTGGGGACAGGAGGGGAGAACATTCCCTGGACAAGACCCTGAGGAATGGCAAACACTCACACACGTTCAGCTTTGTCAGCTCCTCCCATGCTTGTCTTTCAGAATCTGAAAAGTCAAGGAGCCGACAGTGCTCCTTAGAGCAGGACAACTAAACCAAGGGTTGACTGTGGGATGGTACAGGCACCCTGGCCGCTCTGTGCACTGTCAGAGTGCTATCATCCCATTGAGTTGTCTTATGTGGGAAACTTCTGCTTGAGCAGGAGAAGCTCCCAGGCAGATGCTGGGAAGGAATAAGAGGTTTCCCTAATTATGGCAAGCTGGATTAAAATAACATCTTCCAAAAAAGTTAAGTCAGTGACAAATACCTATCTGGGAACTATGGAAACTACTGGAAAATGTCTGGTGACCCATCAGCACAATATTTTCCATTTTTCTCAAGGGAAAAGGAAAAGCCCTATGTGACTTACTGAACTGCTAGAATTGTATACCACCAGTAGCAACCATTTTAAACCAGTTTAATCACAGCATTTCCCTCTTCGGGCCACCTGGATTGTACTTCAGCAGCGTAAACATTTTTCCCAACCTGGATGAGGCGAAAGCTAGTTTCTGACCTCCCACAAAGTTCAATGGGTGTATTATCACCTAATTGGTGGGACAGTTTTTGTGCAAGACTTTACCTACAGTTCACAGTAGCTTTTCTATACATGTACATCTCCAGACAGAGAGAACAGAAACCCTTGTATTTGTGAACTCTTGCATACGATCCCATGCATTTATAACCAACTGAACTCTTTGTTTCTGTGTGTTTGTGTTTTTTCCCCCCACTAACAGAGAAAACAGACGAAGTCTATGCATCCATTTTTGTACAACAATCTGGAATCACATCATCACAGGACTACAGAGTACTTTATGACTACACAGCCCAGGTAACAAAAGGTTTCAAATTAAATATTTCATAGTGTTGGATTTAGAACAGATTATTTGATCCAAACACCTTAAAAATGTTAATTCTGTGAAGGAGGTATTATCTTCACTTCACAGCCAGGGACACTTGGAAAACTATTGGTCAAGGTCACATGCAGAAGCCAGGAATCCCAATGCCTAGTTCTTGGCACACATCAATAGACCATGCTGCCTCAAGATGAAACAATAACATGTTTTGCAAGTGATTACACATTAGCGTACTACACCCCTCCTAAATCAGAGCTCCCTCTTTCTGGAGATACAGGAGACCACAAACACAAGGAAAACTTTATTTTTTAGGGGATGATGGCTACGTATGCAGTATTGTGCTTTCTGAACTTACATCTCTTGTGAAACTGAGGGAAAATGGCTACAGATTCCTTGTGTAAGAATATGTGACAGACGTTTATCTAGGAACTCTTCCCCATTTGAACTCCCTTATCATCCAGACAGTCCTGCTCCAGTTTAAGACACTGGCTTCAACTGAGGTGCTCTCCCTATGGGAGAGGACTGAATCCCCATAAATTACACTGTTTCCCTGTACTTCCATGTTGCAAGTTGCAGAATTACAGTGGACGTGGTCCATGTACCAAAGGGTTCTTATAAAGAGCAACCTGCATCCTTAACTGGGATATTGAACTCTCACTGGCTTCAGACCTATCTAGGCATAATACCATTAGTAAAAGGTTATGAATGAACAGGTTATGAATATTTTCTTATTCAGATGTACTCCAGAACCTCTTGGACTCTTGCTAAACCATTAGCCTCCCCTAATGGGACTTTCACAATTCAATCATGTTAGTTTAAAGGGTCTTTTTATTAGCTTTAGATCAGCAGAAGGAGCAGCATTTAGGAGGTCGTATATTACAGTGCAGACAGACCTTCAAACCAAGGGAAGAAATGCTTGCATGTGACAAAATCACATAGCCAGATAAATTATGAAAACAGCAAGGGACTGAAAAGGAGAGCTTTCTTATCATTAAAGCAGCATTCTGCACCTATCTTTTATTACATGCTCTTTGTTTACTTTGTTTTAAACCCTCTTTTATTATTTGCCTGAAATTTCATCCAAGCACAGCTGAAAGTACCTCACTATTTATGGCTGTTCCTCTGAGGAGACTGCTGGATCCCTTTGTCAGAGCCTTACTCCAAGATTTGCCTTAAAAATATGACACACACAGATATACCCTGCTGAGAAAAGAGCCTGTTACTACTTCCAGTATATTGTATACTGAGAGCTCTCACTATCTGAGTCCGTTCTTACCTACTCAGGTATATTAAATTTAGATTTAGCTGAGGCATCAAACATATCTGGAAGCCTCTCTCACCCTGTTTTCTACTTTACTACGCTGTGGGTAGCAAAGTGGTTTCCTATGAAAAATAGGACAACACCACTGAATGGTCCGATGGCCACCTGAGCGCTCAGCAATAGCTTACTTGCAACTACTCCATTTGTCTTGGAGATAACTTTTATCTCAGGAAGAGTTGCTGTACCTCCACTGGTTACCACTTTTCCATATTATGAGAACTGAGAGACCTGTTTAAGGCTTGGATTAGTAGAGACACTGTGTTTATCTCCCTTGGGAATTAAGCTGTGCACTGTTTTATTTAGCAACACCTGCAGACTATGAAAGGGTCATGGTTAGCTGGTTTAAGGCAGTTGTATTTAACCCTTTCTGGCCTTCCCCAATGGTACTACAGCCAAGTTGCTCAGGCAGAGACACCATGGAAACTGGGGAAATTTCAGGATCTTAAGGAAATCACCAGCTCAGTAAGTGCTTAATCCCTATTGTCTGGTATCTCAGGTTCATTCCCAACCTGAAGGTCACTGGCGGACTTTTGATGAAAGGCAGGGTAAAAAAAAAACCAACACTGGATACGTGCTTGGGCCTGCCTGTGCTCTCAGGCTAACCACATTTCCTTTCCCTGTCTCCTTCCAGAACATGGATGAACTGGACATCAGTGAAGGAGACATTGTAGTTGTCATCGAAGAAAATGAGGATGGCTGGTGGACAGCAGAAAGGAATGGGCAGCGAGGCTTTGTGCCAGGGTCTTATCTCAAAAAGCTTTGATGAAAAGAAGCCCCAGTCCTCAGACTTTAAAACTATTCTATTACCAAAACCAAGCAGCACACAAGGTCTGCTTCAGCTGACCAAAGGCAACCCATAATACTGTATTCTACAATTACCAGTCAGGAAATAACCAAGTGACCATGCTTTACTATTCCTTCCTCCTGCCCCATTTCAGCACCTCCTGGCCTACACTGTCTGCAAAAACTCTCTTCACCTCAGAGAAATTAGGACTTGCATTCTTGCCACAATTCTTCCTACCCTCAGCACACTGTGCTGCCATCAGTGTTGCAAAGCTTGGCGAATCTGGGAGGAAAATTCTGCCCAGAACTTAACTGCACTAAAGGAAAAAGATCAAGAAAGCAAGTGCTGTTTCTCCAGGATGGAGGACCACTCCAGACAGCTTGTGAGCCATCCTCATGGTCACAGCAGCCATGTTCTCTGCCATGGATCCCCTCCTCACACTGCATAGGCCATGCAAGCATTTTTGACAATGGGGTGGGAAGCACACAGCTTTGATGTCACGGGGTCTTAGCTGTACAAAGCAAGGAAGAAGCTCTCTTAAATTCCTTTCAAGCCCCCTTTCAAGTTCCCTTTACAGCATGTAGGTAACCAGGGAGAAAGGTGGGGAACCCTCCACTGTTCTATATCTTTTCACTGGTGAAAATACAAAAAGCAATGAATGCAGCTAGAGAGGAGCACCTGAAGGACCGAGACACATCAGTAATAAGAAAGAATAAGGCACTCCCCATCATGGCCATCTCCTAATACAATGAAATCCATGCTATCCATGGCTCTGCTTTGCACTGGATTCTGGGCAGCAAAATAAGGACAGATGATGAACCCAAAGCTTGCTTTTGCCTTGGTTAGATGGCTCCTCCCTGGGATTTTTCATGTTTTAAAAAAACCAAACAACAAAAAGACCAAACTAGCAAAGCCTCCAGCAGGGCTGTACTGCCCTGATCCCCCTCCGCTAAGTACCAGAGAGAAGTGCCAATTACCTCCTCATGCAATCTGCGTATCCTTGTTGTCAGTGCATTCTCCTTTCAACTCCTCTGTCCACCTGGCTGATCCTCTCCTTCTCTTCTGCCTAGAGGTTTTTCTGTCTCCAACTGCTATCTACAGCCTTTGCACCTCTGGGACTGCTGGCATAGATGGGTCCCGGTACCTTTCCAGGCACTTTTAATGTGCTTGTTCTTCAACAAACCCTCTTCAGAGAAGCCACACTGTGCAGGTTCACTGTATTTCATAGATTTCATCTCTATCAGCCTTTCTAGTTTAGTATTTTAAAATGTTTCCAATTGCCACTGTACTTACCAAGTACAATTGATAGATCCTTTTTGCTACTCCTCACTTTTCAGTATTTTGAGATGGTTAAAAAAAAAATAAAATTGGTGATTTAGTCTGAAGCAGAGCACACTATTTCTGTGGGCAGAATGACCTTGTTTGCCAAGGTTTCAGGTTTTAAAACTGAACCAAGTCAATGAAAATGAGTTAAACTACCACCCAAAAGGCAGGGACCAGGGAGGAACTATTAGCTAAGACACAGCAGAAAAGACAAAGAGAAATCTAGACAGAAGAAAAAGTCATAATGGTCAATGCAATTACTCCTTAAATGAAACAGAACGAAGGTCAGAGGCACTTGCAGTACCTTATTCTAATTTCTTGCTTCAAGAATGGCATAAAACTTGCTGCAGGCCCTTTTTCTTTAGTTCCCTGCAGTCCTTTGCCCAAGCATACTTGACCTTCCCATACCTCCCCAAGTTATTATGCAACACATCTACATCAGTGCTGAATCACACATCAGCATAGGCTCAGAGGAGTTGCAGGAACTTGAATGACATTTAACGCACTAGCTTATATGAACAGTAGTGCTTGGTCAGGCTGAAGATGTTAATGACTGATTTCCGTGACAAAATCTAAATTGAACAGTGACAGAAAGATGGTCCACAACAGCCTTCAACTAGACCACCGCACCGCGAATGGTAGCTGTCAGAGACAACTACAACATCGCTTGTTATGTACAGCACGAGAGGAAACTCGAAGTATGAGAGATTTAATATATTTGCTTCTGAACACTCAGTCTTCCACAAAGAGAACTGTAATAATCCAACAAATACCGAAATAAATTTAGGTAGATATTTTGCAGATTATCTTAATTAAAGAGAAAAAAATAAGCCATTGAGATACGTCTCCTCTAATTGTGTGTCGCACATGGATTTTGCTAAGACTCCTCACTTTTCTGGGGGCCCAGACAGCCTCACACAAGACGCTGCAGTCCCCAGTCCTGGTTACCCTGAAATCCTCTTACAGCTCATCTTTGCTTACATGTACCACATGGTCTGCATCACTGACAGACAGCTAGTAGAATGGTGACTGCTGTTCCTGCCCCATCAAATAATTTTATAGTTTTGCTGTTAAACACAGGAAACTGGTTTCCTTTCTACCTGTCTTCTCTTCTGTCAAGTAAATACTGTTTAAGTGCAAGAGGCTATAGATATTTCAAAATCTACCCAGCGTCATAGCATCTGGGTCCCACACATTAACTCCAAACTGCCCAGGAAATGTAAAGGAGAGGAATCATGAGAAAATATTGCTGCTGCTTTTTCATGGATTAATTTGATAAGTAGTTACTACGCCATATCTAGGCAGTTTGCCCTATCGGTGTGGCAGCACTTGTCAGAAATAGAACAGAGATATGAAGAAACACCCACAGCTTCTGAGTACACCCATATTTTAGGTGTCATCCACCCCTTGTCAGCAGGAAAAGCAGGAGTGTCAAATGCATATTACTGCCTTAATAATATTGCTTTAATAACAGTGTTTCCTCTCCAGTTTGGTAACACTTGGGCAACAAAACTGATGCATTCAAGTAATCATTTATTTTTCAGGGAAGATGGGAAACTGAAATGGGCCCTTCCAGGGGAAGGCATTCTTAAACTGAACTCCAACTTTTTTGGTTGAAATTCTTTTTGGACAAATACTTCTGATAAGCCTCCACTTTCATTTTGATTACCATTTTTTTTGACAAGGAGGTGCCAAGCAACGTGCAAGGACAAAATAACAGTGGAAAACGAAGTAGTGTGTTTGTCAAGATAACTCCTATTTCATAGCACTCTCAAAATAAGCAGACCACCTCTTCACTGATGCTGCTAGTGGTCTGGCTCTGTGTGGGTTTGCACACAAGAAGCTGTTCCCAGAGAGCAAGGAGCATGCTTTTGCCAGCTGCTCTGCAAGGGGGCAACCTAATTACCTATCTATAGCCTGTGGCTAGTATGTATATACAGACAAACTAATTCAAGAGAAGTTACAATAAAGTTACTCAGCTGTTTTTGACTTAGCACTGCAGGATTTCAGTTTGCACAACAGTCAACAAGTATTTCATGCTGAACAATTTCTGACCTGTAACTGTTAACTCTAGAAATTTTGACTAGGCCATAAGAAACAGGCATCATCCATCCATCCATCCATTAAATGAGTGGCAAGAAAGATTGGGAGTCATTTCCCTCACAAACCACAACAGAATAGAAAGGGACCGAGGTTGAAACAACTGCTCTTCTAGATGATTTTGGATTTGAGGAACATGGCCATGAGATTACTATGAAAAAGCGTAGTGGTAATCCATGCTATTATTTCTTTAACTGCAACAAGAATTCAAAGGTTGGAAAGAGGCCCAACAGCAACCTTAAACCAGACTCAGATATGCACATTATTCTCTTTTACCATGTTATTATTAAATAAGGAGAAGAACAGGAAAATCTGCTTACAAATAACATTTAACCAACAACAACCATACATAATTAGGAAATGTCTACAAGAGCAGTGCGAGGCCCATCTCTGCACAGAAAAGATCTCAGCTGCTGCATATGGCATTAAAAGCCCCACAAGCAAGGGGTAAAACTTGGTCAAACAAAGTAGTGTCAGACTAGAAACAGAGACATCCAGGTGACCCAGCTCTAGGACAATCAACGCAGTGCTTAACCACAAAGAAAGGACCTCCTGCTAAGCTTACAGGTCCATTGCTACAGGCGGCTCCCTTCTAGCTTTTTTTACAACTAGTCAGCTGAAAGGAAGAAATCAACCCCTTTACAGCTGAGCAGTGGGCACAGCAGGAGCACAACAGCTGTTCAAAGTTTGAAGTGTTTGCCACCTCCTTGAGGACCATGGCTTGAACTCTCTATTATGAATAACCCCAGTATACTTCAGCCGAAGTATTAGCAGATCATATACAAAAGACATAAACAGCAGCAACTGTTACCTTGGATTCCTTCTCACCTTGCTTCTTCAAGAGGTGCATTCGAGGTCTGAGTCTCCTTCCCAGAGGTAATTCTCCAGGCAAAGACTCCTGATTGCAGCTACAACCTCAGTGATTACTGAATGCAGTTTAAGTGGAAGCACATGAATGCCAAGAGGAAATTCATTACAAGCCATGCATCAAGTGGTGTCTAATAGCCTGGTTGGACATTAGGAAACATCTAACCTAAGCACTGGTGGATACGCTTTCTTTTCTGGTACTACGTAACCTCTTGGCTGTATCATTGCTAGATGGCTTAACTGTGCAGGCTTAGAGAACCCAGGAGACTCTACATCAGTACTATACACAGCCCGCTGCACCGAAAGGTCACTGTTAACCTTCAGTATGACTGGCAACAACTCTGCACAGTATAGGACCAGCTGTAAAGGCCTGAAAAGCAGTCTCTGCTGCTCAATACCATCTCTTTTCCCTTGCTTTGCTGTTCTCCAGCTCGCAGGGCTGTGGCACCAAAGCAAGGGCAGTTACCGGCCACGTAGCTACCAATACTTCACAAATCCTCAAACAGAAACTACACTCATTGCTGGTGAGCAAGGAGAGCAGGAAGGTGCCCTTAGCTTGGCCTTCACGCTGAGATCAATGTCTCCTTGCTGCTATGGGGTCATGGACACAACCAAATGGCCAAGCCCCTAAAGTAAAGCAGAGTTATCTACTACAAAACAAAACTAAAAACCAGCATTAGGGTCAGACACTATAATCCACCAGCAGCATTCACCAGCTTCCTAAACTAATGACAGTACCCATCACAGGTGGGTTTACAGTGCAGCTGTGATGTGTTAGGCATGCTCACTGTAGCTGAGGCTAAAGGAGGGAGAATAGCTGGGGTTTTGCTCCCTGGGAAGAGAAAGGAGATAAAGTTGTGATGTTAGGTCATACCAGGCTTCTGGAAAGTAAATGGCTGCTAGGGGCCTGCAGGGGTTGATGGACTGGTTTTTTTAGGGGAAAGGATACTTCTGTGGAGTAACTAGACTGTGGAAGAAGAGGTGGAATTAGTGTCCTGCCTGTGGCTAGGTTACTAACAGAGTAATGCCCCTTCTACTTAGAGAAAGCAGAGAGGCAAAGAACTTTTAGTCAAACTGTTAGCCATTATCTATTCTTCGTTAGCAATTATCTAATTTCAGCAGCCAGCTCACATTTCAGATGAGGGAAGCTCAGAGCCACAGTTATCTCCAGATTTGTGCACTCCTGGACCACACACAGTGCAAATTTGATCTGTTTCTAGAATGGCCAGATAATCATATTTCCATCAAATTAGCCAGTGCACATGGTACAGTGCTCATCCTGTCCTTCTACCAGCTGTTAAAGGACAGCTGACACCTGATCTGGCACAAAGCCGCTTGGTGCAACATCAAGAGCACATTTACAGTCTATTACTGCTGTGTGCCATGTGGCTGCAGCATTTCTGTCTGACACAAGGGCCCAAAAGGCAGATCCACTATGGTGGTGTACTCTGACTGAAAGGCTAGATCTTGCTTTTAGATATAAAACTCTAGTAACAATCACTGAGACCTCCCAGCAAAATCAGGAGAGATCAGACTCACGCCCCTGAAATTTCTAAGAGGAAAGACAGAATCCTCCAAAACCACCAGACAAACAGCAGTGGGCTTAGAATGTAACTCCCAGTTTATAGCCAGGAGTTTCCACAGATCACCTTGAGGATAAAGTGGGTACAAAACCAACTGGGGGGGGGGGCAGGCAAAGAGAGAACAGATATCCTAAGAGGTTCTTTAAAATCAGAAGGAATTTTACTTATCAGATCTAAAAGGGCCAGTGTTGTACAGATTTGAGAACATTAAACAGCATGTATAATCCCAGCTTTGCTGCCCTTACCGTAATTCAACCAAACCACCAAATCAAGGGCAGACATACAGAGAAGTAACCAGTATGTTAACTGGTGCAAAGTGAATGAACTATAACTGCATCAGTGGTGCTTTGACTCAAATTCTCTTTGACTTTGAAATTCTGGCATTTGCTGCAGCCCCTGCTTCAGAGTAAATGGACATACAGTACAGCTAAAGCAATTCCAGCCTAAACTTGAATGAAATTTCCTGTGTGAGATTACACACTTGGATTGGTCAAGGGGCACAGGCTAAACCCTTTAATAAAAAAAGTCACTGACTTTGTGAAGCAAAGGTATGGCTTTGGAGAAGTCATGCCTCAGTTTTCCCATTCATCATGGGGAGTTTGCAAAGCATCTTGATGCCATGAACTGAAAATCCTTCTGGCATGCTAAGTGTTTTTGTGATTGTTCAATCCCAGACTCAGTCTACACAAGCCAGTGTTGGGTGGTGGTCAGATTAATATTTGCAGTAGAAAATCTTGTGCAAAAGGACAAATTATATTGTGTACACAGTGCTGTTGCTTGTTTTGTAATACAACTGGATGGCTCTTGGGAAGGGGGTTGCAGACATGAGATAACACTCAATGCAAGGAGCTTGTGGGGGAGTTTAGCACATTCCCTTCCACTTTGCAAGGGCACAAACGCTCAACAGCTGCATCTAAGGAAGAATTGTTCTGAAACTTTAAGCTGAAAGCAGTCCATGGAGGAACTTCTTGGGAAACTGGTGAACTTTAACCTTCCCAGAATAAGAATGTTAACAGAAGTGTGAATGGGAAAGCTTTCAATGCACTGATAGACGTGAGAAATGCTTTGTCTTTAGAGAAGGGCTGCACAACCCTTCTTGTGTCTGAAGCCCTTCTGAGGATGGGAGACATGAGACAACTGACTTTGTTTGCTAAGTGGCAGCTAACGGTTTTACTAAGGTCACTGCTCAATTCACCAGCTGTAGGGGGATTCAAAACCAAAGAGAAGTTCTTATTCTAGGGCTAGAAGAGATCTTGAGAAATGCATCCTCCTTGCTCTGCAAAGTCCTCTGCCAGCTTTTTTTAACCAGAGAGCTTATCAGTACAAGCCCTAAATTCAACTTAATATTTGCTCACTCTGCGTACTGTACCCTCAGTGCACCATTTCCTGATGCTGACATCTTTGTTTCCCACCAATGTGTACAAACGCTGCCAGGCTAAGATGGTGGTTTTAAGCTTTTGAAATGTTTATTGTATTCAAAGCACAAGAGCACTCTACAGAGTGCTGGACTATTAGCAACAAGCATGCTTCCCAAGGACAGGGCATTCTCCAAGTCCTGGAAGTTCCAGGAGTGCCTAGTTCTTCTACAGTACATACCAACAAATCTTGCCTATTGCTTGTGAGGTATTTGGTAGAGGCCTGGCACAGGACTACACAATGCAGCTTTGCCAAAGATGACTTATTCTTCTCTTACTCTTAGCTGAGGCAATAAGAACACTACCCATTTACCTGATTTGCTGGCAGACTCATTCAGTGGCAAGCTTGACTTAATTTCAGATCTTACTGCTTCCTTTGTCCAGGTGGGAGAAAAGTTTCAGAACTCATCAAAAGCAGTTTTCTAGACTGATTCATACTTAGGCTTACAAAACAGACTGCTTTTGCATGCAAGGCATCCTAGATGCACCCAAGCCTCCCAAATGTCAGTAGTTTGCTTAAGGATTTCATTTGCATGAAAAAAAATAAATTCCAGTTCTTCAGTCACAGCCTGATGCTAGCAAAGGTCTGACACTGCAGTTATCCTGGAAAAAGCTAAAGTTATTCTTTGAAATGGAGCAGGAGCCCTTTGGTGAAAGGGGCTGTTGCCTGAAGCACCATGCTTCCAAGATGAAAGCAAAGCTGTCCATTCTCTGGAATGTCAACAGGAGCAGCTCTGTGACCCCACACTGCTGTGGCTCACCAGTTACCACTAGTAACCCATGTTTGCAGGCTTCCTTCTGGCAAAGGGACGAAAGGTTTAAACTCAAAAGCTTTGATGTGAAGCATGATCATTCAGGGTCGAGAAGCAGGCAAGAGCAAAAAGTGTTGTCCATCACACAGCACTAAAAAGTTGGAATTTTGCAGAAGTGTTTCTTTGCTTGCTCCAGGAGGATCACTAATGGAGTCTTAGTTGTGTCACCAGACTTGAGCTCTGATGATCTATTTGCATCATGGTTAGAGTTCCTGTCCAGGTTTGATCTCCAGAACCTGGCCATGCTTTCAGGTTATGGGTGAAGTATACTTGATGTTGATCTGCACTGTAAATACACCACACGAAATAGAGCTGAAAAGCTATCCTGGAGCCTAGACATGGAAGGAAACAACAGCTGCCGCTAGGCACAGATCCAGCAGGTATTACTGTCGTCACAGCAAGGACTAAGTCAAAGCTATATGCCTGGACTAAATATGTATCATGAAAAGAAAGCCTGTGTCATGAAGCCAACTGCCATAGTGAGGAATTAAAGAAACAGGCGGGCATACTTGACATCTCATGTTTACTCCTGCTACACCAGCCAGCTGTCAGGCCATTAAACCTGCCTGGGGTGCAACACATGGCCAAGGAGCAGCTGTACCTCTGTGCTTCCCCAGCACCTCCTTCTCCTCCATCTAGTGACAAGTAGCCTGCAATTTTGCCTTGTTTTTGAGCACTAATCTTTGTGATATGCTATACAGAAGGAAAGATGACTTGTTGCAGGACTACCTCAGCATTTCTTTGCTGATACTCCTTTCACCTGGAAGTCGGAGAGAAGGGCAAAGTTTACACCTACTCCTATGCAGGGCACAGGCAAACTGTGACACTGCCTCATCAAAATCAGACCAACCCAGACTTCCAAAAAGCAGAAGCAACATAACGCTGGTATATGCTACTGATTTTGCTCTCTCCTAGTCAGTCCCAATACTGAACAGTATCACCAAAACCCAGATGGACAAACAGCAAATCCAAGAAAGACAGTCCTATAATAGAAGTGAAAGTGCTTCAGTGCTGAAGCAGTCTAGAAATATGAGAATGATATGCAAGGCAGTGGGAAACAAGATAAGAATGACAACATCTTGTCACCCAACAGCCATACACAGCCTATAGCAACCAACAGATACCGTTGCCACTTTATGGGTCACTGCATCAAGTTTAGCAGTTTGGCAGACAGTGGAAGCTTCATGCTAGCATCAGTTTCAATATAGCATAGATGTCAGCTTGCTCTCTTGCCTTTTAGCAGCATCCCAAGCATATATCGTGTTTTAAAAGCTGCTGCCCCCAAAAGACCTTTCCATCTACTCAACACAGCTCCAGGGGAAACAGATCAGCTATGAGAAGCTGCAGAGACTGGCAAACAAAAGATTAGCAAGGTAAGTTTTAAAAAAGAATGCAGAAGTGGAAGTAGGCTTATTGTATGTAGAAAGGGCAGCTGCTCCAATCAGTGGGGGTGGCACCAAAGAGCAAAAATTGGAAAAGACAATTTAGAGGCTCAGGTGGCAGTCTGCTAAGCACTGCATTCATCCAAGTGCACGCTTATGCTACAGGACATAGTACACAGGAAAACTTAAGATCCACTGCACTTAAAGACTTCTATTGCATTTCAGTGAGATTTATCTCAGGCCTAAGATTAAGTCAGTTACAAGATCCACTAACTCCATATTGTGGAGGCTATCACTACTGCTATTATCAAAGCACTTCTCAAACCTCATCTGAAACTCCAAGTACTGAAAAAAAAATAAAAAATCTTACAAGCTGTCCTCTTCTTGCTATCAAGAGGGTTTTTTTTTTTTTTTTTTACTAACTTCATTAAACTGAGCTTCTTAGGGGGTAAAAATAGTCTATTTAATAAGACAAACACACACCTGATCATGCCTTACTATAGTCTGAATGAGATTCTCAAATTCTCATGAGCCTCTTACTAGGTTGCTGAAAGACAGTAAAGCAGCACAGGACTTCCACTGCAGTGTACTTAAAAGTAATTTTAATAGCAGCAAGAAAAAACAAAGCTCAATTAAAAGACACACGGCAATTTTAATCCCATGTGTTAAAAAGCTCTGGATGAGGTCAGGCTCACTGCTGCAGGCACGCTATATGCTTGTGTGCTCCACGTAGCATACATGTTTAATCATTCTTTGATTAATTTCCTGTGCAGTCTGCACTGAGACCTCATTGCCTCTTCAGCAGAAGGCACCAGACCCAGGTGGTTTGGATGAGCAGCCACTTCAGCTGTGCAGCTAGGGTGAAGAAAATATACTGCTAGCTGTCTGAAGCTGGAAGTACTGTCAAGCAATACAGAACAGATTCAGCCATCCCCTTAAATAAAAACACCAACCTTTCTCCCCCCCCAAATCACCCAGTGTTGCTAGTATTAACAGCTTCACTGGCTGATGTAAAAGTAGTAACTGCTGAAAAGAGTGGCTAGACTTCATAGATAGCATTATCAGCATTTGACAGCTTAGTGAAACATGAAAATGTAATCAATGTACTAGTGTAATCGGTCCTACAGAGCATACATCAAGCCTACCAACAGGGTGCCAAAAATAATTTTTGGTTCTGTATTTCCTATGCTGTAAGATCTGACTGTAACAGAGCTGAATTTTGGTAGACTGCACTACAGAAGACAAGTCACACTAGATTAAGTAGGCAGATAGGAACATCCTACATATTTAAATTAGTTGGAATATACAATACATGGAAGAAAACTCTTGGGAGCAGTCAGCTACATCTAGAAATTCAGAAATGTGACATTTGGTCTGCAAAAGTAGCAGGATTGCCTTATATTGAGCTACAAGATAGACAAGAGGAAATCCAAACAGGAACTGGAAGTGTTAGATGCAGGAGTCAAGGGAAAAAGAGCTAGAATGAAACAAATTCATCCCATCCCCTAAAAAGCATTGGCAGATATGGGCATATTAGAAAGGCCAAATTCCAGCAACACCAACATTCCTATCTAATACAACCCAAAGCTTATTCATTCTTCCAGTAAAAAAAAGTATTTTCTGATGTATCAACTTAATTTGACTTACTGCAATTTAAGCCCATGATTTTTTCTTTCAACAGTCATAAAAATACACTCTTCAAATACATGAAAGATTTCTACTTAGAGGAAGGGAAGAAACTTAACATTCTCTTTGCTAGAATGCTGACCTCAAATAGTTACTATGTATGGATTCTGCATGTGAAGAAAATAAAGGCATTTAATCAGTGATGCTAAAATTGAATGAGAAATTAATAACTCATGTTTAAAGCATTAATGAGAATGGTGTTCAAACATGTTTCAAGATGGTAACTAGCTAGAAAACACAGGAAAAGGGGCAGTAAGAAAAGATAAAGGACAACAGCGCAGACCAGAGATACCAAGCAGGCTGAATTAACATATAGCTTGGATAGAGTCTACACAGCAAACTACAGCACTATTGAGCAAACCAAACTAGTTGGTACTGGAAGCAATGGACCTGTGGTACTCCTAGCATTAAGCACAGGCGCATTTATGGTCTTTTTTTCTCACTAATATTAAGTAGCCCCTATTAAACTGCATGCTGCCATGGCTTGATTGCCTTCAATACTTGAGCTTACCTTGAACTAGCTAGCAGAGGTGACTTTAGACTACACTGCAGACTGAAGTCCTATGCTAAAAAACGGTCAACAGTAACTGCCACAAAAACAATTAGCAACTAAAAATGTACTAGAGGAAAGCAAAACTCTTCCATCTTGCTCACACCTGAGTGTTTAGGTTTTTCTTATTTTTTTTGTGTCGTTCATTATGACAATGAAGTCCACACAGGAAAATATTGTTTTGAGTGCTTACAGGAGTCTGAGTTTCCTTATGGTACAACTTCATTTAAGAGGAAAAACTCCCACTATAGGTAACATAAAAGCAGAAAACCTGTTTATAAGAGTATTACTTGTTAGACAGGCCCATGCTGTTCAGACTTTTCCACTGTTCTTTAATACTAATGTGGTTCCTTGCTCAACAGCAAAGAACACTCTGAACTTAAACAAAATCTCATTGCAATGCAAACCTTTTGACTTAGGTGAAAAAAAAGCTTGGATGCAAACCTTGCTTAGACTGTTCGGCAACGAGTCAAACAGAAAGACATATAGCTTCACCAGCTTGCTAAAAGAAGTTTGTAATAGCTCTTTCACCCACAGGACAGAAATCTAGTCTTCTACTGTCATTTTTCTTAGCACTTGAATAGTTTGCTAAGAGCAGAGTTTTATTAACAGTAGCAGGCAGCCTGGATCCAGCATATGTGGGAATTCAGTCAGACGATGAGTAAGTCAAGCAGCTCTTCTCAGGCACAAGACAGGCTTTTAGAAATGCATATGCTTTAGTTGTAGGAGAAATCACAAGTCTTCAGATAAAAGCAAGTATTGCTCACATAGACAGTAAGAAGCCCAGCATACCAAGACACATTTTAATACTAATGTTTTAATATATTTACAATTAAGTTCTCCCTGTATATTCATTCAAGTTTAGTGCTGTTCTGCTACAGGCAAATTTAAATACTAAATCAGCCACAATTTACACGTACACAGAACAGCACTTCCATGAATGGGTGCAAACTACACCTGCATTTTTACAATTTATAATGCACAGTAACAGCATCCCCTCAACAAGCAGAACAACCTGTTTTGCTTTCGTTCTTTAAAGCTTTTAACAGGACACCGGTATGTGAACTACAGCTGAATAGGCCTCACATTTGTCATCTGTCTTTAATACCAAAATGTTTCCTTTTCTACAGGACTCAGAATTAAGAAATTCTCCAGGGTTATATTGGGACTAAAGACCGAATTTCAGAAGCCGGCCAGATTATCTTACAGTTCTGGAATTCTAAGCAAAAGGGATTTATAGCCAAACCAAGGCTTTTAGTACGATGGTAATATTCAACATTAACCAAGCTAAACTATAGTGATCCAGTAATAAATATTTGAACTGTCTGGCTTCTAATCACCTTCAGAATCCAGGAAGTCTACATAGCTGGAAGTGATGACAAGGTATGGTGGCAGAAGTCAGTATTATCTCAATCCCATCCCACTGTTTGCGCTAATCAGCGCACAGCAACCCAAGCACACTTACAATACAGGATCATTCGAAGACTGTAAGTAGTAAAACCTCATACTACAATTGTACCACTTGTTCCCAACTTCAGCATGTCATACAAAATGCAGTGTATTCAACCACAAACCAAGTTTGTGTTTGGGTTTAAATTATTTAACACAGCACCATAGCTCTATCCATACATCCAAGACCTACTGCCAAATCATGCAAGATGACCACTGGTTCCTAGAAACAACTAACACACAACAGTTAAGTTAGGTTGGGCTTTGTTTAGATTGTATTTTATGCCAAAGAGACCTGTAAAATATTTGAGTAGATGCAGAAGTAGTTTCCACATTCCAGCTTGCTTTAAAAAACAGAGTTCATGCAGACCTGATCAACAAGCGTTTAGTGCTATACCATCAAGTCATCTCTACTCCAAATCCATGTCCTCCAGCAAGATTAACAAGTACAGGCACTGTAATCTCTCTATAACTATCCTCACTTCAAAGAGGCTTGTTCAGACTCTTGACTGTGGAGTTTATTTCGGCCTTGTTCCTAGTAAGAGCTGACTACTTTTTGAAGCATCCTTAGCTTTGTTTTGTGCAAAGCAAGTCTATTTTAAGACTTCCCCTGGTCCGATTCTCCCAAGCCAGGGTCATCTTGATCTTATTAGTCTGGGATCCTGACAAGAATATCTACAATATACACAATACCACATGAATATGCAATATCACATGATGCAGATAATCCTTAAATTTGTCAACTCTTCTGATAATCGGTTCTGTTAGCAGGCTTGCTGCCACATCTGGGAAATTTAACACCAGACCCAGGAAGTCTTTCAGGTTATTAAGCCAAATACTCTATTAAGAATGAAAATCTAGGCCCCAAGGCATATAATCGGAAACCTACCTTTAGAAATTAATGTAGAATTCCAAAAGTGTACTACTTCAGCAGTGAAACAACTCTAAGAACTTAAATTCCTCACAAGATGTGTTAGACTTAACAGACTACACATATTAGAATTACCTTTTCCTAAGTGATGTTTCTTCGGATATTTGAGGATATTACATTGCTGCCAGTCAGAGCATGTCTACTTTGCATGATAAAACACATAAGCAACTGGTAAAAACACTGAACATTCCTGGCTTCTGCAAAGAATGATGCAGCTGAAGCCATGGAAAGCAGAGCAGTGACTAAGCATCTGGATAATAGAAGACATATTAATGCGTAATTAACATACAGCTATTTGCCTCCCCCACTGAGGGGCAACAGATTCTTCCTTAATTGTATTCACAAGATGTTAACTATCTACCAAGTTCAGCCAGTTTGTTGTGCTGTGTTTCTCTAGTATCTAGTTCTCTAGTATCATTTCAAATAAAAAGAACAAATATGATACAATCAAGCTCCCACCAAACCTTAAATACAGATTTATTTTAGTGAAGCCGCTTAAAACTGGTGCTTTCATACTAAAGCTTATGCTTCTAGCACAGCAGGATTCCATTTGAACAAATACACTGGAATCAAAAAGAAAAACAAGATATGTTTATAGGGAGGATATACAGAGATTTATTTATTCAGGTTTACTATTTACAGTTGAGATCACTTTCACATACTGCTACTCTACACGGCTACATTGTTTCCAAACCAGTTTAAGACCTATAGTCTAACAGTTCACTCAACACATAAAACCGCTCTTTATAGAAAAACGAAATATTTCATTATAGAACAGTAGTGCATACATTATACTCCTGAAAAGCCAGCTTGTATTTTAAACCACTAAAGTTTGAAAGATTTGATCTCTGAAGGTCAAAGCTGCAGTCACATGATCCTAAAATTTTGGTTTGTCTTTTTTTTTTCAGTTTTATATATAAAGTGTACTGGACTTCAGTGTTTTTAAAAAGTGACACTGGTGAGGGGCAAGATTAAAATTTTTTTTCCCCACCTCAAATTAAATAACAGCTGGCTTCCTTTGTACAGCTTTGGCCAAAAAGTTCCATGTAGTGAAGGTTTAAGAAATCTTCTCTCTATATGCAAGAATCAGCCAGTTAATGCTTAGAGGTAATCTACCAAAGTAGGCACACATCCTTTGACTTTCATATCAACCAAATTACACTTAACTTGCAAATGGTTCTGCAATTAGAAAGTTTACTAGTATACTAAAACATTTAGATACATGAATAGCTGGCTAAAACAGTGAAAGTCACAGGTAATTATATGGGGGTGTGTAAAGCTGCGTTGTTTTGCCCACCACCAGTGTACAGTACAGCTGTCCTCATCTGTGAAAGGTGTGCTTTGACTAAGCTTTGGGCAAGAAAGCTATCACAGTAGACCTGGCCCATTCACCTTCCACTTAAGTGAGATAAGATTGAACTGCATGTTCGCATTCTCTTCTAGGCATAGGTTCCACCAGTGATGAGAAGTTCGTAGGCAGGATCCCGACTCCTCCTGCATAGTACTATACAGGCACACAACATGCCCAGAAGCTAAGGAGAAAAGAAAAAAAGAAAACAAGCTGAGTACAAAGAAGGTACTTTAAGTGATTTAACCTCAACACAGAAATTGTCAGTATGCTTCGCAAGACTAATTGTCCATAAGGTAAATGGCAACAAACATACTATTCTTGAAAAAATCTTTATTTCCTGCTGCAAAAAAGGAGAGCCACAAACTCCAGCCTTATTTTCTTGCAAGATTATCTCAGACATCTTTAACAGAAGTTTTTTTTGGTCAGACACTTGTATTCTACCTCAATAATTCGGATGGAAGAAATTAGTAACTTATGAAAGGTACAGATTTTTCAATACTGTGTCCGGTATGAAAAATCGATGAGAAATTCAAATGTGTTAGCCCCTAATTGCTATGAAGAGAAAGAGCAAGACTTTAGAGTTTTATGAACCTACTTCACCACTGAAAATGCTCAATCGCTTTTAACATGTTGTATTAGAAAGCCTAAGTCCAATGTGCATTATTCACTTCTAGACATTTTACTGTTGTTAAAAATCACAGTACCATGACTGTGCCAGGAAGTTTGCCAGGAATTTAGGGTATGATCACCCTGTATATATTTACAAGACTTAAACCAGATGAATGTAATCATGGGTGTAGGACACACATTTTACAGAAGTTGCACATTTACTGAAGGTAGAATAAGACTGTACTTACTAAAATTTTAAAAAAATCAGGTATAGTGTTGCCTTCTATGGTCTACAGTAATTGGGAATAGCTTCTAGTAAAGTAAGAGATTCTATTCATTTGGTCATGTTATAGAAGTTTATTCGCAGACGCAAATATTTCAAGAGGCTCCTGTCATAGCTCTAGATTATAAAGCATCACCCAGAAGGTAAATAAGTTTCTAAAAAACCCAAACACACCCCAAAACCCCCTTGAACAGAAAACAAACAAGAATGAAATGGGTGAGCAGCCAGCCAAGTGTAAAGCTTCTTTACTGATACAGCAAAAACCCAGTAAAGACAACACTGGGACAAAAGGAGAATTACTCACTATTTTTTGTTTTAATAAAGTCTGATGCAAACATCACGTGTAACAAGGTTTAAAACTAAATGATGGTACATGCCACATAGTACTTAAGTCTGCTGAAAAACTGAAGAGAGAATGTTTTTAAAATCCTAAGTCTAAATAAACAGTGATTAAAAAGAGGCATGATGAAATTCTATTAGCTTTTAATTTCCTGCAAAGGAACAAGCTGTAAAGATCAATAATATTCTTTGTCTGGAGTGCATTATCTGCTTTCTGTCTATAACAGAACCCAGCTCAGGTTTAAAAGAACATACGGAGTGTAACCTACAGTATGATACTTGAGCCTGTTGCTGTGAACAGCACCTTTCTTCACTTTCCATTAGTAATTGGTTGTTCCAGTTCACGAACTCGCAAATATATGTTATCATGGAATGGGAGAATGGTTTGGGCTGGAGAGGACCTTTAAAGGTCATCTAGTACAACCCTCCTAAAATGATCAGGGACATCTTCACCTAGATCAAGTTGCCCAGGTTGTTATATTCATGTCAGTAACAGCAAAAAAAGAGTTATGTGAGAGAATGACTCTTCTTCATGGACACAGCCCTTCTGGATGAGGAGGTAATATCCACAATTAAAAAAAAATCCTTTAGGTTGAACTTGTGAAATGGAGAGTTCATGGTAGTTACCTATGGCTACAGAACTCTGAAGAAGGCTCACAGCCTACAGGTACAAAAAATTCTTTTTCCCCTGTTCAAAACAAGGATAAAACTAAGAGCGTGCTGCAGAGAAACACCTCCTTTCATCTTTTGCTATCATTCATTCCAGCCGTGTCAAATGAAGAAATAGTTCCATCACATTTAGTTATTCACACAAAGATAATCCTGTTCAATGACTCAAGACAGGCAATTTATATCGAGCTGTGTAAAATCTGAAACAATCATGCACTGTAATAAAACCTCATGTAATCAACTTCTGAGTTACTATTCAAACAATTTTTGTCCTTTAGAACACTGAGCATATTCCTAGAATTCACTGTAAACATGGAAGTAACTCCCATATTTCAGCTTTCTCTACAGAAATGATCTATTTTAAAAAATATGCTAGCACCTCTAAAACCTTTTCTAAGGCATTTGACTCTGATTCTCTTCAGCTGCTACTTAATATTGTGGAAAAAAAATTTAGAAGTCTGTGTGGAGGAAGGATCTATGCACCCCCCTCTTCAACTTTCAGAAGATTTTAGACATCTCCCACAGTCAGGAGGTTTGTTCAGTTTGGGTTTTTGATTTTTTTTTTTTAATTTGCCTGCTAGCTGTTAACTATATCCACCCTTTCAAACCAATTTGGTTCTTTGTACAAAAAAAGCTCCCTGGTTGTATATAAATATGCCAAGCTCAATGTCTTGTAAATGATCACTAACTAAAAAAAGCTAGCTTTAAGAATGAACGCTGCAGCTAATCAAGCAGCATGTCTGCTGTACTGCAGTCCTTTGCTCCCTCCAGTTTGCCTCCTATTAATAGTTCTTTGCTGTCACCGTGGTTGAGACCAGGGGAATATTGCACACTGGAAGATTCCCATGGTAACTGAAACATGAATACACCCAAAGGTTACTTCTATGCAGAAAAGGATAAGTTTCCCAAAAATTCCAAGCCTTGCAAAAATTATCTTCTCAGTCTCTTCATTTTTAAAAAAGGACTGAAGGGTAAATTTATTGACTGTAAGCTATCAGAGGTACTGAACTTTGGACAGCCTTATTGCTTAACATATGAATTAACAATCAGTTCAGAGGGGACTCTGTGCAGCAAGTATAGGAAAAGTAGTAAAATTCACCAAAAGGTAAGAAAAACATAATTACTCGAAGTTTACAGGACACTACCAAAATTACAGGCCATTTGCTGAAGTTTACATTCTTATCTCCATTTCAAGTAGCCCACAGACTATTTTGCTGAGAATCAGGCACATACTTAAATTCTGCATTACACATAATATGTCACAACTTAAGACATAAGTTTCAGGAGAGAAATAATAGAACAGTTTGAATACTGTTTAGTATTAACTTAAGTGAAACTAATGTCCATTTAAAATGTGAGTTTACAACCATTTGAACTGTGGAGCAAACATAAGAATACGACCTCCGGACTTGAATGTGATAACCACTCATTGAATATTACTAGACAGAAATTTGAGGGGTATTCACAATACCCTGTATTCTATATTTATCTTTATTCTATTAATTTTCTGAACAGGTATCACGTAGCTTGTTTTAACTTTAAGCAAAAAGATTTCAAAATACTACATGCAGCACTAGCAAAGAAATTTTTCTGATACTATTTTATTGACAAACTATTTAGACAATATGTACTTTCTGTCAATAGTTTGATTACTGACACGTGGAGACAAATCAAAGAGAACCCACTGCAGGAGGGATACAACTAATATGCTTGCCTAGAACTGATGAGCCAGGAGTAACAGAAGGATGCAAGCAGCCACATTTCCATTGCAATCATGTGTCAGAAATTCTGGCCTGATCTGAGAGGATTTTAACTGTGCTATATTTTGGGGCAGACATGTTAATTAACCTGCAAACTCTAAAACTAGGAATAGTGCTTCTTCTTGTGTTCAGCTCACCCAGCGTCATAATGTACTTTTGCTACATAAAAAAATCTGCCACAGTAACCATGGCTATAATAAATACATTAATTTACATTATACAAATACATTTCAGTGTTCAAGCACACTAAATATTACTTGAACGGTTAAAGTTTTAAGAATGGCAATTAAAAAATACCTTACTTCAGAAGACCACAGATCTCACCAACTTTAAAGCTCCATAGCTGAAGTAATCTGGTTCTGGACAGTTCAACAATATTACTATATACAGTGTTACCTATGAGTATATCTGTGTAACACTGAAATAGAAGTTTAACCATATTTTCACAAGATTGTTTGCAAATGTTTACCTACCTTAAAACATACAATCCAGCTCAAAAAGCTGCTTTTGAAAACAGAAGTGCCTAAATTGCCTGACTCAACAGGTACAGTGTTTTCTGAATTCAAATGCTGTTAGGGGCACAAAAGTAACTTTGAAATTAATTTTGAAGTCTCTTGGGATTCAACATATGTTATGGCCTATGAGATATGTAGTACATCAGTACGGTCTGAAAATAATGTGATTAATGTACTAAGCCTTCCACATTGATGTGCATTCAAAATTCCAATTTTACAGTTATATTTAGAAGACAGTCCTCGTCTTTTAAAAAATATAAACAAATACTGAGATACACATTAGTCTATTTCCTCAGTTATATTTTTATGACCAGGGAAACAGGAACAATTAAGGCCCATGTGGGAAACGGCCTGTGCTCAATTTTAAGTAGTCAGGGTCTCCAGTTTAAAACTTCTTTTTTTACTGAAGTCCAGAAACCAAGAAATCTTCAAGACACAATGCAAAGCCTAGCTGAACAAGAGCACAGTATGCTGTCAAAAACCCTAGTGTATCTCCTGGTTGGTCTTGACATCACTGGTATGCCATGAAACACAGTTAAGCTGATGTACCTCTATAACAGCTTGAAGTATGAGCTGTTTTCAAGTTGGAAATTACATACTATGCAAATTCTTCAAGCATTAAATGCCATCAGGGCACATTCGTGACACTTAATAGTTAGATAATTCGTTTTCAAGAAATAGTTTACCATTTACATTCTAGAAGATTACAGCTGAACAGTCAATGTTATGCAATCTTCAAATCTAATAGAATATACACCACATAGTCATAAGAGTTTTTAGACCATGCATGGTTGAGAAGTTCTGTGTTGAAGTGTTTAGATCCTTTTGACTGATGTTCATCTATCCTCAAAACCAAGCAGGGACTAAAGCTGTCATCGTCCTGTGCATACCTGCAATAACCTGGATAGCAGTTTAGAATTTCATTTGAGAAAGTTTACCTGAATAGCAGCAAATGCTAGTGCTGCCCAGATGACATACATCATGATCTCTTGAAGCTTCTTTACAACCAGAGCCTCACACCCCTGAAAAAAGTAGACTACTTATATATGCATTTAGCAATCACATTTAGACACACAGCAAAAAACCCAAAGGCATCAAACAGGGCAGAAAGGTAATCCAAACACTAACAAAAGCCACTACTTGTGATATCACAGATGAAAATAGAAGAGAGGGGGTTTTTTTCCTCTCTAGAAGCCATGTTCATGTACTCTTAAAGCAAACACACCCAAGACTTCACACTCCCACTAAAAATTAAATGATTTTCAGCAAAAGCATGTGGCTACAGAAGTTATACTTCGGCTGTCTTACCTCAGAATAAAGGTCCATTGGGCGGGTCAAACTGCCAGTACAATTGCTGAGGGCTGCTTTGCAACAGCTAAGCGGTGCACTGTTATTTTTAGTTTGTTTGAACCAGACAGTATTCTCCCAGTCTGAGTAGTTATGGATCCCACAGCAGCGCAACTGAAAAAATCACACAGGTAAAGAGCCAATATGTTTATCAGTCAAGAAGTGGCATGAGACAGCAATTCCAATTGCAATACTAAGAACACAAGAACAGTACATAAGTGCTAAATATTTGAATCCAAACACTGATTCCTAGATAGCCAATTACACAAATCTATATCTCCCCATCAGTGTCATAATTCTACTAATTTTAACCAAGTTAAGCTATGTACTGACCAACCAGCTGTTTCCTAGATTTGTCAGAATGGAGGAAGATATGCTACTCAAGTAGCAGAGCAACACAGCACCTGTGTTTTAAGGACAGAAAGGACTAAAGAGTTCCCATGTGTCTCGCCATCTCACCTGCCTCTGTACATAGTCAATAGCACGACTGGCTGCATCAGGATTTGTCCCGTTGTATCCATTATATACTTTCCGAATGCTGTGATCAACTTCATCCTCCACCTATGAAGTATCAAGGAAGCATCTGCATTAGCACACCAAAAGTAGTAGTGCAGGTCTAGGTAAAATTACTCCATTATTCTTACAGCAATTCAGAAAACCAAGGTAACTCCCTATCATCTGAAATCAGTATACTTTGGTGGTACAGCTTCTTAAAATTCTAACTTGACCTTTGCAAAGATGTTGCTAGCTTGCACCTAATGTACAAGAAAAAAACCAAGCAGCTATTCTTCTATAAGATTTTAGATAAAGTAGCTTTGCAACGTATCTCAAAGGAAATTGCTTTTATTACGACACTGTGGCAGACATTGCATGAAGTTAAGGGCTCTCCGCGCATTCACTTTTTCGCTTCCTATTTCTCCTTCAAAGTTCCAAACCAAAACCAGTATAACCATCTGGGCTAACTCGCTAGTGATACCACCTTCTCTTCCCATTCTGACTGAAGCACAGGTAAATTCTCAATGAGGTCTTTTGGCTGACTACTCTACCCTACAGTGACCAAGCTCTCTGTTCAGTCCCAATCCCCCCACACTTCCTGAGAAGTGCTGATGACAACAATTACTGCAATAGCTCCTAAAGCTGCTGCAGATGACTCAAGCTGCTAAAGATGCTGTCAAGTAGAAATGGAAGCCACACAAGAATCATCACTTGTCCTCCAAAGAAGTGTCTTAAAATGCCCATTTTGGAGAAATCTTACCTTTTAAGTAATATGTTTCACTGTAAACTGTTATTCAAATGCACAGAAAGTTTGGTGTAGTTAAACATTTGTACAATAGTAAGATTAGCTCTGATTTTTTTTTCTATCACACTCGACAGGAATTACGTGCAAAGAATGTAGACTCAGCTGAGCACACATATTCTTTAGACTGGCAAGACCTTTCTGCTGAAACTTGCAAACACATCATTCCCTTAAATGCTTTAATGGAAGAATTTTCTACAGCAATAGCACAAGGTTCACTTCTTCCATCCCCCCACCCACCCCCCGCCAAGAATGCTGATTATCTTTACAGGTAAATCTGTATCAAGATAGGTATGAATAGAAGCCCACACAGACAACTTTTTCAGACTAGCTTAAAATCAATTGTTTGATGATTTGACTAACATGATTTACCACTCTGATTTATATAACAAAACCGCTGTTCAGTATATCATATAGGTTTAAGTGATTTATATCAGTCCTTGCTTGTATGTTATTTGGCTTATGGTTCAATTAGGGCAACATTATACCTGAAAGCCATGCAAATCACATACAATTTAAACAGAAGTCACTAGCTCTAGCTAACTGGCAGGTTTTATGAAAACTTAAGAGAGTCAACTAACTACTCCACCCAGGAGAAAAAAAACCAGTAAGTCCTCAGCCAACCAACAGCCTTTCTTTCCAGTCTAATCCCTACTGCCATTTATAAAAAGCCTTACTTTTCTGATAAGGACCAATGCTAGCAGATTCTGCAGCAGGTCAGTCTAGCACAATATGACCTACGCATCCTTCACGTTCTGAAGGAGTAGGAGTCTGAATTGGATCCACACATGCAGGTTTACTGAGGCACATTGGAAAATTAAGTAATTTTAAGATCAGTCCTTGTATCTTAACTTAAAAGGGCACAATACCACTTGTCTCAGACATTACACTTACTCTCACTTGGTACCAACAGTTTTGATGAACAACTGTCATGATTTTTATCTTTCTTTTTGTTTATGAAGTTCCAAATGGAACTTTGTACAGTTAACACTAAAGTAATTATCACGACTCAGGCACTTTTCTTAAAAAAAAACAAAAACAAACCCCACAAAATGCCAGACCACCCCCCACCCTCCCTCACCCCCCCAACCCCAATCTATACATGCCACATCAGAAACAGCAAAACAAAATTCACAAAGCACAGAGCTGCCTTATTTATCCTGGCAAAAATGATCAGAAATCTAAGTAGATTTCACCTCCTAGTTCACTGGTAATAAATTTAAGTTATTGCTGACACTCCTGTTGCACTTGAAAACAATAGTTTAAGATACTAAGTACTGTAGGGTGGTAGAAAACCACTAATTTTACTAACAAAACCTGTCCATCCTTTCAAAAGATTTAAGATTTAGTTTTCAAATACTGCCTCCCACAAATGGCTTAGCATAAGACCATGCTGCCACCAGAAAGAGACTACCTTCCCTCCTCTCCCAAGCTCTGACCCTGCATTATCTACAGCTGTGAAACTGTACAGTAGCACAACAAAAATGAAAGGCAACAGGAACACACAGTTGGGACATAAATTCTCAAGCATGTCAAGTGTGTAATTTCAGACTGACTAGGGAAGAAAGATCTATGCATCTGCTTGTATCTGCTCTGAATGCGGCTAACTGGAAAAGAGCAAGCCACTCTAAGTCTGGAACACAAAAGAGAATAAGATGACCACAGCTTAGTCCAGATCAGATCCACAGTAATTCCTGAATAACTATACTGTAATACACTATGCCACTGCAAGTACTAGAGCAGTAGCAACCATTCGAGTTAACACGTAACACCTCAACATGTTTCCCACTCTCCAGGCATTGTACTGCTTTCCTCAGTTGCTTCCAAGGACTACCACTACAACCTTCAGAGCCCCAAATCATCTTCTCAGTGCACTGCCAAGACACCAGAAATCAAATGTAGACCATGAGAAAAATATATCCTGAATTTAAGCATCACCTATAGAGCATTTCTGTTGAAGTGGCCTATTCTAATTCTTATTAAGCCAGATTTATAATACATAGTTCATGGTCCTCTTGTTAGCTGCTTACTCAAGGCAATCCTCCTTTGTAAGCCATGCAAAACCTCTAGATTTCTACTGCATGGTTGCCTCACCATTTCTTCCAGGATAGCAGGAGAAAGCAAGAAGAACAGAATACTGACCTAGTAAGGCCTGTGTTTTTATAAGGTAAATGGTGTTATAGTTCAGCTGGCTATTAAGATACCACTAGAGTGTCCTATAATGTGATCATACTACACATCACAGCTAAAGGTGCCTTTCCTGCTAGTTTTTTGGCAAAATTTAGATGCACACATAACAATAGCCAGTGAAACTGTGCAAGTCAGAATTTCTTCAAGGTACATTGTGGTACCTCTTATACTATGTGGTATATTCCTGGCACATATTATGCTGTTAGCAATACAATTACTTTTTTCTGGTCCTGTTTCTTAACATCCATTAAACAGTGGGAGAAGTCAACTTCTTTAGCCATAACCCTTGTCAACAACCTGTATAAAGCTGGACAGTACACATTAACACATCAATTTCATTTTATTATTATGCAGCATTAGTTTGTATACCAAAACAGACAACAACATTTAAGTAATTCTGTATCAAAACAATATGCCCTATGTTCAAATACTGTGTAACCTAAATCATTCACAAAGTCGAAGGATAAATAAATTAGAAGACCATATGGAAAATGCAAGGATACCATTTACCACAACTCTCAACTCTTAATGATATGTTCCAGATAGTTTTTTGCCTACAAAAAATCCTTTGGAGTAAAGCAGAAAAATACTGATGTTCTAAGATCTGATATCTCAAATTAACCCACTTAGAGGTTCAATTTTATTCCTGTAACAAATACCCATTAACAGTTCTACAGAATCAAATCCAGTAAATACTACACATCTGTATTTTGGTCACAGTTCACAACAAAACATTTACTGAAATTGAGAAGTTCTTACCTTTGCTCTGTAAATGTATCCAAGAACCACTACCACAACTTCAGTGATAAAAACCAGGAGCAGGATGATCACAAACTGTAAGACACAATGAAGAGTGTGGAAATAGTTTTACCCATTTACTTTCTGAAAATCTCCATATAGATTTTCCTGATTAAAGTAATTTTTCAGGTAAGGTTTTGATTTAACAGATAACTTAAAGCAGGGAGTTAAGTTCAAGAGCCCAGAATTAACTCCATTCAAGAAACCTCAGTGTTGATAGCTTCAGCAAGTAGTAAGAAGCTGCTCAGCCAGATAAGTGCTGATCATCAGGTCTGAAAACACCATACTAGGAGTGCTTTAATCAAGTGTTTCTTTCAATCTTCTGTTAGATAAATAAGAATGTCACATCAAAGAAGCTACCCAGGCTGTTACTAAGAGTGGTAGATGGACTAAGGGAATGCTTCTTCTGGAAGCCCTGCAACAACTGACAGAGACAGCAAGCTATGCAATTGTCTTGGTATATTTAAGAGCACTTTTAAAATGAAGTGTTAAAGACATCTACACAGCATCCAACAAAAAAAAAAAACGGAAACAAAAACCTGTGGTGACTGTCTAAATACTGGCCTTTCTTCTCTCCTACCTGATTCTCAAGCTGAAATTACAGTTAAAATGCTTGGAAACACATGACAAAATACTGCAAACAAAGTGTCCAAATTAAGCCATAAAGAAAAATACTTGGGCATCATAACAGACCTCAGTTAACCTTGATGCAAGATACCTAAAACAAACAGGCTCCTGGATCACCTTTCTCTCTCTCCCCCCCCCGCCCGAATTTCAGCTTTTCAACCAGAACAGATAAGTGAGATTTTAAAATCTGTTATGCCTTAATCACATGGTTTTAAATTTTTTTAATGAGATGACCACAGTTCTGAAAAAGGTAAAACTGAGGAGCCTTATGCTGCCAGAACTGGCTAATTTAACATCATTTTTCAGAACAGAAATAAGATGATCATAAAATATAAGGGGAAAACATTTAGGGCCATAAAGTAGGATTAGAACAAACTTTAAAATATTTTAGGAGTCTACGAAAAGGGAAGGCAGCCAAATAAACAGGCAAACACCATCATATAAAAACTCTGCAACTTACCGTAGCAAGTCCACAGCGACTTTCTCGAATTGTGGCACAGCACCCAATAAGTCCAATAATAAAAAGAAGTGTTCCCACAGCTATGATAATAACTGCTGGAATTAGTGTGTAGACATCTTCAAAGAAGTGATCGTAGTCATCATACGTGATGAACACATAGGCTCCTACATAGCACAGTATGCCTGCTGCTGCCTACAATAGACACAATAGGGTAAGTTTCTCTGAACACCAAACCCACCTTCCAAGCAAGGCTACTTTGCAACAATTATTCCATTGAACATCATAAAGTAGTCTTCCTCAGAAATTAGGGTTTCATTCAGTATAGACATCTTTGCTAGGTTATAGCATACGTTTCTTAAGAACATCTCAAATGGAGGCTAGCCCGTAGTTTTCAAACTACATTTGATCTAGGCAGATGTAGTTTTGACTACACTATGGAAGACTTCTAAGGCACATAGTCAAGGAATGAGGGGAATATGCTATGAACAGCAAAATCTTGCTCCCTGTTCTCAAATACTTCCTTCCCATACTGTGAACTACATTTTCTACATAGTGTAACATTCACAAACTGTCTCATACTTTTGAGAACAGGATTCCAGCCCATCCAAGCAGCAAGTTGTTAGCTATTCAACAGCATTTTCAGAATGTGTATTGAGTTTCATCTGTCATTATTAACCTACCACTTATTCTTCCACTTTATCAATTACTACCTATGATTTAATGTTAGAACTGAATACACACACACACACACTGCTTACTTTAACCCCTGCTAGGGAAAAATGAACTGCTAGAAACAGTAGCCTTTCTGAAGCATTCACAGCACTGGAAAATATGATTCTAAACCTACAAAGCAGGTAGGAACAAATATAAGCCACCAATTATTAAGAGACAGAACCAAATACCTAGAGACATGTACTACAAAACTTTCCAGTTTTTAAAAGAGATGATCTCTGAAAGATCATTGTACAAAATGGTCTTTATTAAACAAACAAATCACTTAAAGTTACTACAAACAAGATCTGTAGGAGGGTTCTGCCACTACATAGATTTAAAATATTAAGACAAAGCACTTACGTCAATCTGATCTGACCTAACTGCCTTTACCATTACAGGGATTCCAACACATCAATACCTTCATTAACTTTAAGCGGAGCAGACCTAGTGAAGGAAGGACTACTGCTTGAGGAGCCAGCTAACATACATTTATTTCCAAATAAAAGGGCCTTATTAATTTTTGCTTTACAAACATCCTCCATAACCATCTTTGCACTTGCTGCAGAATGAAACAGTCCTGCTAGACATAAAAATGAGGCCGCACCTCGAGTACTGTGTTCAGTTTTGGGCCCCTCACTACAAGAAGGAGATTGAGGTGCTAGAGCGCGTCCAAAGAAGGGCAACAAAGTTGGTGAAGGGTCTAGAGAACAAGTCTTATGAGGAGCAGCTGAGGGAGCTGGGGTTGTTTAGTCTGGAGAAGAGGAGGCTGAGGGGAGACCTTATTGCTTCCTACAACTACCTGAAAGGAGGTTGTAGCAAGGCAGGGGTCGGTCTCTTCTCCCTAGTAAGATGTGATAGGACGAGAAGAAATGGCCTTCAAGCTGCACCAGGAGAAGCTTAGGTTGGACATTAGGAAAAACTTCTTCACCAAAAGGGTTGTCAGCCATTGGACCAGGCTGCCCAGGGAGGTGGTTGAGTCTCCATCCCTGGAAGTATTTAGAAGAAGGGTAGACGTGGTGCTTGAGGATATGGTTTAGTGGTAGACTTGGCAGTGATAGGTTAGCGGTTGGACTCGATCTTAAGGGTCTTTTCCAACCTTAACGATTCTATGATTCAGAGTCAATTGATTTGCAATAATGGACAACATAATTTGAATATTTCATGACACTCTTCTGGTGTCCCAATAAAAAGCTAAACTAATACACTCAGAAGATGGAACGACTAAGCTATGATCTGGTGAATTTAATTTTGCTGTAAAGGGTAGTGTTCCCATTACAATCCAATCCACACCCTGGACACCAGAGCTCACTCAACTGGAATATTACACACTTCAGTTCTGATCTGAGGAAACACACTGCAGGCTGCCTCCAGCCCTTCTTTCCCACTCAGTTGCCTTGTAACCACCCCTTACCCCTGCACTGGAAAGAGATAGGCAGACACATATATATAGGTATAGTACTACAAGACTGGGTCATGCTACTATAGAATCAAAGAGTCACTTAATTCAGGCCAGGAGGGACCTCAAAAGATCATTAAGTCCCATTTCCTGCTCAAAGCAGGGTCAGCAATGAATGCAGATGAGGTTGCTCAAGGCTTTGTCTGAAGTCTTGAAAATCTAAGGAGATTCCACAGCTTTCCTGGACAACCTGTTCACCATGGCACAGAACAAGACAAGCCATAAGATGACTGGTACCCAGTATTTCAGCACTATTCACTACAATGTAACCAGAAGTACTGCAATATTACTGCAACTATTTCCTATAAAACAGTAATGCATAAACACTACTAGAATAATACTTTACATATGGAATATCCCCTGCAGCACTTTGTTACAGAAACACTATGCCAAAGAAAAACTTATTAAGAGACAGCTCGAAAGTATCATCAGTTCCACATGGATTTGAGCAACGTATTTCACCTCTGTGCCTTTCTGCAGCAAAGGTGTGTATTCTGCAGGAATCTTAAAAGCATCCAGGAGGTTCTCATTCATCCAATAAAGTGTTATGTAGGCACAACAGTAGCAAAACTGAAAATTCAGTAACAGCCAGAGACCAACAGCAACGTATCTTCTCCAGACAAGAAAATCTGGAAGAAGCTATTACAAAATCACCCCTTCGCACAAAAGATGTTGAAATGCTAATCCAACTATACAAATCCTGCCATGTTATACCTAACATGGCAAAATGCAGACATACAATTTCTGTACACAAAGCAAAGATTCAAAGTAGTGTCACTGAACAATGGAATTACATTAACTGTTGCCTAGCAATGAAGCCTGTGAATAACAGAACAGTGATGTAATCTCCCATTTCTAAGAACTAAAATGTTTGTTAGAAATATGGTATATTGCAAGGTGGCAGATGAAAAACACAGCTGTGGCTGACATTGGGCACAGAAAATATACCACAAATCTGAAATCGGAACCATTTGTGAACCCCTTTGTCCTTCTCTGCTGTGTGAAATTCAAGTGGCTTCTTCCTTTTCTAAGGAATATCTAGTTCATAAACTGCATAAGCACATATATTAAAAGAATATTTGAAACAAAAAAGTAACTTTTGAAAAAACTGTCTACAGGTGTTAGCATTTTAAAGAAACTTTACTCTTCAAGTATTATGCCAGAGGAGTCTGACAAGTATAGAGATTAAATATTGTCTCGAAAACCAAGAAAAGCCACTCTACTTGTTAAAAAATTAATATTTTTTAACGACTACTGGAGAGGCAGATTTTTCTTTAAACTTCCTGGCTTAAAGCAGCCTGGTGTGAAGACTTTACTATATCATTTCCACACACAATTCAATAATGACTAATCAGCTGTGACAGCCTTTGGCCTTAGGTTTTGCTTCTAACAAAGGTTGTAGAACTGGTGTTTCCGTGGAAGAAGCTACAGAATTTTGGGAACAGCAGTGTGCATTCATATGTCTACAAACCTTGACCTAGAATAATGAGGAGGTTGAAGACATCACCCCTACCTGAGGAAGCGATCATACCTTCAGAAATTACTGGCATCTCTCCCTCAGGATCACTTCAACAAGTAATCTTTTGGGGGTGGGGAGGAAGTCCTGAAAGCAAAGGTGCCTATGAAGATTAAAGCTCTTGTCCTGTGTATCACAGTTAACACTATTTTTTAATAGGCAAAATACCTAGTCTCTGCCTAAACAATGAAAACAGCAACA